>NW_028274812.1:119675167-120003500 GCF_037043125.1 Eumetopias jubatus
TTTCACTCTCATCCTCTAAAGCTGTACGGAGAGCTTGCAGGGAACAAAAGCTCCCGAGAGCAAACCCGAGCAGATTACTTAGCCTGACCGGCAAGGGCGGGGCAATTCCGCCTCCGGCAAAGACATTTGGGAACCACAGCAACAGGCCCCTCCCAGAGAAGATCAGCGCGAATAGCCAGTCAAGACCAAGTTTACTGATCAATCAGAACGGGAGAACTCCAGCGCTAGGGGGCTACTGCACACAGAATACATGGTCTTTTTACCATGATTCCTTACTCTTTCAAAATTAATTTTTTTAATTGTTTCTTTTTTTGAATTTTTCTTTTTCCCTTTTTCAACCAACATCTTGTCAATCCCTTTTTTAAAAAACATTTTTATTTTTCATTTTTAGAGTCATATTCTATCCCTTCGTAGTCGTTACCCTTATTTGTGGCATATATATATGTTGTTCTCTCTTTAAAATTTTGAGATACAGTTTCTTCTAACAGATCAAAATATACCCTAAATCACTACTGTATGGCTCTGTTCTAGTCTCCTGCCTGATCACATTCTCTCCCTTTTTTCTTTTTTTAAAATCTTCTTTCTTTTCCCAAACAACTTCTTATCTTACCAAATCCTTTTATAAAATCTTTTATAATTTTCATCTTTACAATCATATTCCATCCCTTCATTGTATCAACCCTTATTTTGTACATATATAAGTCTTTCTTTAAAATTTTAGGAGGCACTCTCTTCTAACAGACCAAAATACACCCAAATTCTAGTGTGTGGCACTGATCTATGCACTAACCTGATCATATTTGATCATATTGTGTTTTTGTTTTGTTTTGTTCTGTTTTTGTTTGTTTTTATCTTTTACTTTTTCTTTTTTTTTTCTCTTTTTTCTTTCTTTCCCTTTCTTTTCCCCTGGTTTCAGGTCTTTCCTGATTTGTTTAGAATATATTTTCTGGGGACGTTGTTAACCTGTTAGTATTTTGTTCTCTCATTCATCTATTCTCCTCTGGACAAAATGACAAGATGAAAAAAATCACCTCAGCAAAAAGAACAAGAGGTAGTACCGTCTGCCAGGGACCTAGTCAATACAGACATTAGTACGATGTCAGACATAGAGTTCAGAATCATGATTTTAAAGATACTAGCTGGGCTTGAAAAAAGCATGGACGTTATTAGAGAAACGTTTCCTGGAGAAATAAAAGAACTAAAATCTAACCAAGTTGAAATCAAAAAGGCTATTAATTAGGTGCAATCAAAAATGGGGGCACTAACTGCTAGGATAAATGAGGGAGAAGAGAGAATTAGCGATATAGAAGAACAAATGATGGAATAAAGAAGCTGAGAAAAAGAGAGATAAACAACTACTGGATCACGAGGGCAGAATTCGAGAGATAAGCGATATGATAAGACAAAACAACATTTGAATAATTGGGATCCCAGAAGAAGGTATATTGCAGAGGGGCAGAAGGTATATTGCAGGGAATTATAGCAGAAAACTTACATAACGTGGGGAAGGAAACAGACATCAAAATCCAGGATGCACAGAGAACCCCTCTCGAAATCAATAATAATAGGTCAGAAGGTATATTGCAGGGAATTATAGCAGAAAACTTACATAACGTGGGGAAGGAAACAGACATCAAAATCCAGGATGCACAGAGAACCCCTCTCGAAATCAATAATAATAGGTCAACACCCCGACATCTAATAGTAAAACTTACGAGTCTCAGAGACAAAGAGAAAATCCTGAAAGCAGCTCGGGAGACGAGATATGTAACCTATAATGGTAGAAACATTAGATTGCCAACAGACCTATGCACAGACAGAGACCTGACAGACCAGAAAGGACTGGCATGATATCTTCAGAGCACCAAATAAGAAAAATGTGCAGCCAATAATACTATATCCACCTAGGATGTCATTGAAAATAGAAGGAGAGATAAAAAGCTTCCAGGACAAACAAAAACTAAAGGAATTTGCAAACACAAAACCAGCCCTCCAAGAAATATTGAAAGGGGTCCTCTAAGCCAAGAGAGAGCCTAAAAGCAACATAGACCAGAAAGGAATACAGACAATATACAGAAACAGTCACCTTACAGGCAAAACAATGGCACTGAACTCATATCTTTCAATAGTTACCCTGAATGTAAATGGGCTAAATGCCCCAATCAAAAGACACAGGCTATCAGATTGGATTAAAAAACAAGGCCCATCAATATGCTGTCTGCAAGAGATTCATTTTAGACCCAAAGACATCCCCAGATTGAAAGTGAGGGGGTGGAAAACCATATACCATGCTAATGGACACCAAAAGAAAGCTGGGGTGGCAATCCTTATATCAGACAAATTAGATTTCAAAACAAAGATTGTAATAAGAGATGAGGAAGGACACTATATCCTACTTAAAGGATCTATCCACCAAGAAGATCTAACAATTGTAAATATCTATGCCGCTAACATGGGAGCAGCCAATTATATAAGGCAATTATACACAACCTAACCCTACACCTAAAGGAGCAGGAGAAAAAACAGCAAATAAAGCCTAAACCCAGCAGGAGAAGAGAAATCATAAAGATCAGAGCAGAAATCAATGAAATAGAAACCAAAAGAACCGTAGAACTGATCAAAGAAACTAGGAGCTGGTTCTTTGAAAGAATTAAAAAGATTGATAAACCCGTGGCCAGACTTATCAAAAAGAAAAGAAAATGACCCAAATCAACAAAATCATGAATGAAAGAGGAGAGATCACACCAACACCAAAGAATACAAACAATTATAAGAACATATTATGAGCAACCCTATGCCAGCAAATTAGATAACCTGGAAGAAATGGATGCATTCCTAGAGATGTATCAACTACCACATTTGAACGAGGAAGAAATAGAAAACCTGAACAGACCTATAACAACTAAGGAAATTGAAGCAGTCATCAAAAATCTCCCAAAAAAAACAAAACCCCAGGGCTAGATGGCTTCCCAGGGGAATCCTACCAAACATTTCAAGAATTAATACCTATTCTCCTGAAACTGTTCCAAAATATAGAAATGGAAGGAAAACTTCCAAACTCGTTTTATGAGGCTACCATTACCTTGATCCCAAAACCAGACAAAGACGCCATCAAAAGGGAGAATTACAAACCAATATCCTTGATGAACATGGATGCAAAAATTCTCACCAAAATACTAGCCAATAGATCCAACAGTACATAGGAAGGATTATTCACCATGACCAAGCGGGATTTATCCCTGGGCTGCAAGGTTGGTTCAACATCCGCAAATCAACCAACGTGATACAATACATTAACAAGAGAAAGAACAAGAATCATATGATCCTCTCAATAGATGCAGAAAAAGCATTTGACAAAGTACAGCATCCTTTCTTCATCAAAACTCTTCAGAGTATAGGGATAGCAGGTACATACCTCAACATCATAAAAGCCATCTATGAAAAGCCTACAGCGAATATCATTCTCAATGGGGAAAAGCTGAGGGCTTTTCCCCTAAGGTCAGGAACACGGCAGGGATGTCCACTATCACCACTGCTATTCAACATAGTATTAGAAGTCCTAGCCACAGCAATCAGACAACAAAAAGAAATCAAAGGCATCCAAATCGGCAAAGAGGAAGTCAAACTCACTCTTTGCACATATGATACTTTATGTGGAAAACCCAAAAGACTCCACCCCAAAACTGCTAGAACTCATACAGGAATTCAGTAAAGTAGCAGGATATAAAATCAATGCACAGAAATCAGTGGCATTCCCATACACCAACAACAAGACAGAAGAAAGAGAAATTAAGGAGTCGATCCCATTTACAACTGCACCCAAAACCATAAGATACCTAGGAATAAATCTAACCAAAGAGGCAAAGGATCTGTACTCAGAAAACTATAAAATACTCATGAAAGAAAGTGAGGAAGACACAAAGAAATGGAAAAACGTTCCATGCCAATGGATTGGAAGAACAAACACTGTGAAGATGTCAATGCTACCTAGAGCAATCTACACATTCAATGCAATCCCCATCAAAATACCATCCACTTTTTTCAAAGAAATGGAACAAATCATCCTAAAATTTGTATGGAACCAGAAAAGACCCCGAATAGCCAGAGGAATGCAGAAAAAGAAAAGCAAAGCTGGTGGCATCACAATTCTGGACTTCAAGCTCTATTACAAAGCTGTCATCCTCAAGACAGTATGGTACTGGCACAAAAACAGGCACATAGATCAATGGAACAGAATAGAGAGCCCAGAAATGGACCCTCAACTCTATGGTCAACTAATCTTCAACAAAGCAGGAAGGAATGTCCAATGGAAAAAAGACAGTCTCTTCAACAAATGGTGTTGGAAAATTGGACAACCACATGCAGAAGAATGAAACTGGACCATTTCCTTACACCACACACAAAAATAGACTCAAAATGGTTGAAAGACCTAAATGTGAGACAGGAGTCCATCAAAATCCTAAAGGAGAACACAGGCAGGAACCTCTTCCACCTCAGCCGCAGGAACTTCTTCCTAGAAACATTGCCAAAGGCAAGGGAAGCAAAGGCAAAATGAACTATTGGGATTTCATCAAGATAAAAAGCTTTTGCACAGCAAAAGGAACAGTCCACAAAACCAAAATGCAACCGACAGAATGGGAGAAAATATTTGCAAATGACATATCAGATAAAGGGCTAGTATCCAAAATCTATAAAGAACTTATCAAACTCAACACCCAAAGAACAAATAATCCAATCAAGAAATGGGCAGAAGACATGAACAGACATTTTTCCAAAGAAGACATCCAAACGGCCAACAGACACATGAAAAAGTGCTCAACATCGTTTGGCATCAGGGAGATCCAAATCAAAACCTCAATGAGATACCACCTCACACCAGTCAGAATGGCTAAAATTAACAAGTCAGGAAATGACAGATGTTGGCGGGGATGCGGAGAAAGGGGAACCGTCCTACACTTTTGGTGTGAATGCAAGCTGGTGCAGCCACTCTGGAAAACAGTATGGAGGTTCCTCAAAAAGTTGAAAATGGAGCTACCATATGATCCAGCAATTGCACTACTGGGTATTTACCCCAAAGATACAAATGTAGGGATCCGAAGGGGTATATGCACCCCGATGTTTATAGCATCAATGTCCACAATAGCCAAACTGTGGAAAGAGCCAAGATGTCCATCGACAGATGAATGGATAAAGAAGAGGTGGTATATATACACGATGGAATATTATGAAGCCATCAAAAGGAATGAGATCTTCCATTTGCAACGATGTGGATGGAACTGGAGGGTGTTATGCTGAGTGAAATAAGTCAATCAGAGAAAGACATGTATCCTGTGACCTCACTGATATGAGGAATTCTTAATCTCAGGAAACAAACTGAGGGTTGTTGGAGTGGTCGGGGGGTGGGAGGGATGCGGTGGCTGGGTGATAGACATTGGGGAGGGTATGTGCTATGGTGAGTGCTGTGAATTGTGCAAGACTGTTGAATCACAGATCTGTACCTCTGAAACAAATAATGCAATGTATGTTAAAAAAAAAAAGAAGAAGATAGCAGGAGGGGAAGAATGTAGGGGAGTAAATCGGAGGGGGAGACAAATCATGAGAGACGATGGAGTCTGAAAAACAAACTGATGGTTCTAGAGGTGAGGGCGGTGGGAGGATGGGTTAGCCTGGTGATGAGTATTAAAGAGGGCACGTTCTGCATGGAGCACTGGGTGTTATGCACAAACAATGAATCATGGAACACTACATCAAAAACTAATGATGTAATGTATGGTGATTAACATAATAAAAAAATTTAAAGATTAAAAAAATAATAATAATACTTGAAATGATATTCTGTCTAAAGATTCAGTGGCTTATACCGCAGGGCAGGTATCCTAGGAATTCCACTCCAGGATCAAGGGCATTTTTTTTAATAGATACAGTCAAAGCAAACATTAAATTACTTTTGCAAAATACGTAAATTTCTAGCTTGTCTACAACTCATGGTCCAGGATAGCTACAACTGGTAATCCATTTTCTAGCTTTTTTACACAGAAAAAAAAAAAATTCACAGTTAAAGTTTTGGGGGCTTATGGGTTAGAACTGGGATATTTCCCATCATGAGTGCCATGAAGTACGGAGCTATGGAGAAGAGAGACAATGCAATCCCCACTGAAAGGAGGGGTGGTCCTTTAAGATTCAATTAACTGTGCAGACTCAGATGATGATCCCAGCCTTCACCAGGCTACTCAGCGGGATATAAGGCAGGAAGCACAGCTTGCCACTAGGGCAGCATCAACCATCCCTCTTCTGTGACAGTAATCCTCGAAGTGGTCTATGCAGGTGTCTAAGGTGCCACCCAGGAAGTATTCTCTTTGGCCTCCCATAGGCTACATACAGAAGCTGCTTGGAGTTAGAATCCCCAGGAGCCAAAATATCCTATAAGAACTCCACACACATAACCTGCAGGGATCCTATAAGGAACATGCCCAAATACATGGTCACTACATTCAGGGAAGCCCAAAGATAAGGCTTTCTAACAGGTATTTATAGTTCTCCCAGTTCACATGCAGTTTACCAACCAAGAATCATTCTTCTTTTCATTTTCTTATTTTTTAATTAATTAATTAGTTAATTAATTATTTTAGAAATAGAGGGAGTCCGTGGGGGAGGGGGAGAGGAAGAGAGTCTTAAGCAGACTCTGTTCTGAGCATGGAGCCCAACGCGGGGCTCGATTTCATGACCCTGACATCATGACCAGAGCGAAAATCAAGAGTCAGACACTTAACTGACTGAACTACCCAGGTGCCCCAAGGATCATTCTTAAGTAAAAGGAATGTTGTCAAGTAAGATAGCAGGTTTAATCAGAACTAGAAAATCACCTGAAGGCCAAATTCTCATTAAAAACTGGTTTTGTTTTTTTTTTACTCTTTCCCGGAGGCACTCAAGCTAATGAAAGCAGTAGTCAGTAAGCTGGAAACTGTGAGAAGACTGTATCCTTACCTCCTACTTTCAAGCCTACCCTAGAGCATATTAGTTGGTCAGAAATATTTCAGTACAAGGGTGGTCCTTTAAAAAAGCAGTATCTTCTGACAGGAAAGAAAAATATAAAGTTTAAACCTTTAATGTCTCTAACCTCTCCTAGGTTGACAATGATTCTAGAGAGATCCTCATCTAGGCTGAATTGCAATATATGCTCAATATCTCTTTTGCTATATAGTTATCATACCTGGATTAGTTCTCCCTAATATTCTTATTACTGTTATCACTTCTTCTCCCTAACTCTACCTCCCAAAGCCCCATCCCTAGAATAAAATTAATGAAAAATGTATTCTCCATCCAAACACTCATACTAATATGTCAGTTTTGATTTCTTTTTAGTGCAAACTGCAGGACCTATTAGTAAGTTTCCTGTATATACATCAACTCATATATATTGCTCAAATTTATAATAGGTAGCATAACATTTTTCTAATAATAATTATAGTAGTTTGTCAGTATACATTAGAAGACTGTTCCAAATTAATTGAGGGTTCTAGAGGGGAGGGGGTGGGGGGATGGGTTAGCCTGGTGATGGGTATTAAAGAGGGCACATTCTGCATGGAGCACTGGGTGTTATGCACAAACAATAAATCATGGAACACTACATCAAAAACTAATGATGTAATCTATTGTGATTAACATAACAATAAAAAATTTTTTAAAAAAGCAAGATGCTACAATGCACTATCAAAAACCTGCTTTAAATATAAAAATATATAGACTAAAACCTGCTTTAAAAAAAAATGTCATATGATCACCCCTCTCCGAGCAATCTCTTTTGCTCACCCTCATGCTCTTGTAGCAGAGATCATTGCATGCCTTCATATACCCCATACCTGTTTCACCTTTATATAACACACAAAATCTCCCTAATGGGTGCTTGAAGAGAACAGAGGGAAAGGAGGAGCACTCTGATGCTGGTGAGAGTAGGGAGAATTTTTTCCAGTAAACATTTGTTAAGTGCCTGCTCTTGCAGAGGCCATGCTAAGTGTGGGGTTCGATGAAGCTCTCACTGAAGGGAGTGACAGAGTGGGCAAATCAAGTAAGGAATCTTGGTGAGGACTGCAGAGATGGAGTTTGTGGGTGCAGACTGGAAAAGTAAAATGACAAAGGAGGACCAAGAAAGTAGCTCAACTAAAATAGGTTGGAATATAATACATTTCCTTACTTCACATAATCAGGGATCTAGAGGAAAAGGTAAAGTGAGCCTCATCACTAGCTCCGGATCCTTCCTTCCAGAACATTCCCAAGGCAAAGAGATCCCTGCTTAATCATCCTTTTCACTATTGTTCAGTGTGTGATGCTCATCCAGGAATGGCATCAGTGAAAATGTGTTTCTGTTTCATCAATCACACTAATTTGTTTGTCTTTTTTATTAAAGCAAGACCTGAGAAATCTAAGAGTAAGTTCCATGTTTCTCTCAATTATATTGTTATCATTGGTTTTTTTTATGGTATTAGTGGCCCTTTTGTGCTCTGTTGTAGTGTGAATATACCAAGACTTAAGATTTGTATTTCTGACTCTGTAGTTTATTAATATTTTCAGCATTTCTTGCCTTTTAACTTCTTGTTTCTCTATTCCTAGCTCCAGTAGTTTGTTCCATTTTCAACTATCAGGGTCCATTTGGAGGTTATAACTGAAACTAATTGGTACTTAATGTGGTATTATAATAATAAATAGTATTTATTCAGTAATTACAATGTACCAGGTGCTGTACTCAGAACTTTATACATGCATATACATTATATCAGATATTATTCCTATTACAAAGAGAATAAAAGAGTGAGACTAGGTAACTTGCCCATGATCCCACAATTATGAGCAGCAGAGATTGGGAATCAAATCCAGGCTCTAAAGGTCCAGCAGTGCCTCCATCCCAATCAAATGGTGAGAAATATGGTCACCCAGCCCTAAGGTATCTATGTTTATAGGGAAAAGAGAAAACTTTCTAAAATTAACATAATGAACAGTAATTAGCAAAACAAGAATCATAGTAATGATCATGATAAACCAATAAATCATTCCAAAGAAGTGATGGGAAGAGAGGAATAATAAGAAGAAAACAAAGTGTAAGTGACATAAAAATCTTACCAGTCAATGTTTGAATCAGCAGAGAGAAAACAGGAGGAAGAAATAGCATCTCCAATGATTCCATTCTTAACCTTTTCTTCCAAAAAGGAATCCAAATTAAGAGGACATTTGCAGAACAATCTGAAGATATTCATTCTCAAATCATATTGAATTGATTCTAAATACAACATTTGGTGGTCTCTCCAAGTCTTATTTCTGAAACTTCCAGCATAAAGTTTGAGAAGTAACTCTGCTGTTCATCCAGAAATCTTTCACTCACTTACTTATTTGATTTCTTTTTTGCAGCAAGACAAGAAGAACCAAGTAAGTTCTATATCTATTCATCAATTCTGGGGTTGGTTCCTACACTAGTTATATCCTTTTCTGAACATGAAAGACCTTAACATTCAAATTTTTCAACTTTGTCTCTCTCGTTTTTATATTAAATAACTTCCTCTAAAGTAGCTGAGGAATTATTTTAGAAAGTAAAAAACCCACAAATGGCAAATCAAATACTGAGCTGGCTAAAGTTAACCTGGAATTAGAAATAATGCTTCTGAACATTTGTTGTAAATTGTCACCTATGGGAAACTATGCTAGCTGTAACTACTTTACTAGAGTTTATAAATGCTTTTGGTAGAAAATTTAAAAAGTAGAAGATGTCAGAAATAAAATTCAATTGGCAAAGTTAAATTAACTGAGATGTTACTTATTCAAAATGTATTTATTTATTTATTGAGGGGCTACCCTGTGCCAAACACTGGGAATACAGCAGGGACCAAAAGTGAAGAAAATAACTGCCTTCTAGGAGTTTACATATGAATTTAAACATTCCTGACACGTTTCTTATTCAGAGAAATTAGGGAGAATGCAAAGAAAAAGTAGTTCATTTCTTTCACTTCTAAAAATGGAGCTCTTGCATCTGACATATATGTTTTAGTAGTAATTGAGAGTATATTCGTCTTCAGTCATTGAACAGTATCAATGACAGTCATGTTCTCTGTATCCACTTTAAGACACCTGCAATTCTAAGAAACTCCCTTTCTGTCTGAGATTTCTGTTATGCACTGTCTGTGGGGTTTTTTTTCTAAATGTAGCTGTTTCCATTTCAAAAGAAAAATAGACATTATATTTCTCATACCCTCTCTTCAGAATCCTACTAGAATATCTATGATTTCATACAAAACATAGACCATAAAAGATTGGTGGAAAAAATAAACATGATTGATTTTTTTTCCTAGTAAGTTAAAATGTCCCACTTAAAACAAGACTTAAGGACATAATAGAGATCATATACTATTGCCTGAGGAGGGAAGCAGGAAAAATAAGATCTATCTTCGTTTCTAACTGGGCTGGAGCCACTCATGTGCACTGATCTTTGCTTACAGCATACCAACCAACTTCTTCCCTCTTGGATTACTAAATAATATCTGGAAAATGAAACTGAGAAAGAGAAATAATTGAGTGAGATGAATATCTCTTCAGATTGCCCCTACTGACTTTTCAACAAAATACATTTTCAACTAAATATAAGGTAGAAATGACAGAGAACAAAGTGGGAAAACTCATGAAAGAGTAAGCAATGAGAGAGGAGAATAGAATGAAAATGGAAGCAAAATTTATAGGAAATGAGGTTTTTCCAGCTCCGTGGTATTTCAATTTCTGAAAGAAACTGGATGATAAAAGGAAAATAACACTTCTTTGCCCCTTTTTCAAAATGACTATGTTACTACTGGAAAAGAGAGACTAAAGTAACTCATGTCAAAGTTCTGGAGTTTGCTTTCCCTTTTCATTCTAGAAATTCCTATCTGGAAATAGTATCAGTAAGATTATTATCAATGTCAATTTTGTTATCAGTGTCAACCTATACTAATAATTTGTGTTTGGATTTTAGCACATGTAGCAGTATCTATCAGTAAGTTCCTTTTCTTTTCATAAATCTGGTACAAGTTGGGATCCCAAAATAAGGAGAAAATGTTTTCTAACTCTGACCAATCCCTTTCAATGCTTGTCTTTATAAATATTTCCTCTCCCTCTTGGCAGCTTGCTGGGTAATTAGTTAATAGAAAGAATAAACATTTGACTAAGAGACTAAGTATAAAAGAAATATTTTATTTTCTAAAAACAATTTCAAATAGCTTTTAATAACAAATAAAATTTGCCATACAGCTTAAAGAAAAGATATATGCAGTGGGATACCACAAATTTAAGATACCAACAAAGGATAGAGGAAAAATCAGGAAGATATCTTAGGTGTAAGGAGAGGAAAGAGAATAACTGCAATTAGCATTCAAATTTGCTATTGTTTAAAAGTTCTCTGCAGGATTTAAATCCTCCATACTAGATGAGAAAGAAAAAGAATGGCATAAGCACATATGCTCTAGCCTACTCTGCCTTTCTACTAAATTAAAATATAAGGAAGCCAATTAAGTCAGATTGAAACTATTCTTGTACCACAAAAGAAATGCTAATCCCTCTTATTTCACTGTGGATGTTTTTACTGGGGGAAGTTTGGTGTCTTCCAAAGATCTCTTTGCTAATACGTTGGAAAAATAAAAGAAGGAAACTATATTTTTGATCCAGAAACTCTGTTAATATATTTTTATTTCATGTTATTCTGCCAGTTACTCCAGTACCTCTTGGTAAGTTATTATTCATCTATTTATCTTTTCTTTATTCATCTATTTCTTAATTCCAGTGTCTTTTAGAAAATTTTCCCTGAAGTAAAGGGTTTCACATTCACGTTTTCAACCCCCTTTACCTCCCTATTACCTAGTACCTCTTTAAGTACAGATGAATTTAGAAACTATAATATGCTCAATGCCTAGGTAAATCGATAAATAAATGATAGAAAATTAAGGCCCTGAGGTAGTATTTTCCACATAATAAAAAGAAAAATTTAAATATGATAAGCAATGTCAGCAATGTTTTGGTAAAAATTATATATTTATACATCACTGATCCCATTCAAATTTACATAACCCTTTTAGAAAGCAAACTTGCAGTATTTTGCAAAATACAATGAAATACAGTATCTCTTAAACTCATAATTCCATTTCAAGAGATATGCTCTAAGGAATAATTCTAAATATGTAATAAAACCATGTGCATGACATTAATTTGTAAAAAAAAATGTGAAGGCAATATATTGCAGTGGTTAATAAAGGAATCAGATGGACCTAGGTTCAGATCTCAACCAGAACACTTAACCAGATATGCGGTTTTGGGTAAAGTATTTAATTTCTCTAAAACTTTAATTTGTGTTATCTCTAGTGTCTTCTCTAAATCTGATATTTTTCATTGTCCTTATTCCATATTACTGGAACAACTGATTTATTTATGTATAAATCAGCAGAAAGCCTAACTAAACCTCTACTGTTAAAAAAAAAAATGATAATTAGAGAAAACAAGTACTGGTGGCAGTTTAAATATTTTACCAACAAATCAAGCCTCAAAGGAAATCTAAAGAGAAAGAGCAACAAAGAGCAGAGAAATCAGGACTCAGCCAAAAGAGAAAGGACATGAAAATTGTGAAAGCTAAGTTCAAATCTGGCAACACCTGATTCCTTCCTCCTATTAGGGCTTCAAAGGGTCTACTTTAGGGTACGTTTCAGTGGATGATTTCCAAGAGAAACACTTTTTCAAAAATTACCAATGAATGTGGACATTTTTCCCCAAATTTCCTAAGAATTCTATATATTTCCCTATCTTTATCTATACCACCTGAAATCAAGACTTAAATTTTTCATATCCTAGTTAGTTAGGGATGATGACTTCACCAACTTAATTACTCAGAAAGACCATAGTAGTTACTCTTCCAAAGTAATCTTTCCAGAGAGGATCTATTTGTCTGTTTTTTGTTGTTGTTGTAGTTGTAGTATTAAAGTATAGTTGACACACAATGGTTTCTATAGGTATTTCTGGTATACAACAAAGTGACTGGACAACTCTGTACATTATGATATGCTCACCACAAGTGTAGCTACCATTTGTCACCATACAATACCATTGAATATATTCCCTATGCTGTATATTTTTTTTTGATACAGGATTCTGAAGTATCTTTAGTAGTTTAGTCCTTTCTTTGGCAGTCATAAAGAGCTTCGAAGTTGACATAAGCTAATGCAATTACTTTAAGTGCTGTGAGAGAGCTGGGTATTTTTACCAGGTTATATAACATTTGTCCATTCTTACTATAATTAAGAGCACTAGAATTAAGACAAATGAGGGGGCAGAGCAAGATGGCGGAAGAGTAGGAGACCCGGATTTCGTCTGGTCTCAGGAATTCAGCTGAATAGGGATCAAACCATTCTCAATACCTACAAACTCAACAGGAGACCGAAGAAGAGAGTAGCAACAACTCTCTGAACAGAGAAGCGACCACTTACTGGAAGGTAGGACATGCGAAGAAGTGAATCCGAGGTGATATTTGGGAGGATAGACTGTGGGGGGGGGCCTCCGTCGGCCGCTTCTGGCAAGTGAGAGAGCCACGGAGCACAAAATTGGAACTTTTAGAAGTCCGCTCCGCTGAGGGACGTTGCTCCAGTGGCTAAGCTGGGGGTGTAACCCTCGCGGGACAGAGGGTCTCAGAACCCTCGGGGTCAAGAAAGACCAGGGGTGCCTGAGTGCAGCAGAGCTCCCAGGTATCGGATTGGGGAAGCCAGCTGCAGAGACGGAGCTGAGGCTCGGGCTCTCAGCTCGGGGTTGCCATAAACTGTGACCTGCGGCACAGTCGGGCCACTGCTCCTCCAGCAGAGACCCAACAAGCAGCAGATCCAGGGAGAGTCCCCTTCCTCCCCTGGGAGGAGCAGCATGGGAATGCACCACAGGGATCTGCTGCGTTTGGAGACTCTACACGGGGTCTGGAGCCAGAGATAGAAATTCTCGGTCACAGGCCCGGTGAGCACGGAGTGCAGCTGGACACTGGGGACACGGGAGTGACTGCTTTTCTCTGAGGGTGCACTGAGGAGCGGGGCCCTGAGTTCTCGGCTCCTCCGGGCGGAGATTGGGAAGCCACTATTTTCACTCTGGTCCTCCAAAGCTATACGGAGAGCTTGCAGGGAACAAAAGCTCCCGAGAGCAAACCCGAGCAGATTGCTTAGCCCGGACCAACAAGGGCGGGGCAATTCCGCCTCCGGCAAAGACATTTGGGAACCACGGCAACAGGCCCCTCTCCCATATCAGCAGGAACAGCCAGCAAGCCAAGACGAAGTTTACCGATCAAGGAGAATGGGAGAACTCTAGCGCTAGGGGAATACTGCACATAGAATTCATGGCTTTTTTACCATGATTCATTAGTTTTCCAAAGTTAATTTTTTTAACTGTTTTTTTTGAATTTTTCTTTTTCCCTTTTTCAACCAACATCTTATCAATCCCTTTAAAAAAAAAACAATTTTTATTTTTCTTTTTTAGAGTCATATTTTATCCCTTCATAGTAGTTACCCTTATTTTGGCATATATATATGAGTTGTTCTCACTTTAAAATTTTGAGATACAGTTTCTTCTAACAGATCAAAATATACCCTAAATCACTGGTGTATGGCTTTGTTCTAGTCTCCTGCCTGATCACATTCTCTCCCTTTTTTTTTCTTTAATCTGCTTTCTTTTCTCAAACAACTTCTTATCTTATCAATGCCTTTTATAAAATCTTTTATAATTTTCATCTTTACACTCATCTTCCATCCCTTCATTGTATCAACCCTTATTTTGTACATATATAAGTCTTTCTTCCTTTAAAATCTTAGGAGGCACTTTCTTCTAACAGACCAAAATAAGCCCAAAATCCAGTGTGTGGCACTGATCTATGCACTAGCCTGATCATATTTGATCATATTCTGTTTTTTTTTTTGTTTTGTTCTGTTTTTCTCTGTTTTTATCTTTTTCTTTTTCTTTTTTTTTTCTCTTCTTTCTTTTTTCTTTCTTTCCCTTTCTTTTCCCCTGGATTCAGGTCTTTTCTGATTTGTATAGAGTATATATGCTGGGGACGTTCTTAACCTGTTAGCATTTTGTTCTCTCATTCATCTATTCTCTTCTGGACAAAATGACAAGACGAAAAAAATCACCTCAGCAAAAAAAACAAGAGGTAGTACCGTCTGCCAGGGACCTACTCAATATGGATATTAGTACGATGTCGGACCTAGAGTTCAGAATCGTGACTTTAAAGATACTAGCTGCGCTTGAAAAAAGCGTTGAAGTTTTTAGAGAAACCTCTTCTGGAGAAATAAAAGAACTAAAATCTAACCAAGTCGAAATCAAAAAAGCTATTAATGAGGTGCAATCAAAAATGGGGGCACTAACCGCTAGGATAAATGAGGCAGAAGAGAGAATCAGCGATATAGAAGACCGAATGATGGAAAATAAAGAGGCTGAGAAAGAGAGAGAGAAACAACTACAGGATCACAGGGCAGAATTCGAGAGATAAGCGATACGATAAGATGAAACAACATTAGAATAATTGGGATCCCAGAAGAAGAAGAAAGAGAGAGAGGGGCAGAAGGTATATTGGAGCAAATAATAGCAGAGAACTTCCCTAATGTGGGGAAGGAAACAGGCATCAAAATCCAGGAGGCACAGAGAACCCCTCTCAAAATCAATAAAAATAGGTCAACACCCTGACATCTAATAGTAAAACTTACGAGTCTCAGAGACAAAGAGAAAATCCTGAAAGCAGCTCGGGAGAAGAGATACGTAACCTACAATGGTAGAAACATTAGATTGGCAACAGACCTACCCACAAAGACTTGGCAGGCCAGAAAGGACTGCCATGATATCTTCAGAGAACTAAACAAGAAAAATATGCAGCCAAGAATACTATATCCAGCTAGGCTGTCATTGAAAATTGAAGGAGAGATAAAAAGCTTCCAGGACAAACAAAAACTAAAGGAATTTGCAAACACGAAACCAGCCCTCCAAGAAATATTGAAAGGGGTCCTCTAAGCAGAGAGCTTAAAAGCAGCATAGATCAGAAAGGAACACAGACAATATACAGTCACAGTCACCTTACAGGCAATACAATGGCACTAAATTCATATCTTTCAATAGTTACGCTGAATGTAAATGGGCTCAATGCCCCAATCAAAAGACACAGGCTATCAGATTGGATTAAAAAACAAGACCCATCAATATGCTGTCTGCAAGAGACTCATTTTAGACCCAAAGACACCCCTAGATTGAAAGTGAGGGGGTGGAAAACCATTTACCATGCTAATGGACACTGGCAATCCTTATATCAGACAAATTAGATTTTAAAACAAAGACTGTAATAAGAGATGAAGAAGGACACTATATCCTACTTAAAGGGTCTATCCAACAAGAAGATCTAACAATTGTAAATATCTATGCCGCTAACATGGGAGCAGCCAATTTTATAAGGAAATTAATAACAAAATCAAAGAAACACATTGACAACAATACAATAATAGTGGGGGACTTTAACACCCCCCTGACTGAAATGGACAGATCATCAAAGCAAAAGATCAACAAGGAAATAAAGACTTTAAATGAAACAATGGACCAAATGGACTTCACAGACATATTCAGAACATTCCATCCCAAAGCAACGGAATACACTTTCTTCTCTAGTGCCCATGGAACATTCTCCAGAATTGATCACATCCTAGGTCAAAAATCAGGTCTCAACTGGTACCAAAATATTGGGATTATTCCCTGCGTATTTTCAGACCACAATGCTTTGAAACTAGAATTCAATCACAAGAGAAAGTCGGAAAGAACTCAAATACATGGAGGCTAAAGAGCATCCTACTGAAGAATGAATGGGTCAACCAGGAAATTAAAGAAGAATTAAAAAAAATCATGGAAACCAATGAAAATGAAAACACAACTGTTCAAAATCTTTGGGATACAGCAAAGGCAGTCCTGAGAGGAAAGTATATAACAATACAAGCCTTTCTCAAGAAAAAAGAAGGGTCTCAAAAACACAACCTAACCCTACACCTAAAGGAGCTAGAGAAAAAACAGCAAATAAAGCCTAAACCCAGCAGGAGAAGAGAAATCATAAAGATCAGAGCAGAAATCAATGAAATAGAAACCAAAAGAACACTAGAACAGATCAACGAAACTAGGAGCTGGTTCTTTGAAAGAATTAACAAGATTGATAAACCCCTGGGCAGACTTATCAAAAAGAAAAGAGAAATGACCCAAATCAACAAAATCATGAACGAAAGAGGAGAGACCACAACCAACACCAAAGAAATACAAACAAGTATAAGAACATATTATGAACAACTCTATGCCAGCAAATTAGATGACCTGGAAGAAATGGATGCATTCCTAGAAATGTATCAACTACCAAAATTGAACCAGGAAGAAATAGAAAACCTGAACAGACCTATAACCACTAAGGAAATTGAAGCAGTCATCAAAAATCTCCCAAGAAACAAAAGCCCGGGGCCAGATGGCTTCCCAGGGGAATTCTACCAAACATTTCAAGAAGAATTAATACCTAGTCTCCTGAAACTGTTCCAAAAAATAGAAATGGAAGGAAAACTTCCAAACTCATTTTATGAGGCAACCATTACCTTGATTCCCAAAACCAGACATAGACCCCATCAAAAAGGAGAATGACAGACCAATATCCTTGATGAACATGGATGCAAAAATTCTCACCAAAATACTAGCCAATAGGATCCAACAGTACATTAAAAGGATTATTCACCACGACCAAGTGGGATTTATCCCTGGGCTGCAAGGCTGGTTCAACATCCGCAAATCAATCAACGTGATACACTACGTTAACAAAAGAAAGAACAAGAATCATATGATCCTCTCAATAGATGCAGAAAAAGCATTTGACAAAGTACAGCATCCTTTCTTGATCAAAACTCTTCAGAGTATAGGGATAGAGGATACATACCTCAATATCATATAAGCCATCTATGAAAAACCTACAGCGAATATCATACTCAATGGGGAAAAGCTGAGAGCTTTTCCCCTAAGGTCAGGAAGGCGGCAGGGATGTCCACTATCACCACTGCTGTTCAACATAGTACTAGAAGTTCTAGCCACAGCAATCAGACAACAAAAAGAAATCAATGGCATCCAAAGTGGCAAAGAAGAAGTCAAACTCTCACTCTTTGCAGATGATATGATACTTTATGTGGAGAACCCAAAAGACTCCACCCCCAAACTGCTAGAACTCATACAGGCATTCAGTAAGGTGGCAGGATATAAAATCAATGCACAGAAATCAGTGGCATTCCTATACACCAACAACAAGGCAGAAGAGAGACAAATTAAGGAGTCGATCCCATTTACAATTGCACCCAAAACCATAAGATACCTAGGAATAAATTTAACCAAGGAGGCAAAGGATCTGTACTCAGAAAACTATAAAATACTCATGAAAGAAGTTGAAGAAGACACAAAGAAATGGAAAAACGTTTCATGCTCATGGATTGGAAGAACAAATATTGTGAAGATGTCAATGCCATCTAGAGCAATCTACACATTCAATGCAATCCCCATCAAAATACCATCCACCTTTTTCAAAGAAATGGAACAAAGAATCCTAAAATTTGTATGGAACCAGAAGAGACCCTGAATAGCCAGAGGAATATTGAAAAAGAAAAGCAAAGCTGGTGGCATCACAATTCCGGACTTCCAGCTCTATTACAAAGCTGTCATCATCAAGACAGTAAGGTACTGGCACAAAAACAGACACATAGATCAATGGAACAGAATAGAGAGCCCAGATATGGGCCCTCAACTCTATGGTCAACTAATCTTTGACAAAGTAGGAAAGAATGTCCAATGGCAAAAAGACAGTTTCTTCAACAAATGGTGTTGGGAAAATTGGACAGCCACATGCAGAAGAATGAAACTGGACCATTTCCTTACACCACACACAAAAATAGACTCCAAATGGTTGAAAGACCTAAACGTGGACAGGAGTCCATCAAAATCCTAAAGGAGAACACAGGCAGCAACCTCTTCCACCTCACCTGCAGCAACTTCTTCCTAGAAACATCGCCAAAGGCAAGGAAGCCAGGGCAAAAATGAACTATTGGGATTTCAAGATAAAAGCTTTTGCACAGCAAAAGAAACAGTCCACAAAACCAAAAGACAACAGACAGAATGGGAGAAAATATTTGCAAATGACATATCAGATAAAGGGCTAGTATCCAAAATCTATAAAGAACTTATCAAACTCAACACCCAAAGAACAAATAATCCAATCAAGAAATGGGCAGAAGACATGAACAGACATTTTTCCAAAGAAGACATCCAAATGGCCAACAGACACATGAAAAAGTGCTCAGCATCACTCGGCATGAGGGAAATCCAAATCAAAAGCTCCATGAGATACCACCTCACACCAGTCAGAATGGCTAAAATTAACAAGTCAGGAAACGACAGATGTTGGCGGGGATGTGGAGAAAGGGGAACCCTCCTATACTGTTGGTGGGAATGCAAGCTGGTGCAGCCACTCTGGAAAACAGTATGGAGGTTCCTCAAACAGTTGAAAATAGAACTACCATACGATCCAGCAATTGCACTACTGGGTATTTACCACAAAGATACAAATGTAGGGATCCGAAGTGGTACGTGCATCCCAATGTTTATAGCATCAATGACCACAATAGCCAAACTGTGGAAAGAGCCAAGATGTCCATCGACAGATGAATGGATAAAGAGAAGTGGTATATATACACAATGGAATATTATGCAGCCATCAAAAGGAATGAGATCTTGCCATTTGCAACAACGTGGATGGAACTGGAGGGTGTTATGCTGAGTGAAATAAGTCAATCAGAGAAAAACATGTATCATATGACCTCACTGATATGAGGAATTCTTAATCTCAGGAAACAAACTGAGGGTTGCTGGAGTGGTGGGAGGTGGGAAGGGAGTGGGTGGCTGGGTGATAGACATTGGGGAAGGTATGTGCTATGGTGAGCGCTGTGAATTGTGCAAGACTGTTGAATCACAGATCTGTACCTCTGAAACAAATAATGCAATGTATGTTAAGAAAAAAAAAGAAGAAGAAAATAGCAGGAGGGAAAGAATGAAGGGGAGTAAGTCGGAGGGGGAGACGAACCATGAGAGACGATGGACTCTGAAAAACAAACTGAGGGTTCTAGAGGGAATGGGGTTGAGGGAATGGGTTAGCCTGGTGATGGGTATTAAAGAGGGCACACTCTGCGTGGAGCACTGGGTGTTATGCACAAACAATGAATCATGGAACACTACATCAAAAGCTAATGATGTAATGTATGGTGATTAACATAACAATAAAAAATTTTTTAAAAAAAGACAAATGAATTTGTTCAAGACCCTAGGTGAAGGTATGACTTTGACTTGGATGAGATTTTCTATATAAACCCATCAGTTGCCTGTCTTTCAGCAGCTCTCCATATTCCCTCTACCTCATATACAAAGGGCAGCCATTTTCATCTAATGACTGTATTTCAACTCTTCTAAATGACTGATGAGCAAAGAATGAATCTTTAATTTATTGTAATAACAGTCTTTATAGCTATTAGCTCAAAACTCATAATATTAGTTTTATAACAGTCTTTATAACTATTAGCTCAAAACTCATAAATAATGCTTATCAATAATGATTGTGAGAAATTAATATTTGATACTAACTGGAAACTAAAATCTAGACATTAATAACTCCTAACAACATAACAATAATAGTTTTGCATGCCATCCCCCACCACTCTGTTGCCTGCAGTTTATATAAAGTTGGGGGTATACTGATGCCTCCAGCATCCTTTGACCTTTGCCCAAGGTTACTGGACAAAACAATGGAGGAGTTAATTTATCCTATTTCTTTGCAGCTTCCTTCTTAGAAGGGAGGATAGTTTCAGGAAGTGTTTTCTATTTCTGCTATAAAGAGTATGATTAGTAACAGAATTTTGGTGAGTTTAAATTTTGTGTTAGGTTGATTAAAGTTTTGTTTTGTTTCATTTTTTTCCCCAAACCCATCAACACTGTTGCTTGGCAATTCTAGCATCCTTTGAACTCCCACAGGGTTCAGGTTTCATGCTCTCATGGGCTGTAATGACTTCTGTTAATGCAAACTTAAGTGGCATATTTTCCCATCTCTTTGCTGTCAGATTTTTCGCATGTCCTAAAATTACAGATTTTAAGTGAGAAATCTATTGATGCAAAGGATAAAGAGGACAGGCATAATATGGACTTTTCATTAAAAAATAGAATTTCCTGAAGTTATAAAGAATTTAGCTCAGATTTAAAAAAAACCTAAAATAATAATGTTATAGAGAATAAAGAATAGACCAAAGACATTATGAGGTAAGAGATTGAAATGGGAAGAAAAGCAAAATGAGTGATATCTAAATATTCATTGCGAGCTCCCAAAGAATTTTAAATTCTCATAAAAACTGATAAGAAAAGGAAGAGGGGCTAAACACAATTCCATTTTGCTTACTCTAAAGATAACTACCATGAAAGATTTAGGACTATTGAAGAGAATCAAGAGATTGAAGCTCTTGGGATTTCTCATTTGTTATTATAACTGATCTTCACTCTACCTATTCTCCACCCTTAAAAGATGTGCAAGAACCATCATCTTACATGGGTTACATGTCTTATTTGTGCTACTTCTTAAGCCAGATTTAGAATCCTGATCAAACCCCAGAGATTACCAGAAAGAAAAAGAAACACACACAAAAAATTATCATGACAAAACTTTTTAAGTTGATAGTTATAAATAAACTTACTGTATTGCAAAAAGGAATATGATGAGAGCTGACATGTGGTGATAGGGTTTTGAAAGGCAGATAGAATGTTGAAATACAGAGAAGAAAATGAAGAAGGAACTTAAGTTACTAAGCTTTAACTGGTAGCCAGTTTCCTGCAAGATTGTGACCCTTGGACATGGTTAAGAATGTTAAAAAAAAATTATTTAATTAGAAAAAGTAACTTTACTTATATAACCCATCAAACAGGCCTTCCAAAATGGCCTGGATATTTAGGTTATTAAAGTGTAGTTAATATTGAATTAATAAGGTATAGCATATTCATATAAGATTTAATGTTTCCCAAATCCCTTTTCCAATGTTCCAAGTAGATTTTCAATAGGAACTAAGTATATAATTTTAATATATTTTATTTTATTTTTTAGTAATTGGTCCAGTAGCAGCTGGTAAGTTCTAATTGCTTCCTCAGTTTCCTGTGGTCCTCTGTTAACATCTGAGTTCTTTTATTTGCACTGATACTTTTGACACCTGGCCACTCTGAAATCTGAGAGTTAGATTATTTTCCATCTCTTCCTTTCCACATTTTCTGGTAATCCTTTAATTTACAAATAGTTTTGGGGTGAGGGGTATGTCAAACGTCCACAGAATGGCAAGGATAAAGAAAAACAGTTGTTCATTTAGTTACAGTATTGAGTTACAGAAGAGAAACGAAGGCAAACAATGTTGATAAAATATGTTGGGGTCAGACCACAGGAAAAACCATGGAAATAACACACTAAGAAATTTATATTTCAATCCAAAGCTCTATGGTCACAAAGCAAAATTCCAAAAGATAAAAGGTGGAAAGCATATAATGAGAAGATATGAGTATAAATGAGAGTATTAGGAGGGACAAACTGTACGTGCAAACAAAGAAAACACTAACTTTAAAATAGAGTTGAAGACAAATAAGAAAGGCTGATCTTTGTCCTCTCCTTCATAAAGTTTATTATATCTAAACCTGAACCACCACTGCTGGTCAGTGAAAAAGGGTTAAGAGCAATACTTTGAAAGCCTTTTCTGACTTCTCCTCCTTGAAAGAGTTGATTGAGACTTGCCTTTCATACCATTCAGGCAAACCACAAAAATTTGTGTTTCCATAAAAACAAGCAAACAAAAAACTGTTGTTTTGAATGCACCAATTAGAAAACAAAGATTAACAAAACTCATAAATAAAACCAAAGAAGAACAAAATAAATAGAAAGATGTTCCATGTTCATGAATAGGAAGAATCAATATTGTCAAAACGTCAATTCTTCCCAAGTTAATCTATAGATTGAGTGCAATGCCATCAAAATCCCAGCAAGATGTTTTTTTGATATTGACAAACTGATTCTAAAATTTATATGAAGAAGCCAAAGACCCAGAATAGCCAATACAATATTGAAGGAGAACAAAGTTGGAGGACTGACACTACTCACCCTCATGACTTACCTATAAAGCTACAGTAATCCAGATAGTGTGGTATTGGTAAGCAAATAGACAAATCAGTGGAACAGAATAGACGGCTCAGAAACAGTCCCACATAAATACAGTCAACTGATCTTTGACAAAGGAGCAAAGACAACACAATGGAACAAAGATATTCTTTTCAACAAATAACGTTAGAACAACTGGACATCCACTTACCAATAAATAAATCTCCCATATTTTACACTCTTCACAAAAATTAACTCAAAATGGATCACAGACCTAAATATAAAACTCAAAACTATAACACTCTTAGAAGATAACATCAGAGAAAAGCTAAATGACTTTGGGTATGGTAATGACTTTTTAGTATATGTGCTGCCAAAGTGAGCACTGGTAACAACTTTTTAGATATAATAGGACATGATTCATGAAAGAAATAATTGATAAGCTGGACGTCACTAAAATTAAGAACTTCTGAAAACAAACAATCTGATTTTAAAATAGGCAGAAGATTTGACTAGCTATTTTTCCAAAGAAGACATACAGATGACCAACAGACACATGAAAAGATGCTCAATGCAACTATTTATCAGGGGAACACAAATCAAAACCACAATGAGCTATCACCTCACACTTGTCAGAATGGCTAAAGGAACAAGTGTTGAAGATGTGGAAAAAAAGGAACCCTGGTGCACTGTTGGTGGGAATGTAAATTGTTTTGCACAGTGGAAAAGAGATGGAGGTTTCTCAAATTAAAAAAAGAAATACCATGTGATCCAATAATTTACCCAAAGAAAGTAAAAACATTAATTTGAAAAGATATATGCACCCTTATGTTTATCACAGCATTATTTACAATAGTCAAGATATAGGAGCAACCTAAGTGACCATCAATAGAGAAATGAAAAAGAAAAATTCTATATTTTATATATATATAATTATATATAAATATATCCCCCTCATTATATTATATATAATAATATATATATAATAAAGAAAAAATTATATATTATATATACCCCTCTCATTTTTATATCAGAATCAGATATCAGGGATCAGAAACACAGTTCTTCTCTGCTCCCACTTCCATAATTCTTCCTTCTAAGGTACCATTCAAGATTCCTTGCAGGATACAGTGCTATATAGTAGGACAGCAGATCCATCAGTATGATATAAGAACCTGGTATTTCTCACTACCTTTATGACTCTCACTGTGATCCAAGTTACCTTCATCTCTCCGATTGCTCTGATTTCACCCTTGCCTTCTAGCCAGTACCAATACAGCAGCCACAGGGATCCTTTTAAGATTCAGGTCACCCCTCTGCTTATGATCCACTAATAACTCTCCATCTTTCTTGATTCAAAGTCAAAGTCATTACAGCACCTCTCAGAAGAAGGTCTTGGAAGATCTGTCCCCTACAACTCTCTTAATAGCTTTCCTTCATCTTATTTTTTTTTTTATTTTGTTCCAGCCACACTTGCCATCTTTCTGTCCCTCAGATGGTCTAGAAACATTCCTACCCCAGACTGGTTTACTCATTGTCCTCTCTGCCTGAATTCACTCAGACATCTGCATGGCTGATTCTCTCACTTCTTTCATGTTCTATCTAGTAGTTCTATCAATTGCTGAGAATGGAGTGTTGAATTTAACTATAAATTTTTCTATTTCTCTTTTCAGTTCTATCAGTTTTTTCTCCCATGTATTTTGAAGTTCTTTTGTTTCATGCAACACTTGTTTCTTGTATGTAGCTGTTCTGAAGAAATGCAATGAGCTACAAGAAAACTCAGAAAATTCAATAAATTTCGAAATAAAATTAATGAAGAGAATAAGTCTTCTACCTAAGAGATTGAAATTATTTAAAAAAATAAATGCTGGAACTGTAAAAGTCATAAATCAGATGAAGAATGGAATTGAGAGCATAGGTAACAGGGCAGACCAGATGGAGAAAGAATAAATGACGTGGAGAATAGGAATACAGAAATACTTCCAGTCACAAGAGGATAAAGGAGAAGAGAGGGAGAAGGATACAGAGAGTTTATTTAAAGAAATATTAGCTGAGAACTTCCCAAACCTTGAGAAGGAACACAACATACAAGTCACAGGGAGAAGTCACTGTCATCCCCCAGGTAAGAAAGATAGTGATTTAGCCAAACTTGAGTAGCACAAGAGGTGAGAAGTCCCTCTTCAGAGGTCCTGCAGGGCTCTTTTTGCAAAAATGTAGTGTTGTGACATGTCTTCTATGTCCCAGAAGACCAAGGTCTGTGGCGGGGCCGGGGGACAGTGGTGAGAGTGAAGGAAACCTTCCATTGTAACAAGTAGTGATTTGGGTTCTGTGATTGATGGAGTGGGGCCAGGTTTTAACAGAAATAGCTGTGGGCTCTAGTTTTTAGGGCATATGTAATTCAGCAGAGGACAAACACATAAGCAAAAATAATAAACTTAGGAACATGCATAGGGAAGTTCCTGGTGTGGCCCAGAGAGCAAAGAGGTCCCACCCAGGCCACAGGTGTGCTCTTTAGTCAGTTTTCTGTCCCGTCAACAGGCCAGGTTAGAGCTATGGATGTCAGAGTGCGGTCCCTGGAACATCAGTATCGGCATCCCTGCCAACTCCTTAGAAATGTGCATTCTTGGAAAGCCTGTGTGGCTCAGTCAAGTTAAGCAATCCAGAGGAGTGGGGAAAAAAAAGCTAGAGGTATCACACTTGCTGATTTTAAACTATACTATAAAGCTATAATACTAAAAACAGTATGGTATTGACATGAAAATAGACACATGAACCAATAGAACTGAATCGCGAGGCCAGAATTAAACACCCGCATATACAGTCAACTAATATTCAAGGAGGGAGCCAAAAACATTCAATGGAGAAAGGATAATCTTTTTAACAAATTGTGCCGGGAAAACAAGATACAAACGTGCAGAACAATAATAATAGTAGGGGATTTTAACACCCCCCTTATAGCAAATCAACAAGGAAACAATAACTTTGAATGACACACTGGAACTAAGATATTTAACAGGTACATTCAGAAAGTTCCATCCTAAAACAGCAGAATACACATTCTTTTCAACTGCACATGGAATATTCTCCAGAATAGATCACATATTAGTCCACAAAGCAACTGTCAACCAATTCAAAAAGGTCAAAATCATACCATGAATCTTTTCTGACCACATGGCTAAGAAACTAGAACTCCACCATAAGAAAAAAATAGGGAAAGACCACAAATATGTAGAGGTTAAATAATAAGCTACTAAGCAATGAATGGGTCAGCCAGAAAATAAAAGAAAAAAAATTTAAAAATACATGGAAACAAATGAAAGTGAAAATACAATGTTCAAAACCTTTGAGATGCAGGAAAAGTGGTTCTAAGAAGGAAGTGTATAGCAATACAGGCCTACCTCAAGAAGCAAGAAAATTCTCAACTAAAAAAACCTAACCTTACACCTAAAGGAACTAGAAAAAGAACAACAAACAAAACCCAAAACCAGCAGAAGGAAGAAAATAATAAAGATTACAGCATAAATAAATTCTATAGAAACTAAAAAAAGACCCATGAAACCAGGAGCTGGTTCTTTGAAAAAAATCACTAAAATGGATAAACTTCTAGCCAAACTTATCAACAAAAAAAGAAAAGACCAAAATAAATAAAATTACAAATAAGAGAGAAAAAATAACAACCAATACCATAGAAATACAATCATAAGAGAATATTATGAAAAACTATATGCCAACAAATTGGACAACCTAGAAAAATGAATAAATTCCTACAAACATAACCTATCAAAACAGAAACAGGAAGAAATAGAATATTTGAACAGACTGATAACCAGTAAAGAAAATGAATCAGTAATCAAAAAACTAGCAACAAATGAAAGACCAGATGGCTTCGCTGGAAAATTTTACCAAACATTTAAAGAAGAGTTAATACCTTTAATTCTCAAGCTATTCCAAAAAATAGAAAAGGAAGAAAAACTTCCACGTTCATTCCATGAGGCCACCATTGCCCTGATATCAAAACCAGATAAAGACACTATGAAAGGGGCACCTGGGTGGCTCATTCAGTTAAGTATCTGCCTTTGGCTCAGGTCATGATCTCGGGGTCCCGAGACAGAGCTCCGTGTCAGGCTCTCTGCTCAGCAGGGAGTCTGCTTCTCCCTTTCCCTTTCTCCCTCCCTCTCTGATCTCTCTCGTTCTCACTCTGTCTCAAATTAAAAAAAAAAAAAGACACCATGAAAAAAAAAGAGAGAGAGAACTTACAGGCTAATATCTCTGATGAACATAGATGCAAAAGTCCTCAATAAAATACTAGCAAACCAAATCCAACAATACATTAAAAAAATTATTCACCATGATCAAGTGGGATTTATTCCTGGGTTGCAAGGGTGGTTCAATATTTGCAAATAAATCAGAGTGATACATCACATCGTGAGATAAAGCATAAGAATGATCATTTCAATAGATGGAGAAAAAGCATCTGATGAAGTGCAACATCCATTCATGATTAAAAACCCTCAGCAAAGTAGGTTTAGAGGGAACATACCTCAACATAATAACTCAAAATAATAAACTCAACATAATAAAGGCCATATGTGAAAAACTCACAGCTAACATCATCCTCAATGGGGAAAACCTGGGAGCTTTTCCCTTAAGGTCAGGAACAAGGCAACGATGTCTACTCACCACTTTTATTCAACATAGCACTGGAAGGGGCGCCTGGGTGGCTCAGATGGTTAAGCGTCTGCCTTCGGCTTGGGTCATGATCCCAGGGTCCTGGGATCGAGCCCTGCATCGGGCTTCCTGATGAGCAGGGAGTCTGCTTCTCCCTCTCCCTCTGCCTGCCATTCCCCCTTCCTGTACTCTCTCTGTCAAAATAAATAAAATCTTAAAAAAAACAAACAAACATAGTACTGGAAGTCCTAGCCACAGCAATCAGAAAACAAAAAGGAATAAAAGACATCCAAACTGGTAAAGAAGTAACACTTTCACTATTTGCAGATGACATGACAGTATATATGGAAAACCCAAGGACTCCATGAAAAAATGGCTAGAACTGATAAAAGAATTCAGTAAGGTCACAGTATACAAAATCAATATGCCAAAATCTGTTTTATTTCTATAGATCAATAATGAAGCAGCAGGAGAAACTAAGAAAACAATCTCATTTACAATTGTACCCAAAATAATAAGATACCTAGGAATAAACCTAACCAAAGAGGTAAAAGACCTGTACTCTGAAAACTATAAAACACTGATGAAAGAAATTGAAGGTGACAGAAATGGAAAGACATTCCATGCTTATGGATTATAAGAAAAAATATTGTTAAAATGTCTATACTACCCAAAGCAATCTACACATTTAATGCAATTCTTATCAAAATAACAACAGCATTTTTCACAGAACTAGAACACACAATCCAAAAATTTGTATGGAACCATAAAAGACCTTGAATAGCCAAAACAATCTTGAAGAAGAAAAGTAAATCTGGAGGCATCACGATTCTGGATTTTAAGTTATATTACAAAGCTCCAGTAATCAAAACACTATGGTACTGGCCAAAAATAGACACATAGATCAATGGAACAGAGTAGAAAACCCAGAAATAATAATATAATAATACTGTCAATTCAACTTTGACAAAGCAAAAGGAATATCCAGTAGAATAAAGACAGTCTCTTCAACAAATGGTGTTGGGAAAACTGGACATTTACATGCAAAAGAATGAAATTGGACCACTTTCTTACACCACACACAAAAATAAATTCAAAATAGTTTGAAGTCCTAAATGTGAGACCTGAAACCATAAAAATTGTAGAAGTGAACACAGGCAATAACTTCTTTGACATCAGCTATAGCAACATTTTTCTAGATATGTCTCCCGAGGCAAGGGAAACAAAAGCAAACAAACTATTGGGACTACATCAAAATAAAAATCTTCTGCACAGCAAAGGAAACAATCAACAAAACTAAAAGGCAACCTATGGAATGGCAGAAGATATTTGCAAATGACATATCTGATAAAGGGTTAGTATCAAAAATATATAAAAAAACTTATAAAACTCAACAACCAAAAAACAAATAATCCAATTAAAAATGGGCAGAAGACATGAAAAGACATTTTTCCAAAGAAGACATACAGATGGTCAACGGACACGTGAAAAATTCTTCATCATTAATCATCATCAGGGAAATGCAAATCAAAACTACTGTGAGATATCACCTCATACCTGTCAGAATGGCTAAAATCAAAAAGAGAAGAAATAGCAGGTATTGGTGAGACTGGAGAAAAAGGAGCACTGGTGCACCGTTGCTGGGAATGCAAACTCGTGCAATCACTGTGGAAAACAGAATGGAGATTCCTCAAAAAGTGAAAAATAGAAACTACCTTATGATCCAGCTATTACATTACTGGGTATTTACCCAAAGGATACTAAAATACTAATTCAAATGGATATGTGCACCCCTATGTTTATAGCAACATTATTTACAATAGCCAAATTATGGAAGCAGCCCACATGTCCATCAACTGATGAATGGATAAAGAAGTGGAATAACAATGGAATGTTATTGAGCCATAAAAAAGAATGAGATATTGCCATTTGCAAGGACATGGATGGTGCTAGATTATATTATGCTAAGTGAAATAAGTCAGTCAGAGAAAGACAAATACCATATTATTTCACTCATATGTGGAATTTAAAAAACAAAACAAAAGAGGAAAGGGGGGAAAAGGAGAGAAAAGAGAGACAAACCAAGAAACAGACTTAATTATAGAGAACAAACTGATGGTGGTGGGTGGGAGGGTGGGTAAAATAGGTGATGGGGATTAAGGAGTGCCCTTGCTGTCATGAGCACAAGGTGTTGTATGGAAGTATTGAATCAGTATATTGTACACCAGGAACTAATATAACACTGTATTTTAACCAACTGGAATTAAAATGAAACCTTAAAAAACATGAAGAACAATAAAATTATACCTCTATCTCACACAGCTCACAAAAATTAACTTGAAATGGATCATAGATTTAAACATAAAACCTGATACCATAAAAATCTTAGAAGAAAACGTAGAGAAGAAGCTCCTCAATGCTGGTCTTGGCATTGATTTTCCGGACATGACACCAAAAGCACAAATAACAAAAACAAAAATCAACAGGTTGGACTACATCAAATTTAAAGGCTTCTGCACATCAACAGAAACAATTAACAAAGGGAAAAGACAACCCATGGAATGGGAAAAACTTTTTGCAAACCATATATTAGACAATGAGTTAATATCCAAAATATATAAAGAACTCATACAATTCCATAACAAAAAAGAATCTGATTACAAATTTGGCAGAGGAACTGAATAGATATTTTTCCAAAGAAGACATCCAAGTGCTCAACAGGTACATGAAAAGTGGTCAACATCACTAATCATCAAGAGAAATGTAATCAAAACCACAATGAGATATCCCCTCATACCTGCTAGAATGGCTATGATCAAAAACAAAATGTAAGTTTTGGCAAGGATATGGAGAAAAGGGAACCCCTGTACACTGTTAGTGGGAATGTAAATTGGCTCAACCACTATGGAAAACAACGTTGAGGTTCATCAAAATATTAAAAATAGACCTACCATATGATGCAGCAATTCCATTCTGGGTATATATCCAAAGGAAATTAAAACAGGATATCAAAAAATACATATACGTTCATGTTTATTGCAACATTATTCACAACAGCCAAGGTACAGAAACAAACTAATTGCCCATACCAATGGATGAATTGATAAAGAGGATGTCACACACACACACACACACACACACACAGGATATATTCTTCAACAGAAAGGAGGACATCGTGCCATTTGCAAAAACACGAGCATAAGCTGAATGAGTAAGTCTGACAGGGGAAGACAAGTACTGTATGGTATCATTTATATGTGGAATCTGGAAAGCCAAATTTATTTTAAAAAGAAAGTAAAATGGGGGTTACTAGGGAATTGTGGGTGGGGGGATAGGGCAGGTGCTATTCAAAGGTACATATTTACAAGTAGTAAATAAGTCCTAGAGATCTAATGCATAGTATAGTGAATATAGACAACAATATTGTATGACAGTCACCAAACTTGCCAAGAGACTAGAACTTCATGGTTACAACCACAGGAAAGGATCATTATGTAATGTCATAGAGGTTCTAATTATTGCTACAATGGCAATCATATTATAATATACTAATGTACCAAATTGACATGTTGAACACCTTGAATTTGTACAATATGTAAATATATTTAATAAAAATATTTTCATAAAATAGCTAATCACAAGATCTTTCTAAACAATAACAGACCAAGAGGAAGGGGAGGGATAAGGAAGGTTCCCTACATCTAAATAAAAGGAACTTAGTTGTTCATGACACAGATTCTGCCCATCCAGTGCGGAGGAGTGTGGCTTTGTGTAAGAAGGGAAAGCCCAACACCTGCTGATGTTTTTTTCTTATCTCTTTCAGTGGACAGCTCTGGAAAAATCAGTAAGTTTGGATCATTTCTTTGCCTTACCTATTTCTGTGTCTAGGACCTTTGAGTTTTTGTTACCCAATTTTTTTGTATTTCATGTTCTTCTACCTTAGAGTAGTCAATATTTCTTAAATAAGTTATTTTCTCATACTTTGATTTCTTCTTTACTATTTCCCTTTTGGAACAAAATATAATGGTCTTGTCTCATAATTCTGGTGATTTTCTACCAAAGATTATTGGTAGCAAGAATTCCCAGCTAGTTTATCACAAGGGAGCCTGTTTTCCTTGTGCTATCATCTGACAATGGATAATTTTCACTAAAAAAAGAAAATCACCTAAAATTGACAAAAAGAGTAAGTGTCAGGACAAGATGGTGATTTTGATAATTGGCCAACATTACATATTTTTCCAACTGATCTAAAGGGGAGTGGGTAAAAAACTGACTTATGAGAGAACAATGAAAGTAGGAAATGCAATAGTTTGAAATTTAGTAGAATAGATATTACCTACGCAAGGATTCTATCATGCATTAACAAATGGTATCCTAAAGAAACCTGTCTCTGTAAAGTAGGATGTGGAGCGTTGGCCAGCAGCACTCCTGAGGATGAAACAGAGGGTTTTATAGTACTTGGAGATGCTGCTTCTGCATTCACCTACAAAGGGTATTATTATTGGGAGTGGGATTTTCCTTGAGTTAGAAAATTCCCACTGATCGATCTTTTGTGTTTTATTTTTAGCACTATCTCCTATGGGTAAGTTATTCTCAACTGTGATATTTTACATTGTTTATATTTTCTGGTTTTGCTGTTTCCACTCCCAAAATAGAGACTTGTGTTTCTAAGGACATTTTCAATGTTCCTATTCTCCAGAATCTTCTAATATTTTAAATAACTCTTTTGGAGAGACAGCTGTAGAGGAGATGAAGTTCATACAAAAGGATGCCATAATCTCTGGCCATCTTCTAGGCTCTGAAAAAGAATCTCCTTTCTAACTCCCAGCAAACTATAATGAAAGAAAGATTGGTTTCTAAGTTTTGTGAGTTTTTGCTGCTAATTTAGAACTCTTTTTGTGGTTATAAGTGAAGGTCCACTGAATCATATTACCAGAAAAAATAACTAGTTAAGAAAAAACTTTATTTTCTCTTGCCTTCTAAGTAACTTTACTTTTGAGGAATAGTAGGTATTGAGCCCTTCTATATACTGTGCACTGTGCTAGGCATTTTCAAAAACATTATCTCTTATTCTTAGCCTGTCTGCTAGCTATTGTTATTACCCACTTTACAGATCAGTAAATTTGCTCACACTTGCCCAAGGTTAAAGAGTTGGTAAACAGCATTGTCAGGATCTAAGTCCAGGACTTCCTGTCTCGGAAGTACATACTCTTTCCACACCAACACGTTGCCTTCTATACTGAACCACAGAGGCCTTTTTTGTGATTAGTCCTGAAACCATATCTATAAATAAAATGTTTGTCAATACAAATATACATCCACTAGAGAAGATATATAATTAAATGTACACAAAAGAATAGTTTTAAAAATAAAAGACATCCTATTTAGATTAATGTTTGGCTTTTAACTGTTATCTAAATTCAGATTTCCCATCAGGATTATTTAATGCCTCAGCTCTTCAAGAAAATCATATGAAACAGAATAATAATTCTTAAAACTCTATAAATATACAACCATAAGAAGCAAGTAAAACTTAAATTTAGTAAGATATATTTCAAGCATCTTGAACTTTCCAAACACTAACAAACACAAAATGCATCTTTATATTTAATTGTTCTTCTTTCTCAGTTCACACTAAGAGAGTGGGTTTGTGAGTGGCAGGAGGGGAAGTTGAAAGGGATAATTGTTTTCTTTGCATTCACAGTACAAAAAATAATACACATTCAGAGCAGTCGTGATGTATCTGCCTCTCTCAAATGACCTCCCCACATGGGGAAAGTGATAAGAGTGTGTATGTTTTCTTTACAAAAAGAAAGAGGGCTTTGGGAAGGCATCATAGGCTAAGGCCCTCCCTGGAAGTGAATTCATTTTCAATGACTATGGTTTTTTTAAATTGCCAGGAAAAAAGTCAGTTCAACCTTTTAAAACTTTTTCTTGTAAGATATATTCTTGTTGACAATATTTCAAACATATTCTTCCCAGTTGATATTTTTAGCAAAAAGAGATTAAGGTTTAATTCATTGTTCAAAGAAAGATATAAGACAGATCAGCTCATCAAACTTCATAACCCTTTCAAGTTAAGTCTCTTAATTTCTCATCTCCACGTATGATTTTTTTAAAAATGTTAAATCAGGGACTGAGATCTACAATGAGTCATCCCTCTAATGCTTAACAGATCTTTATGGTCTAGATCTGAGTGTGCTCTCCCTGACAGCCACTGGGTTAAGAACTTCATAGGAATCATTTTCTAATAAGGCCCATAGTCTAGTTATTTTAAGTATCATATAATTAGAATTATTACTCTGATAGCTAACTCATGATATCTTTTAGCTTTAACAAAAATTAATCTAGCTTAAAATCTTTAAGTAGCCTGAATACATTATAATGATTGCCAAGGTCTTGATTAAATATTTCCCTTATAATTAGAATTTTGCCATATAGCCTACTGTGTGCAATAAATGGACTTTCAGCCAGGGCTTACAAATCTTTATATTATAAAGATTATGAGATCCCAGGGGAAAAAAAGATTTGTGCACTATCTGGAAATTTGAGAGAAGGGAAGGAAGAACTTAGGATTTGGTGGAATAATAATTTGTAGCTTACTTCTACAATGCAGTTAAGTTCAAGATGGAAAATATACAGCAAAGATATTAAAACAACCAAGGATATGAAGATACTATTAGAAGTGACTAGACGTATTTTTTAGTTTGGTGGGAAAAAGAATAAAAGTCTTTAAAATCCTATAAAATGAGGAAAAGTGTAGCTAGAATAAACATTGTTTCTCTAAATCCTAGAATACTTACCTTTGATTAACAAAATCTATATAATTTAGGAGGTAAAGTTAGCTTAAAAATGGGTCCTGCAGTAGTATACACAGTAGTAAATATGAAAAAAATTATTCCCAAGAGATGGTAAAACTAAAAATATTCATATATTATGAAAAGTCAGCTTGTTTAGGAGCACATTCCACCAAATTTGTAAGGTTGGAAGCTTCAGTGGAAAAACATGCTCTTCTCCACACCACACCACATCCTCCCAGAAAACAAGTGTCCACTGGTAGTACTGTCAGATTTCAAAATATTCTGAACTCTCTTTTTAAGTACAAAAATGCTTAGGATATATTACTACTGATTTTCATTAGTAAATTGGAAGTGGGTTTATCTAGAATAAAATGTCTTATTAAATAATCATTAGGGAGGAAAAAATACACAAAAGGTTCAGAAAGCATTATTGTAAGGTTCTTAATGTTATTTTTAAGATACCTACAGCATCTCTTTTGATTCATAGTTACCTTCTTACCTAATGCAGGTGTGTCTCACCTTCTGCAACTTGTAATTCGGTTATGTGGGCATCAATATTTCAGACATCAAACCCTAAACATACCAAAAGGCTATTTCTATGAAAAAAAATGTTAATTTTTAAGCAAGAAATCTTCCTGTAAAGCAATTAACCATTCCTCTAAAGAATTGGATTGGAACTAAGAATGTCTTTTCTTGACAGATCAGAAAATTTTTGCCTGTATGATCTCATTTAGTAGTAGTAATAGCCAATATTTATTGGACTACTTACTATGCTCCATGCACTGCATTAAGTGCTTTACTTAGATAATATTATTTAATTCTCATAACACCTCTGTGAAGTAGCTACTACTATTGCACCCATTTTACAGATAACAAAGTACAGTTTGCTAAGTAAGCTCACCTGGCTAGTTAGGTATGAAGCAAGGATTTGAACCAGTCTGTCTGTATAAGCGATGGTCCTTAACATTTGTCTAGAATCCTTAAATAATTCTACAAAGTCGGCAGAGCAAACCAAATATAACGAAGGTGAGTCTTTGGGATTTACCCAAATAAACCCAGCTAGCAAGAATACTAAACCCAAGTGTTCTGATTCAGCTTTTAAATTCAGTATTCTTTCTACTACATTAAATATTTAAATAGGTTTTCTTAAAGGAAGGTATGCTACTGCTCATAGCAAGAACCCACAGAATTCTTCCTGGTAACATTTTTTTTCTTAATCAGGGAACCAAATCACTAAAACAAGAAAAAAGAAAGCAGAAGCTAAAAATTTCAGTTTGGGGGCACCTGGGTGGCTCAGTCATTAAGTGTCTGTCTTCGGCTCAGGTCATGATCCCAGGGTCCTGGTATCAAGCCCCACATCAGGCTCCCTGCTCAGTGGGAAGCCTGCTTCTCCCTCTCCCACTCCCCCTGTTTGTGTTCCTTCTCTCGCTGTCTCTCTCTCTGTCAAATAAATAAAATCTTAAAAAAAATTAAATTAAAATTAAAATTAAAAATTCAGGTTTTATTAGATCACACAGAAATTGAGACATAGTAAAGCTGACTTACCTAAACATGGAAAAAGGGACCAGAAATTTTTGCAAAGTGAGTTTGCAGGTATCATAAGGAGCAGTCTAAGCCATTGGTTAAGAATGAACTCTGAAGTCTGACTTTTCAGGTTCAAATCCCAGCTCCACCATTTACTGACTCCAAGGCATATTCACATTCATTTAAACTTTCTGTACCTCAGTTTCTTCATCTGTAAAATGGGGATAATAATAGCACCTGCCCTATATGGTTGTTGTGAGGATTAAATGAGTTAATACTTTACATAAAATGCTCAGAACAGTGAGCGCCTGATATATGATAAGCACCCAGTGATTACCAGCTAGTACTATTAATACTTTTGAATAATGAGACATTCTTATATTCAACATCCAAAGCATATTTTGAGTTTTTTCCATTTTAAGAAACAATTATTGCTTTTTTGCACAATTTTTTTCTAAAAATAAATTCCATTTCTTTTCAGAATACATCCTCCTTTAGCTATTAAGCATTAATCTTCAGCCATAATGTACTGAATGTATGCCAGCCAGTTCATTTGTAATACATTTTACCTCTTCTTTCAATAATCTTCCAATTTATTGAAGAGAGTCTGGAATATTATCAATACTCATATAATTTTAAATGTAGAGTTCCATCATTTTATATTTTCAGGAAATCTCAAGTTATCTCCAGTTTTTCAGTTTTAAGACAAAAAATAAACCAATATCAGGGGAAAAAGTAGGAATAAAGAGAAAGTACTCGATATCTAAATTGTGCACTTTTGTTGTGTGCTCAGTTATATTTCCAGGTTACATGGATGCAGAACTTGCAAAAAAATCAGATTTCAAGGCCAAGTTTCTAAAAAATGGAGCCACTATAAAGTCTGAGAGCAGCCAAGAAGAAAACAAGAAAACATTAAAGAAAGAAATCACAGATTCTGATGAATCCTTGACATCAAGGCACAAACCAGAGTCAAAAAGCAAAGCAAAAGGCACTGAGTTGGAGAAAAGCAAGATAGGAATGGAGGTCAGGGAAACGGAGAGTGACACCAGGATACTAAAAGAGGAAGACCAAGTAAAGGTGAGTGACATGGGAATACCACAAGAACAGGAGGCCCAAGTAGAGATGAATGATACTGGAATACCACAAGAACAGGAGGACCAAGTAAAGAAGAGTGAGTCTGGAATACCACAGGGACAGGGATCCCAAGTAAAGAAGAGTGAGTCTGGAATAAGACAAGGACAGGGATCTCAAGTAAAGAAGAGTGAGTCTGCAATAAGACAAGGACAGGGATCTCAAGTAAAGAGTGACACCAGAATACCAGAAGGCCAGGAGTCCCAGGTAGAGAATAGTGAAGCTGGAATACCCCAAGGACAGAAGTCCCCAGTAGACAATAGTGAGTCTGAATTACCACAAGTTCAAGGGACTCGAGTAAAGAGAGAGAATTCTGAGGATCAAGGAAAGCAGGGAGATGCAAGGAAGAAGACAGATACAGAAGAAAATGATGCTATGAAGAAAAGTGATGAAGGAAAGCGCGAAGTTAAAGGAAAGAAAAAATCAGAACTTAAGAGTAAAAAAAAAGTTCAGTAAGGAGCAAAGACAAGTAAGGGAAGAAAGTACAACAAAAAGATGGAAAGAGTAAGGGCAAATAAAATGAAAGTTCATAAGTCAACTGATTATTATGATTCCCATCCTCCAGATACAAGTCACAACCCAGTTATTGCTTAAATGGATCATAATTATAGAATCCCTTTAATTTATACATCTACAGAATGTCTACTATAAACGTTTCACCATTTTTAGTCCTCTTGGCCACAAATCTCAGCTTCCAATTCTTTGTTTTCTAAGTTGATACTTTTATGCCTTAGTGAAGAAACTGGATACTTTCTGAAATAAAACATTTTGACTAAAAAAATGTATAATTTCCTTCTATAACTTTTAACTCAGTGACAGCCTAACCAATCAATCAATCAAAGCTCCTCATGGTAGGCTAAATGTTCATAAGGCACTGTTCTAGCAATAAGGGGTACAGAAAAATATATCTGACTCCCTGCAATAAAATAGCTTTTAACACATATAGTGATATGTGTACACAGAACAATTTTTTAAAAGAAAAATCTGTCAAAATGTAGTTTAGATGGATGGTATGAGTTAGCAACCTCTTGGGATGAGAATATAAAGGGGATATCTTCCTGGGGAAGGGAATGGTGGTATATGTGTCTTAAAAGATGGATAAGATTGATACACTGAGTGAGGTAGCAAGAGTACAAAAAAGGCAAAGGAATTCAAGACTGCCACACTGTGCTCTAGGAGAAGTAAGCAATTTTACTGTTGCAGTAGGCTCATGACTGCACTCTGGAGTATAATTTTGAAAAGGAGGGTTAGAAGAAGATTCTGAAGGAATATGAAAAACAAACCAGGAATTTATATTTTATTCAGGCAACTGGGAAGTCTTCTAGGGTATTTGGGAAGGAGAGTTAGGTGCATAAGTTTGCAGTACCAAAGTGTTAATCTTGTAATTGTACAAAATAGACTGAAGAGAAACATCGTAAGTAGTAAATCTAGTGAAGAGGTGTTGGAGTTGGAGTATAAGTGATGGAAAGAGAATAAATAGAAGGGATAGATATAAAGTATTTTTTCAAAGAAAAATCACTACTTCATGATGACTACATATGAGTAAGGAAAAGAAAAAAATTGATGACTCCATAACTTTTGAAACTGGGTGACAGAAAATCATAACAAACTGGGAGTTTGTGGGACAGGGAGGGAATAACAAATTGCTGAGTTCAAGGAAACAAACTAACACTTGTCATTTGAGAGGGGTCTGAAGTAGAGATAATTGAAGATGTAAAGTAAATGAGTTCCCCAAAGAACAAAGTACAGACCTAGCAAAGGCACAGGCCTAAGAACTGAGCCTGTTAGATGTAATCGGTCAAAGAAAAAAATTAAGGTATGGGAAGATGTAAGGAAAACCTGTACAACAAATGTTCTGGTAATGAAGGAAGATGAGAATTTAAAGAAAGGATGGCTGAAGGAGTACATTCCACAGAATGTAAGTCAAAACATTTTCATTCCCACTAGGTCCTGCAGGCAAATAAGTCATACAGTAGGAAACTACAACTATGAAAACCATGTGTGCCATTCTCTAAAGGCCACCAAAAAGCAGGCAAGTTAAAAACAATTGCTAATCTTCCCTTAAAGGTACAGGCATGGAAGTTTTAAAGGACCCCAGAAAAAGAAGGGGGAAGGAGTGAGCTATCAAAATAACACCATGTTTAGCAAAATGATGCAAATACTAGGAAAATGAATAAGTACATGAAATTTCAAGATAATTTAGATATAAAGATAGTAAAGTGGGACTTTAAAAATCAACAGTGGTAAATTTTGTTTCACAAATAAGCTAATGCATATGTCAAATGCCCTGTTCACAATGCCCAGTTTATATGGAAAGAGCCAAGATGTCCATCAACAGATGAATGTGTAAAGAAGATGTGGTATATATATATATACACACAATGGAATATTATGAAGCCACCAAAAGGAATGAACTCTTGCCATTTGCAATGACATGGTTGGAACAGGAGGGTATTATGCTGAGCGAAATAAGTCAATTAGAGAAAGACATGTATCATATGATCTCACTGATATGAGGAATTCTTAATCTCAGGAAACAAACAGTGTTGCTGGGGTGGTGGGGGGTGGGAGGGATGGGGTGGCTGGGTGATAGACATTGGGGAGGGTATGTGCTATGGTGAGTGCTGTGAATTGTGTAAGACTGTTGACTCACAGACCTGTACCTCTGAAACAAATCATACATTATATGTTAAAAAAAAGAAGATAGTAGGAAGGGTAAAATGAAGGGGGGTAAATCGGAGGGGGAGACGAACCATGAGAGACGATGGACTCTGAGAAACAAACTGAGGGTTCTAGAGGGGAGAGGGGTGGGAGGATGGGTTAGCCTGGTGATGGGTATTAAAGAGGGCACGTATTGAACGGAGCACTCGGTGTTATATGCAAACAATGAATCATGGAACACTACATCAAAAACTAATGATGTAATGTATGGTGATTAACATAACATAATAAAATTTTTTAAAAATGCCCAGTTTAGGACGCCTGGGTGGCTCAGATGGTTAAGCGTCTGCCTTCAGCTCAGGTCATGATCCCAGGGTCCTGGGATCAGGTCCCACATTGGGCTCCCTGCTCAGAGGGGATCCTGCTTCTCCCTCTGCCTCTCTCTCTCTCTCTCTCATGAATAAATAAATAAAATCTTTAAAAAAAATGCCCAGTTTAGATCTTAAAAGTTCTTATCACAAGGAAAAAAAAAAAGTTGTAACTATGTGAGGTGACAGATGTTAACTAAACTTATTGTGGTAATCATTTTATAACATATACATATATCATTAGGCTGTACACCTTAAACTTACACAATGTTGCATGTCAATTATATCTCAACAAAACTGGGTGGGGGGGAATCAAGTCTTATACCTTAAATATGTATAATTTTTGTCAGTTTTACCTCAACAAAGACAGAAAAAAGAACGAGTAGAAGTCTTACCATTAGTCATATTATGTGTAGGAAAAGAGTATAAGAAAAGCAGGAAATTGAGTTTAGAGATAACAAAGCTGAATAAGAAGTGCAAAATATTGGGAAGTAACAATTTATGTAAAATCATACAGTGTGGCTCCTACCCCAATTAAAGATTTCCTGGGTTAGAACTTCATTAAAAATGCAATTTACCATTGCCCACAAATATCTCCCACCCTAGGTTATAACTGGCATATCTAAGAAATTAATACAGAGAGCTGATGAAAGAGAAAAAGCATAGAATTTAAAACAGAATCCAAAGGGATAAAAAGTTAAACTGAAAAATTGATCAGAACACTCAGTTTTACATTTAATGAAATTTCATTACCCCCCTTTTAAAACACTTAAGAATAGGAAAAACAATCAATGTCACTACTCTGTACCTGGGAGGTCCCAATTAGGTTTTGAAGAAATAGCCTGTTTTTTTGGTGTTTGAAAACTAAAGATACTCTCATCCATCATCATCCAGAATCTTGAGCATCTGCCAAGGTGGGGAAGTAAAATCTAAGAGATACCACACTACAGATTATATACATTGTAACCCAGGTTTCAAAAATATTTTATTTAAATCTTTATTAAATTTCTCTGCAAAAATTAAAAACTCATATCAGTGTTAACTTCCTATGAATCTCTCCATATCTTAATTCATGTTCATATAAACATATATGCAAATGGAGTCAACTTACACACATTATTCTGCAACTTGATTTCTTCACCTAACATCATGCGCATCACTCCAGGTCAAAGGACATCATTCTAATGCATTATCACAGAAGAGTGGATGAATTACTGCATATTCAACCAATTCCTTAAAAATGGATATTTGGTTTGTTTCCAGCTTTTTGCCATTAGCTGAATGGTGTTATAATAAACATCTTTGTACATGATGAGGATTTTATTTCTCTAGGATAAATTTCCAAAAGTGAAACTGGCAAGTCAAGAGAAAAAGAAAATATGTATTTTTAATGTTAATGAAAAATTGTGATCTCTTTCCCCAAAATTTGTAATCAGTCACATTCTGACCAGGGATGTCTGAGTTCTATTTTCCCCACACTCTCACTGGTGCTACAAACAGTAGCTACTGAGAAAAACAGTAATGAGAAAAGTAGTAGCTAACTCTTTTTGGTCTGTGTAATGGGAAAAGTAGTATCTAAGTCTGGCTTTGATTTCATTTCCCCAACACCTAGTGAGACTGAGCATTTCTTATAGGTTTCTTGGTCTTTTGGACTTACTCTTCTGTGAATTACTCATTTTCCATCCTGGTAGTTTGTCCTTTTCTTACTCAATTTCAATTCAAGTAGGTGCTTTTTGTCTATTAATGTTTTTCACCTGCCATTTGTGTTGAAAAAAAATGTTTTCTCAATCTACTTGTTCTTGCTAACACCCAATTCATTCATCCTGTCCCCTAAAATTATATCCTGAATCTGACCACTTCTCACTTCATCAGGTAATCCAAGCATTCACCATAGCTCACCTGTATGGCTGTGATAGCCTCCAAAGAGAGCTTCTTGATCTCATTCCCCACTGTCAGCCCACTAAGTCAGGATCATACTTTTGTTCTCTCTAATTATTTTTTAATTTTATTTTTAGAGAGCACACAAGCATAGCGGTTGGGGCAGAGGGGAGAGAGAGAGAATATCAAACAGGCCCCACGCCCAGTGCAGAGCCTGATACAGGCTTGATCTCACCACCCTGAGATCACGACCTAAGCTGAAACCAAGAGTCAGACGCTTAACCAACTGAACCACCCAGGTGACCCAGAATCATACTTTTAGATCATGTTACTTCTCTGCTCAAGACCCTCCAAAGGTCTTCCAATCATTTCAATGTAAAAGTCCAAAGCTCTCAGGACCTTCAAGACCTCATAGTGTGCAGCTCTGGCTTCTCCTCCAGCCTCATTTCCCACAGTCATTGCTGCATCCACACTGCGGCCACATTGTCCCTCATGCCCACCAAGTATGTTCCCACTTCAGGGTCTGTCTGGAACACTCTCCCTGAAACATTTGCACAACTCACTTCCTCAATTCTTTAAGATGTCTGCTAAAATAGAACTACCCTAACTAAAACACTACTTCTCCACTCTCTATCCCTTTGTCCTGATTTATTTTTCTTCATACCATTTATCCTTACCTCACATTACATATTTATGACTTTCTGTTCCCATAGATGTAAACTCTCAAGACAGGAACTATGTTTTGTTCACTGCTGAATCTCTGCTGCTTAAAAAGTATCTCACACATAGTAGATGCTAAAAAAATGTTTGTTAAATGAAATGAAATAAAATAAATGAAGGTATCTTTTACTATACAAAAATTTATTGCATTTAGTCAAATGTGTCTACCTTAACCTTTAGAGTTTCTAGACTTTCAAATGTGTTTCCCCTACTACTTGTGGTCCATGTTACTCATTTTTTTTCTAAAAATTTCCCCTTTCATACTTATTAAATCCATTTGCTTATGGTGTGAAATTGGTGTTTAGTTTTCTTCTCTTCCAGATGGAGATCAAATTTGTCAGCAGCATTTGTAAAATAAACTTTTTCCTACTAAATCATGCATTTTCAATGGCAGTAATATTGTCCTCCAGGAAGCAAAAATTGGTTCTTGAGGGACAAAAAATTGTATTCTGTTAATGTATAAATCACAGATATTCATAAAGTACATGGGCAGATGTATAGTATATTCATGAGGTATATAAGCAAATATATAGTATATTTGTAATATGGAAATCTTATGAGGGGGATGATTAAAATAAAAATGTCTTAAGAAGTCTCCTTATGAGGCTATAATAAAAAAATGTGTCAATGTCATACTGCTTTCATTACACAAGCTGCAGGAAAGTTTGAATGTCTATGAGGCATGTCCTGATCTACTTTTTTTTATTGTTTTCTTGGTTCTTTTAGACATATATTCTCCCATGTAAACTATATATATTTTTCAGTTCTCCATCTAATTTTGTTTTTTGAAGTTCTTTTTAAATTCCAGTTAGTTTTCATACATTGTAATATTAGTTTCAGATGTACAGTTTAGTCATTCAACAATTCTGTACAACACTTTGTGCTCATCACAAGTGCATTTGTTAATCCCCATCAGCCTACTCATACACCCACCTCCCCTCTGGTAACCATCAGTTTGTTCTCTATAGTTAAGAGTGTTTCTTGGTGTGCCTTTTTAGAATCTTTTTAGAAAACTTTTTAAGTCACACACACACACACACACACACACACACACACCCCAAAAAAGAAAAGGAAAGGAAAACCTGCATGCATTTTGTTTGGAATTGCATTGAATCTATAATTTATTTGGGGATAATTTACATCTTTATAATTGTGAGTTTTCCAATCCATTAAGATTTTTATTTCCATGTAATAGTCTTCTTTAACTTTTCTGAGTATATTTTATTGTATTTCATATTTTATGTTGTTGAAGTCTTGCATATATTTCAATATCTTTATCATAAAATTTAATAAATTTTGAAATCATTGTAAATGATATCTTTTTAAAATTCCATTTATTTTTTTGTTTTTAATGGATAAAATAAAATTGAAGTTTTATATTGACTTTATATTCAGCAATTTTGATGATTTAATCTATTATTCTTGTAGTCTATATTATTATGGATGTTCTATATTCACAACCAGGTCATATGCAAATGCCAAGTTTCATTTCTTTTTTTGTAATGTCAGTGTTTAGCATTTTTTTTCTTTTTATTGTCTTCCTGCAATAGCTAGGAACTCTATTTTGAATAGAAGTTGCAATGGCAAGCTTCATTTTCCTGTCACTTCAGAGGAAAAACTGTCAACATTTTCAGAACTATTGTATTTGCTGTAGGTATTCTAGCCTTGCTTCTCTTCTACTTCTTGTTTTCTTTTTTTTTAAGATTTTTTATTTATTTACTTATTCATTTGAGAGAGCGAGAATGAGAGAGAGAGAGAGCACATGAGAGGGGGGGCGGGGGGAGAAGCAGACTCCCCACTGAGCAGGGAGCCTGATGTGGGACTCGATCCCGGGACTCCAGGATCATGACCTGAGCCGAAGGCAGTCGCTTAAACAACTGAGCCACCCAGGCGCCCCTACTTCTTGTTTTCTAAGAGTTTTTATTATGAATAAATGTGATGCCTATCAAATGCCTTTTTCTACCTCTACTGAGATGATCACATGATTATTCTTTATTCCATTATTATGATGAGCTACTGCAATTGAGCCTTTTGAGTGTTAAACTAATCTTGCATATCTGAAATAAACCAAATTTGATCATGATATATATATATATGTGAAGAAGAGGGCTGGATTTAGTTTATTAATAATTTGTTTAGGATTTTTTGCATTTTCATGAGAAATATTCACCTGTAACTTTCCTTTTGAAAAATGTCCTTATTGGGTTTTGGTATCAAGGATATGCTGGCTTCATAAAATGGGTAGGGAATTATGTCTTTTCTATTACACGGAAGAGCTCTATCTTAAACATGTGGTAGATTCACTAATGCGATCACCTGGGTTTGGAGTAATTTCTATGAGATTTTCTTTTTTTTTTATTTTTTTATTTTATTTTTTTTTAATTTTTTATTGTTATGTTAATCACCATATATTACATCATTAGTTTTTTGGTGCAGTGTTCCATGATTCATTGTTTGTTCATAACACCCAGTGCTCCATGCAGAACGTGCCCTCCTCAATACCCATCACCAGGCTAACCCATCCCCCTACCCCCTCCCCTCTAGAACCCTCAGTTTGTTTTTCAGAGTCCATCATCTCTCATGGTTCGTCTCCCCCTCTGACATACTCCCCTTTTCTTCCTCTCCTGTTATCTTCTTTTTTTTTTTCTTAAAATATGTTGCGTTATTTGTTTCAGAAGTACAGATCTGTGATTCAACAGTCTTGCACAATTCACAGCGCTCACCGTAGCACATACCCTCCCCAATGTCTGTCACCCAGCCACCCCCTCCCTCCCACCCCCAACCACTCCAGTAACACTCAGTTTGTTTCCTGAGATTAAGAATTCCTCATATCAGTGAGGTCATGTGATACATGTCTTTCTCTGATTGACTTATTTCACTCAGCATAACACCCTCCAGTTCCATCCACGTCGTTGCAAATGGCAAGATGTCATTCCTTTTGATGGCTGCATAATATTCCATTGTGTATATATACCACCTCTTCTTTATCCAGTCATCTGTCGATGGGCATCTTGGCTCTTTCCACAGTTTGGCTATTGTGGACATTGCTGCTATAAACATTGGGGTACACGTACCCCTTCGGGTCCCTACATTTGTATCTTTGTGGTAAATACCCAGTAGTGCAATTGCTGAATCGAACGGTAGCTCTAATTTCAACTGTTTGAGGAACCTCCATACTGTTTTCCAGAGGGGTTGCACCAGCTTGCATTCCCACCAACAGTGTAGGAGGGTTCCCCTTTCTCCACATCCCCGCCAACATCTGTCGTTCCCTGACTTGTTAATTTTAGCCATTCTGACGGGTGTGAGGTGGTATCTCATTGAGGTTTTGATTTGGATTTCCCTGATGCCGAGCGATGTTGAGCACTTTTTCATGTGTCTGTTGGCCATTTGGATGTCTTCTTTGGAGAAATGTCTGTTCATGTCTTCTGCCCATTTCTTGATTGGATTATTTGTTCTTTGGGTGTTGAGTTTGATAAGTTCTTTATAGATTTTGGATACTAGCCCTTTATCTGATATGTCGTTTGCAAATATTTTCTCCCATTCTGTCGGTTGTCTTTTGGTTTTGTGGACTGTTTCTTTTGCTGTGCAAAAGCTTTTTATCTTGATGAAATCCCAATAGTTCATTTTTGCCCTGGCTTCCCGTGCCTTTGGCGATGTTTCTAGGAAGAAGTTGCTGCGGCTAAGGTCGAAAAGGTTGCTACCTGTGTTCTCCTTTAGGATTTGGATGGACTCCTGTCTCACGTTTAGGTCTTTCAACCATGTGGAGTCTATTTTTGTGTGTGGTGTAAGGAAATGGTCCAGTTTCATTCTTCTGCATGTGGCTGTCCAATTTTCCAACACCATTTGTTGAAGAGACTGTCTTTTTGCCATTGGACATTCTTTCCTGCTTTGTCAAAAATAAGTTGACCATAGAGTTGAGGGTCCGTTTCTGGGCTCTCAATTCTGTTCCATTGATCTATGTGTCTGTTTTTGTGCCAGTACCATACTGTCTTGATGATGACAGCTTTGTAATAGAGCTGGAAGTCCGGAATTGTGATGCCGCCAGCTTTGCTTTTCTTTTTCAGTATTCCTCTGGCTATTCTGGGTCTCTTCTGGTTCCATACAAATTTTAGGATTATTTGTTCCATTTCTTTGAAAAAAGTGGATGGTATTTTGATGGGGATTGCATTGAATGTGTAGATTGCTCTAGGTAGCATTGACATCTTCACAATGTTGATTCTCCCAATCCATGAGCATGGAACGTTTTTCCATTTCTTTGTGTCTTCTTCAATTTCTTTCATGAGTATTTTATAGTTTTCTGAGTACAGATCCTTTGCCTCTTTGGTTAGATTTATTCCTAGGTATCTAATGGTTTTGGGTGCAATTGTAAATGGGATAGACTCCTTGATTTGTCTCTCTTCTGTCTTGTTGTTGGTGTATAGGAATGCCACTGATTTCTGTGCATTGATTTTATATCCTGCTACTTTACTGAATTCCTGTATGAGTTCTAGCAGTTTTGGGGTGGAGTCTTTTGGGTTTTCCACATACAGTATCATATCATCTGCAAAGAGTGAGAGTTTGACTTCCTCTTTGCCGATTTGGATGCCTTTGATTTCTTTTTGTTGTCTGATTGCTGTGGCTAGGACTTCTAATACTATGTTGAATAGCAGTGGTGAGAGTGGACATCCCTGCCGCATTCCTGACCTTAGGGGAAAAGCTCTCAGCCTTTCCCCATTGAGAATGATATTCGCTGTAGGTTTTTCATAGATGGCTTTTATGATATTGAGGTATGTATCCTCTATCCCTATACTCTGAAGAGTTTTGATCAAGAAAGGATGTTGTACTTTGTCAAATGCTTTTTCTGCATCTATTGAGAGGATCATATGATTCTTGCTCTTTCTTTTGTTAATGTATTGTATCACGTTGATTGATTTGCGGATGTTGAACCAGCCTTGCAGCCCAGGAATAAATCCCACTTGGTCATGGTGAATAATCCTTTTAATGTACTGTTGGATCCTATTGGCTAGTATTTTGGTGAGAATTTTTGCATCCATGTTCATCAGGGATATTGGTCTGTAATTCTCCTTTTTGATGGGGTCTTTGTCTGGTTTTGGGATCAAGGTAATGCTGGCCTCATAAAATGAGTTTGGAAGTTTCCCTTCCATTTCTATTTTTTGGAACAGTTTCAGGAGAATAGGTATTAATTCTGCTTGAAATGTCTGATAGAATTCCCCTGGGAAGCCATCTGGCCCTGGGCTTTTGTTTCTTGGGAGATTTTTGATGACTGTTTCAATTTCCTTAGTGGTTATAGGTCTGTTCAGGTTTTCTATTTCTTCCTGGTTCAATTTTGGTAGTTGATACATCTCTAGGAATGCACCCATTTCTTCCAGGTTATCTAATTTGCTGGCATAGAGTTGTTCATAATATGTTCTTATAATTGTTTGGATTTCTTTGGTGTTGGTTGTGATCTCTCCTCTTTCATTCATGATTTTGTTGATTTGGGTCATTTCTCTTTTCTTTTTGATCAGTCTGGCCAGGGGTTTATCAATCTTGTTAATTCTTTCAAAGAACCAGCTCCTAGTTTCGTTGATCTGTTCTACTGTTCTTTTGGTTTCTATTTCATTGATTTCTGCTCTGATCTTTATGATTTCTCTTCTCCTGCTGGGTTTAGGCTTTATTTGCTGTTCTTTCTCCAGCTCCTTTAGGTGTAGGGTTAGGTTGTGTATTTGAGACCTTTCTTGTTTCTTGAGAAAGGCTTGTATTGCTATATACTTTCCTCTCAGGACTGCCTTTGCTGTATCCCAAAGATTTTGAACAGTTGTGTTTTCATTTTCATTGGTTTCCATGAATTTTTTTAATTCTTCTTTAATTTCTTGGTTGACCCATTCATTCTTTAGTAGGATGCTCTTTAGCCTCCATGTATTTGAGTTCTTTCCGACTTTCCTCTTGTGGTTGAGTTCTAGTTTCAAAGCATTGTGGTCTGAAAATATGCAGGGAATGATCCCAATCTTTTGGTACCGATTGAGACCTGATTTGTGACCTAGGATGTGATCAATTCTGGAGAATGTTCCATGGGCACTAGAGAAGAATGTGTATTCCGTTGCTTTGGGATGGAATGTTCTGAATATGTCTGTGAAGTCCATTTGGTCCAGTGTGTCATTTAAAGTCTTTATTTCCTTGTTGATCTTTTGCTTAGATGATCTGTCCATTTCAGTCAGGGGGGTGTTAAAGTCCCCCACTATTATTGTATTGTTGTCAATGTGTTTCTTTGCTTTTGTTATTAATTGCCTTATATAATTGGCTGCTCCCATGTTCGGGGCATAGATATTTACAATTGTTAGATCTTCTTGTTGGATAGACCCTTTAAGTAGGATATAGTGTCCTTCCTCATCTCTTATTACAGTCTTTGTTTTAAAATCTAGTTTGTCTGATATAAGGATTGCCACCCCAGCTTTCTTTTGGTGTCCATTAGCATGGTAAATGGTTTTCCACCCCCTCACTTTCAATCTGGGGGTGTCTTTGGGTCTAAAATGAGTCTCTTGCAGACAGCATATGGATGGGTCTTGTTTTTTTTATCTAATCTGATAGCCTGTGTCTTTTGATTGGGGCATTGAGCCCATTTACATTCAGGGTAACTATTGAAAGGTATGAATTTAGTGCCATTGTATTACCTGTAAGGTGACTGTTAACTGTCTGTTGTCTGTGTTCGTTTCTGCTCTTTGCTGCTTTTAGGTTCTCTCTTTGCTTAGAGGACCCCTCTCAATATTTCTTGGAGGGCTGGTTTCGTGTTTGCAAATTCCTTTAGTTTTTGTTTGTTCTGGAAGCTTTTTATCTCTCCTTCTATTTTCAGTGATAGCCTAGCTGGATATAGTATTCTTGGCTGCATATTTTTCTCGTTTAGTGCTCTGAAGATATCTTGCCAGTCCTTTCTGGCCTGCCAGGTCTCTGTGGATAGGTCTGTTGCCAATCTAATGTTTCTACCATTGTAGGTTACATATCTCTTCTCCCGAGCTGCTTTCAGGATTTTCTCTTTGTCTCTGAGACTCGTAAGTTTTACTATTAGATGTCGGGGTGTTGACCTATTTTTATTGATTTTGAGAGGGGTTCTCTGTGCCTCCTGGATTTTGATGCCTGTTTCCTTCCTCACATTAGGGAAGTTCTCTGCTATTATTTGCTCCAATATACCTTCTGCCCCTCTCTCTCTCTCTTCTTCTTCTGGGATCCCAATTATTCTAATGTTGTTTCGTCTTATCGTATCACTTATCTCTCGAATTCTGCCCTCGTGATCCTGTAGTTGTTTCTCTCTCTTTTTCTCAGCTTCTTTATTTTCCATCATTTGGTCTTCTATATCGCTGATTCTCTCTTCTGCTTCATTTATCCTAGCATTTAGTGCCCCCATTTTTTATTGCACCTCATCGATAGCCTTTTTGATTTCAATTTGGTTAGATTTTAGTTCTTTTATTTCTCCAGAAAGGGTTTCTCTAATAACTTCCACGCTTTTTTCAAGCCCAGCTAGTATCTTTAAAGTCATGATTCTGAACTCTAGGTCCGACATCGTACTAATGTCTGTATTGAGTAGGTCCCTGGCTGACGGTACTACCTCTTGTTCTTTTTGCTGAGGTGATTTCTTTCGTCTTGTCATTTTGTCCAGAGGAGAATAGATGAATGAGAGAACAAAATGCTAACAGGTTTACAACGTCCCCTGGAAATATACTGTATACAAATCAGAAAAGACCTGAAACCAGGGGAAAAGAAAGGGAAAGAAAGAAAAAAGAAAGAGAAAAAGAAGAAGAAAAAAAAAAGAAAATAAAAGATAAAAACAAAAACAAAACAATACAAAAAAAAGCAGAATATGATCAAATATGATCAGGCTAGTGCATAGATCAGTGCCACACACTAGATTTTGGGCGTATTTTGGTCTGTTAGAAAAAAGTGCCTCCTAAAATTTTAAAGGAAGAAAGACATATATGTACAAAATAAGGGTTGATACAATGAAGGGATGGAAGATGACTGTAAAGATGAAAGTTATAAAAGATTTTATAAAAGGACTTGGTAAGATAAGTTGTTTGAAAAAAGAAAGAAGATTTAAGAAAAAAAAGAAAAAAAAAAGGAGAAAGGGAGAGAATGTGATCAGGCAGGAGACTAGAACAAAGCCATACACTAGTGATTTAGGGTATATTTTGATCTGTTAGAAGAAACTGTACCTCAAAGTTTTAAAGAGAGAACAACTTATATATATATATGCCAAAAATAAGGGTAACTACTATGAAGGGATAAAATATGACTCTAAAAATGAAAAATAAAAAATGTTTTTTTTTTCTTTAAAAAAAAAGGGATTGATAAGATGTTGGTTGAAAAAGGGAAAAAGAAAAATAAAAAAAAACAGTCAACAAAAATTAACTTTGATGAAATAATGAATCATGGTAAAAAAAAAAAAAAAAGCCATGAATTCTATGTGCAGTATTCCCCTAGCGCTGGAGTTCTCCCGTTCTCCTTGATCGGTAAACTTGGTCTTGGCTTGCTGGCTGTTCGTGCTGATCTTCTGGGGGAGGGGCCTGTTGCTGTGGTTTCCAAATGTCTTTGCCGGAGGCGGAATTGCCCCGCCCTTGTCGGTCTGGGCTAAGCAAGCTGCTCAGGTTTGTTCTCAGGAGCTTTTGTTCCCTGCAAGCTCTCGGTACAGCTTTGGAGGACCAGGGCAGAAATGGTGGCCTCCCAATCTCTGCCCGGAGGAGCTGAGAACTCGGGGCCCCGCTCCTCAGTGTGCTCCCAGAGAAAAGCAGTCACTTCCGTGTCCCCGGTCTCCGGCCACACTCCGTGCTCACCCGGCCTGTGACCGAGCGTTGCTATCTCTGGCACCCGACCCCGCACGGAGTCTCCAAACCCAGCAGATCCCTGCAGTGCGTTCCCGCACCGCTCCTCCCCGGGAAGGAAGGGGAGTCTCCCCGGATCTGCTGCTTGTTGGGTCCCTGCTGGGGGAGCCGTGCCCCGATTGGGCCGCAGATCACAGTTTATGGCAACCCCGAGCTGAGAGCCCGCGCCTCGGCTCCGTCTCTGCAGCCGGCTTCCCTGCTCTGATATCTGGGAGCTCTGGCGCACTCAGGCACACCCGGTCTCTCTGTGACCCCGAGGGTCCTGAGACCACACTGTCCCGGGAGGATTCCACCCCCCGCTTAGCCACTGCAGCGACGTCCCTCCGCCGAGCCAACTTCTAAAAGGTCCGATTTTGTGCTCCGCGGCTCTAACACTTGCCAGAAGCGGCCGGCGGAGGCCCCTCCCCCGCCGTCTATCCTCCCGAATATCGCCTCGGATTCACTTCTCCGCACGTCCTACCTTCCAGTAAGTGGTCGCTTCTCTGTTCAGAGAGTTGTTGCTACTCTCCTGTTTGATCTCCTGTTGAGTTCGTAGGTGTTCAGAATGGTTTGATCCCTATTCAGCTGAATTCCTGAGACCAGACGAAATCTAGGTCTCCTACTCCTCCGCCATCTTGCTCCGCCCCTATTATTTTTATTATTTCTCAAACTCCAAAACTCTTATTACTAATTTCTAACAGAGGCCTCTACCTGGTTGGTATGTGGGAACCTTAAACACAACATGACAGAAATAGATCTCCACCTTCTATATTCTGACCTCAACCACAGGCCCTACCATCTAGGGTTTCTCAAGTTAAAAACACGATTGCCATTCTTGACCTTTTCCTTCCTGTTCTCAAGATTTTCAATTAAGAGCCAATTGCTTTAAATCTTGTAGGATTATTCAGATTTTGCATTTCTTTTTACCTTTTTCATCTTCCCTACTTCATTTTCCATTTAATTAATTTCTGCTCTTTACTACTCCTTTACTCCTACTTGCTTTGGTTCCATTTGCTTTTTTTTTTTTAGTTACTTGAGTTGAATGTCGATTTTTAACAATTTTCTAATATTTGCATTTAAAGTTCTAAATTTACTTTAAGGCTTTAACTGGATCCCACAAGTTTTGAAATATAGTATTTTCAATATCCCTCATTAAAAACATCTATTTCCATTCTAGTTTCTGTTTAATCTATCAGTTATTTTTAAGATGTAATTCTTAATTTCTGAATATATAAGAATTCTCTAATTATCTTTCTTTTTTATTAAATTTCAGTTTAATTCCACTGTGGGAAAATAAAACCTTTAATTTTACTTTTAATGTACTTGATAAAAAAGTGTGTTTTTCTCTTGCTGGGTATAGTACCTTGTACATATAAAGTAACAAGTTAATTATATTGTTCACATCATCTATATCAAACTATTTTTTTTCATGCTTCATCTTTTACTGGGATGTAATCATCCATTCTGTTGCAGATTGTAGGTCAGTCAATTTATGCTTTATTTTAAGGCAATGCAATTTCATGCATACAAATTTAGACTTGTATAATCTCCATGAACTGATTATTTTATCATTATGAAAGGATCATCTTTATATCTAGTAATGTTTTTTGACTTAAAGTTTACTTTGTAGGAAATTAATATATTTATTCCAGCTTCCTTTTGAATAGTGTTCGCATTGTTTCTTTTTGATTCTTTTACTTACAACTTTTCTGTATTTTAATGTTTTGGATGTGTCCCTTGTAACACAGATGTGTTTCTAATCTAATCTAATAATCATCTTTTAAATGAAACATTTAATCTATTTAAACTCAATGTAATCATAGATATACCTGGATTTAAATATATTCTACTATTTCTATTTTTGCTTTACACATCCTTTTTGACTTCTCTATTAGCTGGTTATGCATTACTTTACCATTCTTCTAATGAACACCTTAAAAGATACATGGTGTGTCCCTTACTTGATCCGATTTTATACAAATTAGAATATTTACCTCTTCTACATAATGCAAGGACATTAGAACTTTTAACTTCATTAATTCCAACTTAAATCTTAATTTTGTTATGAATTTTAATTCTGTATAAACTTTAACTCTCACAAATTTTTATTGTTTCATAAGTCAATATTTATTTAGATAGACCCACATATTTACCTTTCCATTTCACTTCAGTCTTCCCTGTATCTGCTAGCATATATACAGAGTAATAGTTTTCTTTCTGCCTGAAAAATACCTTTCAGTTTTTGCCTAGTGAACTATATGTGACAAGTTCCCCCTCTCCTTTTTTCTCACTCTGAAAATATCTTTATTTCACCTCCATTTTTGTAGAATATTGTTACTGGGCACAGAATTCTTGATGGATAATTATTTTCCAAAATCATTTTTATAGAAATAACACCTAGCACTGGGTGTTATATGCAACTAATGAATCATTGAACACTACATCAAAAACTAACAATGTACTATACGGTGGCTAACTGAATAAAAAAATAAATAAAAAATAAAAATAAAGAAATAAAATAAAATATTTTGGAGCTACTAAAAAAAGAAATAACTCCTTTTTTGCATTACAATGCATTGGTTTGCTTAAACTGCATAATGTATGGGGACTAACATAACATAATAAAATAAAATAAAATTTAAAAAACAAAAAAAAGACCGTGCATACATGCTTTGAGTACAAACACAACTCTCATGGTGAGCATATAACTTAAGTGGCAAGAGTTGCAGTTAATGGATACAGTACAGAGCAGCCTACTAGTCACATGAGCACTGCTCAATATATTACATTGAGGAATGAAAATTTGAGAATTTGATTAAATGAAGGTTGATGAAGAGAGTATCCAATTCCTTGATTAAACTATTTCCTCTTTCCCATCCTGAAAACTTTATTACAGTAGTCAGTTTACCTCAGAGAGCACATAAAAAAATCATACTCTTGAAATAGTGCCTGTTGGAACATGTTTTTCTTTGATCTGACAAATGAATTTTTACCATGGCTGGGTATAGATAAACTGGATTGTAAACCTATTTTCTCAATTACCAATATAGATGTTATTTTATTACATTCTTACATCTAGTACTGCTGATGAGAAATCACATGCTTCTTTGACTCTTTCCATCATACATAGCCTATTAGTTTTGACTGGAAGCCTTTAAAGATTGTACTTTTATCCTTCAAGAATTTTACCAAGCTATGCCTGTCACTCGGCATTTATAATCTTGTGGCTGTCCTCAACTCAGGAAACGCTAATTTATTACTTCATATGTTCTAGCACATCCTTCTGGGTCTGCTAATATTCTCTTGTTAGATGAATTGGATCTGACCTTATTTTCCCTTGTGTTTCTATTTCTTAGTGTTTTATCTCTCTGTCGGGAGGTACTTCTTCCATTCAATCTTCCAAAGCACTAATTCACTTCTCAGTAAGAAACATTCTCTTTTCAAAGACATGTATCATATGACCTCACTGATATGAGGAATTCTTAATCTCAGGAAACAAACTGAGGGTTGCTGGAGTAGGAGTGGGATGGGAGGGATGGGGTGGCTGGGTGATAGACATTGGGGAGGGTATGTGCTATGGTGAGCGCTGTGAATTGTGCAAGACTGTTGAATCACAGATCTGTACCTCTGAAACAAATAATGCAATACATGTTAAGAAAAAAAAGAAGAAGAAGAACATAGCAGGAGGGCAAGAATGAAGTGGGGCAAATTGGAGGGGGAGACGAACCATGAGAGATGATGGACTCTGAAAAACAAACTGAGGGTTCTAGAGGGGAGGGGGGTGGAGGGATGGGTTAGCCTGGTGATGGGTATTAAAGAGGGCATGTTCTGCATGAAGCACTGGGTGTTATGCACAAACAATGAATCATGGAACACTATATCAAAAACTAATGATGTAATGTATGGTGATTAACATAACAAAAAATTTTTAAAAAAAGAAACATTCTCTTTTCCAATTTTCTCATTGATTTTTTTTAAATAGATTTTATTTTTTATACCAGTTTTAGGTTCACAGCAAAACTGAGTGTAAAGTGTCAAGTTCTCCTATATCCTCAGCTCCCATACATGCATAGCCTCCCCCACTATCAATATCCTGCATCAGAGTGGTACATCTGTCACAATCAATGAACCTACACTGCATTATCATTATTACAAAAGTCCATAGTTTACATTACAGTTCACTCTTGATGCATTACAATCTTTGACAAATGTATGACATGTATTCATTAATACAGTATCACACAAAATAGTTGGTTGCCCTGGAAATCCTCTGTGCTCTGCCTATTTATCCTTACCACCCACCAACCAACCCCTGACAAACACTGATATTTTTACCATGACTACAGGTTTGCTTTTCCAAGAACATCAAATACTTAGAATCACATAGTATGTAGGTTTTTCAGATTAGCTTCCTTTATTTAGTAATACGCACTTAAGTTTTCTCCCTGTCTTTTTATCACTGGGTAGCTCATTTTTTCCCATTTTATTAACACATAATTTATATACAGCACTGTATGCCTTTAAGGTGTACAGCATAATGATTTGACTTATATATATTGTGAAAAGATTAGCACAATAAGTTTAGTTAATATCCATCATCACATATACATACCTCCCAAAACGAAAGTGTTTTTCTTTGTGATGAGAACTCTTAGGATCTGCTTTCTAAACAACTTTCAAATAAACCATACAATGGTGTTAATTATAGTAATCATGTTGTACATTACATATACATCCAGTATTTTGTTCTCCTATAATTAGAAGTTTGGACCTTTTGACCACCTTCAATCCAATCTTCCCCAATCTCCCCTCCCACCTCTAGTAACAACAAATCTAGTCATTTCTCTATGAATTTGTTTTGTTTTGTTTAAGATTCCACATATAAGTGAGATCATACAGTATTTGTCTTTCTCTCTCTGACTTCCTTCACTAAGCATAATGCCCTCAAGAGCCATCCACATTGCTGAAAATGGCAACATTTCATTCTATGACTAAATAATATTCCAGTGTCTGTGTGTGTCTGTATTTGTCCATACCTACCACAACTTCTTTATCTGTTCATCCATTAATGGACATTTAAACTGTTTCCATATCTTAGTTACTGTAGAAAATGCTGCTATGAAACACAAGATGCAGATATATCATCAACATAGTGTTTTCATTTCCTTTGGATATATTCCCAGAAATAGAATTGCTAGATATTATGGTCATTCTGTTTTTTTTTTTTTTTTGAGGAATTTCCATACTGTTTTCCATAGCGGCTGTACCAATTTATAATCCCACCAACAGTACATAAGAGCTCCCTTTTCTCCACATCTTCACCAACATTTATTACATCTTGTCTTTTTGATGATAGCTACTCTAACAGGCATGAGAACTCACTGTGGGTTTGATTTGCATTTTCCTAGTGATTGATGATGCTGAACACCTTTTCATGTACCCATTGGCCATTCATATATCTTCTTTGGAACTTCTATTCAGGTTCTTTGCCTGTTAATTGGATTATTTGATTATTTGGAATTGCATTGTATGAATTCTTTTTATATTTTTTATATTATCCTCTTATCAGATATATGGTTTGCAAATATTTTCTCCAATTCAGTAAGTTATCTTTTCTTCTTGGTGACTGTTTCTTTTGCTGTGCACAAGATTTTTAGTTTGATGTATACCATTAATTTATTTTTTATAGCCAAAAAATTATTGCCAAGGCCCATGTCAAGGAACTTTTTTCCCTATGTTTTCTTCTAGAAGTTTTATGGTTTCTGACCTTCCATTTAAATCTTTAATCCATTTCAAGTTAATTTTTATGACTGGCATATGATAAGGGTCTTGTTTCATTTTTTTACATGGGAATATCCAATTTTCCCAGCACCATTTATTGTAGAGACTGTCTTTTCTCCATTGAGTATTCTTGGCTTCTTTGTCAAATAATAGTTGACTATATATGCATAAGTTTATTTCTGAGCTCTTTATTTTGTTCCATTAGTTTATGTGTCTGTTTTTATACCAGTATAAAACTGTTTTGATTTCTGTAACTTTATAATATAGCTTGAAATCAGGAAGTATGAGGCCTCCCACTTTTTTCTTCTTTCCCAGGTTTGATTTGGCAATTTAGGGTCTTTTGTGGTTCTATATGAATTTTAGGATTGTTTTCTCTACTTCTGTAAAAACTGCCATTGAATCGTCATAGGGATTGCACTGAATCTATAGATGGCCTTTGGCAGTGTGTACATTTTAACAATACTCTTCCGATCTATGAACACAAGATAACTTTCCACTTTATTTGCATCTTCTTTAATGTCTTTCATTAACGTCTTATAGTTTTCAGCGTACAGATCTTTCACATCCTTGGTTAAATTTATTCCTAAGTAATTTATTGTTTTTGATGCTCTTGTAAATGAGATTGTTTCCTTTATTTCTTTTTCAGATAATTTATTAGTGTAAAGGAACACTACTGATTTTTGTATGTGAATTTTGTATCCTGCAACTTTACTAAATTTCTTGATTAAATCTAACAGTTTTTTGGCTGAGTATTCAGGATTTTATATATATAAAATCATGTCACCTGCAAAAATATAGATAATTTTATTTCTTCCTTTCCATTTCTGATGCCTTTTCTTTTTCTTGCCTGATTGCTCTGACAAAGACAACCAGCACTATGTTGAGTAAGAATGGTGACAATGGGTACACTTGTCTTGTTCCTAATTTTAGAGGAAAAGCTTTTAACCTTTCACCATTGAGTATAATGTTAGCTGTGGTCTTATCATACATGGCCTTAATGAGGCTGAGTTACATTCCCTCTATGCCTAACTTTGAGGTTTTTCATGAATTGATGTTGAGTTTTGTCAAATATTTTTTCTGCACCTATAGAAATGATCATATGATTTTTCTTTCATTCTATTAATTTGATATATCATATTTATTGATTTGAATACATTGAATCATCCTTGCATCCCAGGAATAAATTCCACCCAACCATGGTGAATGCTGTTTTTAATGTGTTGCTGAATTTTGTTTGCTAGTATTTTATTGACAATTTTTGCATCCATATTCATCAGTGACATGGGCCTGTAGTTTCTTATCTCATAGTGTCATTTTCTGGCCTTGTTATCAGAATAATGCTGGACTCATAAAATGATTTTGATAGTGTTCCTTCATTTTTTTGGAAGAGTTTGAGAAGTATTGGCATTAATTCTTCTTTAAGTGTTTGGTAAAATTCACCAGTGAAGTCATCTGGTTCTAGGATTTTCTTTGCTGGGAGATTTTTTATTTGATTTAATCACCTTACTAGTAATAAGTCTGTTCAGATTTTCTATTTCTCCTTAATTTAATCTTGGTAGGTTGCATGTTTCTAAGTATTTTCCCATTTCTTCTAGGCTGTCCAGTTTGTTGGCATATAGTTGTTCATAATAGCTTCTTATAACCCTTTGTATTTCTGTGGTACCAGATATAATGACTCCTCTTTCGTTTACAATCTTGTTGATTTTGGTCCTCCTTCTTTTTTCCTAGGTTAGCCTAGCTTAAAGTTTGTCAGTTTTATATTTTCAAAGAACCAACTCTTAGTTTGTTAATACCTTCTATTGTTTCCTGTTCTCCATTTCATTTATTTCTGATCTAATCTTTATTGTTTCCTTCCTTCTGCTAATTTTGGGCTCAGTTTGGTTTTTTTTATTCATGAGAGAATTGAGGTCATAGCTCATATCTTTTTAGCACTGAATAATATTCTAATGTCTGTGTGTACCACAGTTCATTTATCCATTCACTTACTGAAGGACATCTTAGTTGCTTCAAGTTTTGTCAATTATGAATAGAGCTGCTACACATATTCATGTGCAGATTTCTGTGTGGATATAAGTTTCCAGCTCCTTGGGGAATACCAAAGGGCAGGACTGCCTGATCATATGGTAAGGTTTGCATGAAATCATCAAACTATACCAAAGTATAGTTTGTCTATACCAAAGTAACTGTACTGTCTGCATTCCCACCAACAAGGGATTAGAGTTCCTGTTGCTCCACCTCCTTGCCAGCATTTGATGATGTAAGTTTTTGCCCGTTCTAATAGGTATGCAGTGGTTTCTCATTGTTTTTTAATTTACATTTCCCTGATGACACAGGACGTGGAGCACCTATTCATATGCTTATTTGCCATCTATGTATCTTCTTGGTGAGGTGTCTGTTCAGATTTTTTGTGCATTTTTTAACCAAGGTGTTCTTTTTTTATTATTAAGTTTCAAGAGTTCTTTATTTTGGATAACAGGCATATATCAGAAATATCTTTTGCAAATACTTTCTCCCAATCTGTGACCTATCATTTTTTTGACAGTGTCTTTCACAAAACAAATTTTTAATTTTAATAAAGTACTGCTTATCAATTATTTCTTTCATGGATGTTATGTGTTATATCCAAAACCTCATCACCAAACCCAAGCTAAGTTCAAATAACCTTTTTGTTAGGTTGATTTTGATTCCCTTTAAAAATTTTATCTTAATGTTCTTTTTTTGAACTTTCATTAGTTCTACTTCACTAGAAGACATGTTTTAGACACCCAACTTAGTTTCCCTCCTCCAGCTTTTGAGTGACATATATTTGCTTGTTCAGGACACTTTGCTCTTAGCCATCAGATTAACTAAACAACTCTTAGGATTTCTCACTCACTGACAATCACTATGCCATAGAAGTCGTGGCTGGACGTGCTTATATTGGTTGTCTGTGTACAAAATGGTAAATCCCTGTTCTTATATTGAGACACAGAAAGGAAGATTTCTTATTTCCATGGCCCTCCTTAGCTAACTCTTCCTTAAAGACAAGAACTGGGAGCAATTTGGCCCAGCACAATGGACAGGATCAAGGATACTCTCCCAGGAACATGAATGAGTGGAAAAGAACAGCCTTTCCCAATGGGCTTCATAGGTTTTCATATGCTATCCTCTCTCAATGAACCAGAAAATCTTGATATTTTCCCCAGGCCACAAGAAAAGTCCCCAATTCTAGTACTAACACCTCAGCTCTACCATAGCCTCAAGGAAAAGTTTTTCCTACTCTTTCTCCCTGAAGATCTCTATAGAACCAGCAGCTTCAAATAGATCCTCTGGGTTCTATCAGCTGGCCTTCCTATGGCTGTCATATTGTTTCTTAGAGAGTAAACTGAAAGGATTAGGGGGTCACGATGTACTCATATCACTACATGTCACAATTCTACATATTATATAAGATAAATATTTACTAAATATTGTTGAAGAGCAACAGAAAAGAGCCCACTGATTATAATCCAGCACATCAAGTCCTTTAGAATGAAATAGGTATCATGCATAGGGAACAATGACCCATACTAAGACTATAAAGCAATTGAAAGTGAATGCCCTACACATTTTACATTTCTTTTTTCTAACTAAACAAATAATTGACAGTCTTGAATTCTATGAATTCAATTCCTTGAATTCTTGAATTTCCAGAGTTCCTTTTCTGAATTCTTCCCCTCAGATAGACCCATGAAGTAAAAGGAAATAGACTTGCTTTTGGACAAAATTGTGCTTTAAATAATGGTCACTCCAGAGAATGAGACAGAAAGAAAAGGCTCTGTGACAGTCTGAGGACTCACTCAAAATATCTATAAGCAGGGGACCTGACATGATCATGTGGGAAGAACTGAATTTAAAATCAACAGACTTGTTTCTTGTCTGACTCTGGATCCTTTTTAGGTTCATTATTTGGGAATGTCAGTTAACTTCTCTGGGCCTTAATTGCCTAGTCTGTAAAATCTAAAGTATCTTGTATTAGAAAATAGATGATTGATACCAAAACTCTAAAACTTTCTGTTCATACTTTTATTACTTTTGTCAGAAACTAAGGTTAAAAAAAAACAGAATTTTCTTTGTAAATAGAAGATGTCATTATCTGTGGTTGGAAAAAAGGGGAGAATGTTTTGGTCCATTTTATAAGCAAGAAAAGAATGAAACTGCTACCACACTGTGTAGGATTGTGGCAACCTGGAGCCAACTTACCAGCTAGAGTGATGACAGAGGAGGAAGACGGGCAGAGCCCATGCAAATAAATGTGTCTCTACCCTTCCCCTTTCCATGAAGATCTTCCACATTGTCAAGCAGGCCTGACATGGGTGACTAAACAATAGTAACAACAACAACAAAAATACAATAGGAAAATGAACAATTGAGCCATTGGCCTCACCAGAGCACAAACAACCTGGGTAAACAAAAGAGATTATCCCTCAGTATTACTAAAGAGACCAAGCAAAATTTATAATCAAGCACTACAATTTCTTGATTTGACTCTTCACTGGGATATGATAACCATTTCTTCTAAATAGTGATGACCCAGTAATCAGACACCCAGAAAATTAATAGTCCCTTGATAAACTAGCACTCTTTAGTTTCTGCAAAAGTTATGGTGAATCTGGATTTCTTTGGACTTTCCTAATTAGGGATTTGTGATAATTCTGATGATTGGGACGTTCTCTAGTTTTGTATTTTCTACAAAGAAAGGATTCTGTTTTGGAAACAAGTCATATTTTAAAGTATAATTTTCCAGTATATATTCAACAAATATTAATTTATATCTACTATGCCAAATTGTTAACATCAGTCTGTGTTTAAGGAACTCAGAAGTCATTTGAAGAAAACCACACATGTAACCACAAACTCAGTGTAACCAGCTAATAACTTCATCACATCGCTTCATTAAAGCAAATAACCTGTGGAGAACAATTAGACTACACTTGATTATTAAACAAGTTCTAAGACAGAAGAGGTAGAAGTGGAAATATAATATATGTAGAATTTGAACATCTTCGAGGCTGGATTCAAATACCAATTTCTTTTTAAAGAGAATTGTGCAGGTGCCTGGGTGGCTCGGTTGGTTAAGCTTCTGTCTTCAGCTTGGGTCATGATCTTAGCGTCCTGGGATCCAGCCCAGCAACCAGTTTCCCTGCTCTTCAGGGAGACTGAGGCTCCCTCTCCCTCTGCCCCTCCTCCCTGCTCATGCTTTCTGTCTCTCTCTCAAATAAATAAAATCTTAAACAAAAATAAAGAGAATTGTGGGCTTGAAAAGATTGTAGGCAAAAAATAATAATAATAACTTTATACCCAAAGCAAATCATGGTCATTTATTTACTTTGATAGGCATTTTAAGAGGGAAAAATGTAGAAATTATTGCAATTCCTTATCTACTTAACATTTATACTTTTCTTTGTCCATGATATATACAGAAGGCAGTATTAATAACCATGGATATTACAAAAATCTCTATGTTCCTATATTTCGTTCCCTAGTAGCACGCCACGGCTCCTAGCTTGCTAACAATGGGAGGAGCATTTAAGAAAAGGGATCAATAAAATCTATTTTTCTACTATCCATATGTAGTCAAGATGTTCTGATGTGGGCTGCCTAACAAATAGGGAAAAGGTAAGAATATAATGAAAATGTGTATAAAGCAAGATGTGTAAATTCTAATGCCTTATACTTATAATGAAAAGTTTCAAACAAAGGCACAGAAAAATATTCGTGGATGTTGTTGCCTTGAATCTTCCAAACTCAGGAAATCTGAAAATCATCAGATTGGCACTGTTCTTAAATTACAACAAAAATGCACAAGATGATTAATTCCACTGAAGCTGACTTTTGTGATGCAATACTATAGGTTCATTTTCTCATGTTCCCCACTAAAAAATAAAAATAGAATCCTTTTTCTTAATTAAAAACAAAAAAATCAAAATATTTGATAATTTGTAGTAAAACATTCTGAATAAAAATAGAAGTTACTTCCCTATTTCTCAGCAAATTTACAGAAACCTTGATAGCCCCTAAAATAAAAAGAGATGAAAAAGAGGACAGAATGGATGCACACATTCCAAACCTATGATATATCTACTATAAAGACCAAGAAGAGCAGATAAAGATGACAAAGGGCTCTAAAATGGTCTAACTTTAAAATGAATCTCCCCAAAAGAAGTATCAAGGGAAAATGTCACATTGGGCTTCTTCTCTGAAGAAAACCACACTCATATATTTACATTTGTATTCTGTGGAAGATTCAGAACACTCAGCAATTCCCTGAACTCTTCCTTAACTCTGCTGGACTTTATAACTTCTTTGAAAAGCTTTTAATCTCTCTACTTACTATAATTTTCAATCCTACTAGTCATATATAAAAATAGTATTAAAGAAAGCTAGAGTTTCCTTCCCTTAGGCAAATGATACTTATATATTTATTTGTGTTTATATTTCAGAAAAGACAACAGAACCCTGCAGTAAGTTTCTTTTTTGTTTGTGTATTTCCTATTTGTGATTTAGTATTAATGGTCTAGAAGATCTTAGACTCCTATGGATATTACCAGTTTCATGTCTATCATGTTTAAATATAAGCCCCAAAATGAGTTCAGGGTGCAGAGAGGGGTGAGTTTTAGTTTAACAAGGCATTTACCTCAATTCCCTGCCTAAAATCCCACTGGAATGAAATAAAGAAGGAAAAAGCATGTACACAAAACACAAGGAACATGAGGAAAGGAAATGAGATCAATTTGTAAGTGTTGAGAAATTTTTGAAAGCAGATTACTGACCAAAGAGATAGAAGAAACCTGAGTACAAGCATAGAGAAAGGTAAGAAGAATGTCAATTCAAAATTCAGGAAAGGCTCACAAATTGAAGGTAGAAATATAGGGTGGGATGGTCTTTATCTGACTAGTTCCCATTCAAGATGGCAACATAGGAAGATTCTGAACTCACCTTCTCTGACAGACACACTAAATTTATGGCGATATATATGTGTGTGGAATGATTTCCTCAGCGGGGGGGGGGGGGGGGAAGGACTGGTGAAGTAACTCCCTCACATGGGGTAAACAAGAGGGAAACCACATTGAAGTGCTTAGGAAAGGTTAAGACACAATCCTGCAATATTTCCCATGCATTGAGCAGCAATCCATAATTGGGGAAGGACTCACAACCTGGAGCTTCTCCTTGAGGGGCAAAGGATTCATACCCCACACCAGCCCCATGCACCCAACCTTTAAGACCACCACTTGAGAGATGAGCCCCCCAAATATCTGGCTTTGAAGACCAATGGGGCTCATGCCCACAAAAACCAGAAAGATGTGGCCAACTGAAGATGGCCTTTAAAGGGCACCCAGACTCACTGCTCCTCCACCAGGACCCAAGACAGAAGCAGCCCTTTGAAATGTGCCCAGAAATTATGTGAAAGAGACTCATTTCCTAGGTTTAAAGTGTTGATCTGAGGTGCATGGGCCTGCTAGATACTCTCTGGAGATGGAGACTGGTGACCACCATCTTCCTCTTCTCCTTCCATCTTACTAGAGTCAAAGGTTACCATCTTCTTCGCCCCCTTTATTTCCTTTCCTTTTCTTTTTCTTTTATCTTTTTTCTCTTTTTTTGACCCTCATTTGGCCTCACTCCAGCCAATGGGCACCATGTTTACACGCTCCCTCTGCCACACAACAGTGACAGCATCTCCCATAGGAGAGCTTCTACACAAAACTGGTACCTCAGGGTTTTTTTTTGTTTTTTTTTTATCTACTGACTCAGGTTTTGTTGCTGCTACCCAGAGGATGCCCCATGCTTGCCTGGCTCTGGAGATCATGGAGGCTTGCTTCCTTGGGTTCCATGAGACTTTAACAATCAGAGAAACAGCTCTAGGCAGACCACTGCTCCCAAGGCACTGCACAGACAGCAGAATGAAATAATACCCCAGTCTTTCTGAGAAAAAGACCGCTTTGCTTGTCCAGGAATTTTGGCCTGAGGGACAGGCTTCTGGTTTGACACACTTTAGGGGCCTACGGAGGTGCTCTCGGGAATGGAAGCCAGTGGATAGATCTTCGTGCTTTCCCTCTGCCTCACTCCAGTTCATTGCTATCTTAGAGAAGGGAGCCTATACCCTTCTCTGGTATCCAGATTTTTGGGGCTGCCAGGGAACTCCTCTACATCACCAAGCTTTGGGGGCCAGCGGGGCTTATGTGCACAGGTTCCACAGGGTTATAACCAATGGGGAAAGAGCTCCTAAACAGCTAGTACCTCCAGGGCAGAGCAAGAGGGAACAGACTCAGGAGCTCAGTCATTCTGTGAAAGAAGTCTATTGTTTATCATCATAGCCACAGCCAGAGAGGCAGACTTCTAGTTGAAGAGACTGTACACTTCTCCTGAGACTTCAGAGGGTAAGAACAATCTTCAGAGTAGCAGTGGCTTTCAGTGGGGAGCTCTTATATATGTCTAGCGCCCCCGTTTTTATATCTGGTGCACTGGGTTTTGCAGTGGCTGACCAAGGGATACCTGTTGATCACCTGGCTTTAAGGGGCAAAGGAGCTTGCCTGCTTGGGCCCCCTGGGACTGTAAGAATCCCATCAGCTCTTGGAAGGCTATAATCTCCAGCATGCTGCATAGACAGCAGGCTGAAACACAACCCCAGACTTTCTGTGAAAGAGTTCTGTTTCCAAGTCCTGGAGCCTCAGACTTAGGGGCAGACACCAGCTTTGGCACACATCCAGAGACTCCAGCAGCACTCTCAGGAACACGGGCCAAAGAACACCATCTCTACAATATCCTCCTGCCTCTTGGCACCTCACCATTATCTCCCACAGGGGAGCTTATAAACTCCTCTAGACTATTGATTTTTACAACTGCTGCCCAGGGGACACCTCCAGATCGCCAGGCTCTGGGGGCCAGGAGAGTTTATACTTGTAGTCCCACCAGACTGTATCTCTATGCATTCATTCAAAGCTCTGGGGGAGGGTCTGGCTTCCGATTAGCCTGAATCTAGGTGGGCTGTCCTCCCCTCTGGGACACGGACTGGTCTTGGCACACCCTCAAATACCGGGAGCTATTAAAAGTCAAATAGGCTGCTTGCACAAGCATAAAGGTTTGAAAGACAACCAAGGGCTAAAGCAGGGTTGAGTGATAAAGTTCATTTCCTGCACAACAGGACAACATTTCAAGATGGTGAGAAGTGGCCAATGAATAGAAACCAACACAGAGAGTCAAAGCAAAATGAAGAAAATGAGGACTATGTTCCAAATGAAAGAAAATGATAAAACCTCGGGGGGGAAAAAAAACTTAATGAAACAGAGATAGGTAATTTACCTGATAAAGAGTTCAAAGCAATGGTCATACAGATACTCACCAAACTTGGGAGAATGAATGAATACAGTGAAAACTTCAGAGAGATGAAAATATAAGAAAGTTACAAAAAGAAGTGACAGAACTGAAAAATACAATACCTGAACTGAAAAATACACTAGAGGGGTTCAAAAGCAGACTAGGTGAAGCAGAATAAAGAATCAGTGTCTCAAAGACAGGGCAGTGGAATTCATCCCATCACGGCATTAAAAAGAAAAAAAGAATGAAAAAAAAATATATATATATATTTGGATTTAATTTCTTAATCTAGTCTGAAAATACTTTCATTTAATAAGAATATTTAGACCATTTGCATCCAGTGTAATTGCTCATATATTTGTATTTTTAAAAATAATGTTACTAATCGGGACGCCTGTGTGGCTCAGTTGGTTAAGCGACTGCCTTCGGCTCAGGTCATGATCCTGGAGTCCCGGGATCGAGTCCCACATCGGGCTTCCTGCTCTGCAGGGAGTCTGCTTCTCCCTCTGACCCTCTTCCCTCTCGTGCTTTCTCTCTCTCATTCTCTCTCTCAAATAAATAAATAAAATCTTTAAAAAATAAATAAATAAATAATAAAAAATAAAAAAATAATGTTACTAATCAGTTTGCTAATTCTTATCTTTTTATGTCTTCTGCATGTGGCTGTCCAATTTTCCAACACCATTTGTTGAAGAGGCTGTCTTTTTTCCATTGGACATTCTTTCCTGCTTTGTCAAAGATGAGTTGACCGGACAGTTGAGGGTCCATTTCTGGGTTCTCGATTCTGTTCCATTGATCTATGTGTCTGTTATTCTGCCAGTACCATACTGTCTTGATGATGACAGCTTTGTAATAGAGCTGGGAGTCCGGAATTGTGATGCCACCAGCTTTGCTTTTCTTTTACAACATTCCTCTGGCTATTCGGGGTCTTTTCTGGTTCCATACAAATTTTAGGATTATTTGTTCCATTTCTTTGAAAAAAGTGGTTGGTATTTTGATGGGGATTGCATTGAATGTGTAGATTGCTCTAGGTAGCACTGACATCTTCACAATGTTTGTTCTTCCAATCCATGAGCATGGAAATTTTTTCCATTTCTTTCTGTCTTCTTCAATTTCTTTCATGAGTATTTTATAGTTTTCTGAGTACAGATCTTTTGCCTCTTTGGTTAAATTTATTCCTAGGTATCTTATGGTTTTGGGTGCAGTTGTAAATGGGATCGACTCCTTGATTTGTCTCACTTCTGTCTTGTTGTTGGTGTATAGGAATGCCACTGATTTCTGTGCATTGATGTTATATCCTGCCACTTTACTGAATGCCTGTATGAGTTCTAGCAGTTTTGGGGTAGAGTCTTTTGGGTTTCCCACATACAGTATCATATCATCTGCAAAGAGTGAGAGTTTGACTTCCGCTTTGCCGATTTGGATGCCTTTGATTTCTTTTTATTGTCTGATTGCTGTGGCTAGGACTTCTAATACTATGTTGAATAGCAGCGGTGAGAGTGGACATCCCTGCCGCGTTCCTGACCTTAGGGGAAAAGCTCTCAGCTATTTCCCATTGAGAATGATATTTGCTGTAGGTTTTTCATCAATGGCTTTTATGATTTTGAGGTATGTACCCTCTATCCCTATACTCTGAAGAGTTTTGATCAAGAAAGGATGCTGAACTTTGTCAAATGCTTTTTCTGCATCTATTGAGAGGATCATATGATTCTTGTTCTTTCTTTTGTTAATGTATTGTATCACGTTGATTGATTTGCAGATGTTGAACCTAGGGATAAATTCCACTTGGTCGTGGTGAATAATCCTTTCAATCTACTGTTGGATCCTATTGGCTAGTATTTTGGTGAGAATTTTTGCATCCATGTTCATCAAGGATATTGGTCTGTCATTCTCCTCTTTGATGGGGTCTTTGTCTGGTTTGGGGATCAAGGTAATGGTGGCTTCATAAAATGAGTTTGGAACTTTCCCTTCCATTTCTATTTTTTGGAACAGTTTCAGGAGAATAGGTATTAATTCTTGTTGAAATGTCTGATAGAATTCCCCTGGGAAGCCATCTGGCCCCGGGCTTTTGTTTCTTGGGAGATTTTTGATGACTGCTTCAATTTCCTTAGTGGTTATAGGTCTATTCAGGTTTTCTATTTCTTCCTGGTTCAATTTTGGTAGTTGTACATCTCTAGAAATGCACCCATTTCTTCCAGGTTATCTAATGTGCTGGCATAGAGTTGCTCATAATATGTTCTTATAATTGTTTGTATTTCTTTGGTGTTGTTTGTGATCTCTCCTCTTTCATTCATGATTTTGTTGATTTGGGTCATTTCTCTTTTCTTTTGGATAAGTCTGGCCGGGGGTTTATCAATCTTGTTAATTCTTTCAAAGAACCAGCTCCTAGTTTCATTGATCTGTTCTACTGTTCTTTTGGTTTCTAGTTCATTGATTTCTGCTCTGATCTTTATTATTTCTCTTCTCCTGCTGGGTTTAGGCTTTATTTGCTGTTCTTTCTCCTGCTCCTTTAGGAGTAGGGTTAGGTTGTGTATTTGGGACCTTTCTTGTTTCTTGAGAAAGGCTTGTATTGCTATATACTTTCCTCTCAGGACTGCCTTTGCTGTATCCCAAAGATTTTGAACAGTTGTGTTTTCATTTTCATTGGTTTCCATGATTTGTGACCTAGGACGTGATCAATTCTGGAGAATATTCCATGGGCACTAGAGAAGAATGTGTATTCCGTTGCTTTGGGATGGAATGTTCTGAATATGTCTGTGAAGTCCATTTGGTCCAGTGTGTTATTTAAAGTCTTTATTTCCTTGGTGATCTTTTGCTTTGATGATCTGTCCAATTCCATCAGGGGGGTATTAAAGTCCCCCACTATTATTGTATTCTTGTCAATGTGTTTCTTTGCTTTTGTTATTAATTGCCTTATATAATTGGCTGCTCCCATGTTAGGAGCATAGATATTTACAATTGTTAGATCTTCTTGTTGGATAGACCCTTTAAGTAGGATATAGTGTCCTTCCTCATCTCTTATTACAGTCTTTGTTTTAAAATCTAATTTGTCTGATATAAGGATTGCCACCCCAGCTTTCTTTTGGTGTCCATTAGCATGGTAAATGGTTTTCCACCCCCTCACTTTCAATCTGGGGTGTCTTTGGGTCTAAAATGAGTCTCTTGCAGACAGCATATTGATGGGTCTTGTTTTTTAATCCAATCTGATAGCCTGTGTCTTTTGATTGGGGCATTGAGCCCATTTACATTCAGGGTAACTATTGAAAGATAGGAATTTAGTGCCATTGTATTGCCTGTAAGGTGACTGTTACTGTATATTGTCTGTGTTCCTTTCTGATCTATGCTGCTTTTAGGCTCTCTCTTTGCTTAGAGGACCCCTTTCAATATTTCTTGGAGGGCTGGTTTCATGTTTGCAAATTCCTTTAGTTTTTGTTTGTCCTGGAAGCTTTTAATCTCTCCTTCTATTTTCAATGACAGCCTAGCTGGATATAGTATTCTTGGCTGCATATTTTTCTCGTTTAGTGCTCTGAAGATATCATGCCAGTCCTTTCTGGCCTGCCAGGTCTCTGTGGATAGGTCTGTTGCCAATCTAATGTTTCTACCATTGTAGGTTACATATCTCTTCTCCCGAGCTGCTTTCAGGATTTTCTCTTTGTCTCTGAGACTCATAAGTTTTACCATTAGATGTCAGGGTGTTGACCTATTTTTATTGATTTTGAGAGGGGTTCTCTGTGCCTCCTGGATTTTGATGCCTGTTTCCTTCTCCACATTAGGGAAGTTCTCTGCTATAATTTGCTCCAATATACCTTCTGCCCCTCTCTCTCTTTCTTCTTCTTCTGGGATCCCAATTATTCTAATGTTGTTTTATCTTATCATATCGCTTATCTCTTGAATTCTGCCCTCATGATCCTGTAGTTGTTTATCTCTCTTTTTCTCAGCCTCTTTATTTTCCATCATTTGGTCTTCTATATTGCTGATTCTCTCTTCTGCCTCATTTATCCTAGCAGTTAGTGCCCCCATTTTTATTGCACCTCACTAATAGCCTTTTTGATTTTGACTTGGTTAGATTTTAGTTCTTTTAGTTCTCCAGAAAAGGTGTCTCTAATAACTTCCATGTTTTTTTCAAGCCCAGCTAGTATCTTTAAAGTCATGATTCTGAACTCTAGGTCTGACATCGTACTAATGTCCATAGTGAGTAGGTCCCTGGCAGACGGTACTACCTCTTGTTCTTTTTGCTGAGGTGATTTTTTTCATCTTGTCATTTTGTCCAGAGGAGAATAGATGAATGAGAGAACAAAATGCTAACAAGTTAACAACGTCTACAGCAAATATACTATACAAATCAGAAAAAAACCTGAAACCAGGGGAAAAGAAAGGGAGAGAAAGAAAAAAGAAATAGAAAAAGAAAAAATAGAAAAAAAGATAAAAACAAACAAAAACAGAACAAAACAAAAAAACCCAGAATATGATCAAATATGATCAGACTAGTGTATAGATCAGGGCCACACACTAGATTTTGGGCGTATTTTGGTCTTTTAGAAGAAAGTGCCTCCTAATATTTTAAAGGAAGAAAGACTTATATATGTACAAAATAAGGGTTGATAGAATGAAGGGATGGAAGATGACTGTAAAGATGAAAATTATAAAAGATTTTATAAAAGGAATTGATAAGAAGTTGTTTGAAAAAGGAAAGAAGAAGATTAAAAAGCAAAGAAGAAAAGAAAAAAAGAAAAGGGAGAGAATGTGATCAGGCAGGAGACTAGAACAAACCCATACACTAGTGATTTAGGGTATATTTTGATCTGTTAGAAGAAACTGTATCTCAAAATTTTAAAGAGAGAACAACTTATATATATATATATATGTCAAAAATAAGGGTAACTACTATGAAGGGATAAAATATGACTCTAAAAAATGAAAAATAAAAAAAATTTTTTAAAAAAGGGATTGATAAGATGTTGGTTGAAAAAGGGAAAAAGAAAAATTCAAAAAAGGAAAAAACAGTTAAAAAATCAACTTTGAAAAACTAATGAATCATGGTAAAAAAGCCATGAATTCTATGTGCAGTATTCCCCTAGCGCTGGAGTTCTCCCGTTCTCCTTGATCGGTAAACTTGGCCTTGGCTGGCTGTTCGTGCTGATCTTCTGGAGGAGGGGCCTGTTGCCGTGGTTCCCAAATGTCTTTGCCAGAGGCGGAATTGCCCCGCCCTTGTCGGTCCAGGCTAAGCAGTCTGCTCAGGTTTGCTCTCCAGTGCTTTGGTTCCCTCCAAGCTCTCGGTACAACTTTGGAGGACCAGAGTGAAAATGGTGGCCTCCCAATCTCCGCCCACAGGAGCTGAGAACTTGGGGCCCCGCTCCTCAGTGCGCCCCCAGAGAAAAGCAGTCACACCCGTGTGCCCGGTCTCCGGCCGCACTCCATGCTCACCCAGCCTGTGACCGAAAGTTTCTATCTCCGGCACCGGACCCCGTGTGGAGTCTCCAAACCAAGCAGATCCCTGCAGTGCGCTCCCGCGCCGCTCCTCCTGGGGAAGGAAGGGGAGTCTCCCCAGCTCTGCCGCTTGTTGGGTCACTGTTGGAGGAGCAATGGCCCGACTGGGCTGCAGATCACAGTTTATGGCAACCCGGAGCTGAGAGCCCGCACCTCCGGTCCATCTCTGCAGCTGGCTTCCCGGGTCCGATACCTGGGAGCTCCACCTCACTCAGGCACCCCCGGTCTTTCTGTGACCCCGAGGGTCCTGAGACCACACTGTCCCGCGAGGGTTCCACCTCCCGCTTAGCCCCTGGAGTGATGTCCTTCAGTGGAGCCAACTTCTAAAAGTTCCGATTTTGTGCTCGCGGCTCTATCACTTGCCAGAAGCCGCCGACGAAGGCCCCCTCCCCCGCCGTCTATCCTCCTGAATATCGCCTCGGATTCACTTCTCCCCACCTTCCAGTAAGGGGTTGCTTTTCTGATCAGAGAGTTGTTGCCATTCTTCTCTTCGATCTCATGTTGAGTTCGTAGGTGTTCAGAATGGTTTGATCCCTATTCAGCTGAATTCCTGAGACCAGAGGAAACCCAGGTCTCCTACTCCTCCGCCATCTTCAGTTTCCCCTTTTTTAATATTGTCTCTGCTCTAGGTGTTTATTCTCAGATACCATGAGGGTTATACAAACTGTCTCTTAGATTAAATAGTACTATTTCTGCTGTTGCCAACATATCATTATTTGCCTACAGAGCTGCTATCCATTTCCTACTCCTTTTTTATATTTTTGCTGTCACAAATTATCTCTTTTCTTGGTGTGGGTTTGTTACCAATTGTATTAGCTAGAGTTATTTTTAATAACTTTAACCTCATGATATCACGAAGTGCTTAACACCTTTTCTAAAATAGAGTTACAGTTTCTGACTCTTTCAGCTTACTCAGCGTTCTCTGTATGTTCCTCTTTTCATTTCAGTATAAAAGCTCCTTTCAACATGTCTTGTAAGGCAGAATTAGTGCTAGGGAAATCATTCAACTTTTGTTTCTCTGGGAAAGCCCTTCTTTCTCCTTATATCTGAAAGGTAACTCCTGGATACAGTATTCTTGACTGGCAATTTTTATTTTTCAATGCTATGACTATGTTATTCCACTCTCTCCTGGCCTGCAGAGTTTCTGCTGAGAAATCTGCTGATGGTCTTTCTCATGGGGTCTCATTTGTAGATTACTTTCATTTTCCCTGGCTGCCTTTAAGATTCTTTATCATTCACTTTTGACAGTTTCTTTGTAATGTGTCTTGAAGGTCTTTCTGTATTAAGATAATAAGGTGATCTATTAACTTCACAGACTGCTATGTCCAATTCTTTCCCCAAGATTGGGAAGTTCTCATCTAATATCTTGTTAATAATGACTGTGTTCCCTCTCCTCTTCTCCTGGTATACCCATTCTTATGTGGGCTCTCCTAATGAGGACTGGTAGCTCTCACAGGGTTCTTCACATTTTCTAAGCACTTTTGAAGTAAACTCTACACCCAAGGTGGGGCTTGAACGCACGACCCAGAGATCAAGAGTCAGATGCTCCACTGACTGAAACAGCCATGTGCCCCAGGGTTTCTTCACTTAAAAAAAAAAAAATCTTACTTCTCTCCACTTCCACCTGAATCGCTTCTTGATTCCATAGTTCAGATCATGTATTCTCTCTTCCACCTGATCTGCTCTCTTTCCAGTACATTCTTCTTGAGTTCTTCAGCTCCAGAATTTCTGTCTAGGGGTTTTTGTTTGTTTGTTTGATTGTTTGTTACTGTTTGTTTGTTTGTTAGAACTTCAGTCTCTTTGGTAAAGTACTCCTTACATCCATTAATTTTATTTCCGAGTTCACTGAATTGCCCAATTTTCTTATATCTTGTTGAATTCTGTCATGACAGCTATTTTGAATTCTCTATTAGTTAGACCATAATTTTCTGTATATTTAGGTTTGGTTGCTAGAGAATCATCATTTTATTTTAGCAAAACCATGTTACCATGATTTTTCATGCTCTTTAATGAGATTTTCCTCTGCCAGATCATTTGAAGTAGTAAACACTTTTTGCATGTACGTAAAGACATGTTAACTTTAACAGTTCACAAGTGGGCAATTAGAGGCCCTTCTTTTGTATTATAGCAGGTAGCAGAATAGCACAAGTTTTTGGTTTCTCTTGCCAGAGCTGCTTTGGTGGCTATTTAAGACCAGGCTCAACAGGAAAGTGGGAGGCTGGCAACCAAGTACAGGCACGATGTACTAATCCCTTGGGCTTTGGGGGTGCCCCACAGTCCAAGAGGGGGATCCTCAAGTTCAGGAGTCCTGGTGGGGCTGGGTGTTCTCTTGCTGAATTCCCATGGCAGATGGGGCATAAACTGTTTCATCTTGTCTGCCTCCTTCTGTTGAATTTTCCTTCCGTACACCACCCCTACCCAGTCACAGATGCTTTGCCTCAGAGGACCTGCTCTGCAGGTTAACAGCTCTGGAGTCTTCCAGATGGAGCCCACAGGGTCAGGTAGCTCTTCACTCACCCCTTTCCACCCCCACCCTCTCTGCCAAAGGGTCACAGATGTTGCCACCAGTGTAGAACTCAGGGTAATAGGCCCCACCGCTGCTGCCTGGGCTCTGGTCTCCATGAGGCCCAATCCACACCCCTTCAGATGTAAACATGGATGGATCTCTTTGGCATCTGGGTGTGCTACGCAGATGAACCTCTGTTGGGGTTTGGATGTCCTACTAATTGTAAATCAAAGGGGAGAAGCAAATGGAAGGACTCATGCTGCCATGATGCTGACCCCACTCCTCACAAGAGTGATGATTTTAATTATTCTTTCTGGAATTACATGGACAGTTTGTCCACTTGTTTCAAAAGATTCCTCTTATGTGTGTGGATAATTCATATCACATCCATACTCTCTTCCCTCTCCATTTCAAGGAAAATGTGCCCATACCCATCCAAAAATAATCAGTGTCATAAAGCCACAAGGTATATGGAAGGGGAAGAAAACATGTCAGATAATGTATTAACATATAGAGTATTTAAAATATATTTAAAAAGGTCCCACAGAGTACATCTATGACTTTATTGTTGGGGTGAACCATTTTAAGAAATTTGAAAATTCCTCCACTACCCTCCCCACATACTGCAAGCAGTCCGGTGCCCTCCTCCAAGATACAGTTCAGTTTAGATGTTCGTATCAGTCAGTGTCCAGTCAGGAGGCAGAAATCACATCAGTCATTTTGACAGGGAAAATCTGATATAAAGAATTATTAACTAGCAAAACGTGTTTAACTATGAAGAGGTAAAAGAAAGCTCTAAAGAAACCAGAAATGGGAGATACAGGAAGCAGACACTACATCTAAGGCTGAGGTAGAGCACCCAAAGAAGGAAGACATTTGGAAGAGGTAAGACAGAGATTCTGTTTATTGGAGAAGGTGGGACCAGGGTCCCCAGGAAGGGAAAGGAGTTTGCCATCATGCCACAGGTCAAGCCTGTTTGGCAGGAAAAATCCCACTAGCGAATTGGCAAGACTCCCCGGGAAGCAGCCTCCTCTAGTATACAGCCTGTTCCAATGCCATACTCATTCACCAAAAGGTGAGAGAAGCTAGGTCTTCTCCAGGCCACTAGCAGTAGTATTGTAGCATCAAGAAAAAAAGCTCCAGAACAAGAAGAGCTTTTTCCTCTGCTATTTCTTGCTGTGTCCTTCTGGTGCACTGTACTGACAATGGCTAACATTCTTCTGAATAGCAAGAAAGAAACTATTCTGGGTTTCTGCTTCATGATCAGTAAGTTGGGCAAATACAGGGTAGATATGAACCCAAAGGCAATAAACTGATAATGGGCACAGACCACAACTTTAGTTACTCAGCTTCCATATACACCAATTTGCCCACATTGGAAGTTCCATTTAACAACACACCTCCATATTTTCACCCATCTACAAAGCTACATTTACACATGAAGTTCTCAGTCTTTCCCCAAAATGAAATACACAGGCAGTCCCAGCCATTGAATCCAACAATTTTATATTATTTAATCCTCAAGCTTAGTCACAATCCCCTTGGCTATTCTGTTACCTAGAGACTATTTTTTATCTCCTTTCAGTTGAGCTGTTCACTTTATTCAATAATTAGTTTAATAAAGAAGAACAGGACCTAGCAATGCCCAGAGATTTTCTCCATTCCCTCCCACAATACACTCAAGCAATCCTAAAGTAGTTTTTAAAGTAAAAACAAGTATTGCTTCAGGAATATTGAAATCCATGTTAACAAAATTACAAGATACATTTATTTACCTTATTGAAGAATTTCTTCTCCAACCTAAATTCTATTTAGTTGACATACAGTTCAAAATTGGTTTTAGGAGTAGTGTTCAGTGGTTTATCATTTACGTATAATGCCCAGTGCTCATCACAACAAGTGCCCTCCTTAAAAGCCATCACCAATCTATCCCATTCCCCACCCACCTCCCTCCATCAACCCTCAGCTTCTTTTCTATAGTTAAGAGTCTCTCATTGAGATGGCGGGGGGGGGGGGATCCCTAGGTGGCTCAGTCAGTTAAGTTTCAGCCTTCGGCTCAGGTCATGTTCCCAGGTTCCTGGGATCCAGCCCCATGTCCTCCTGCTCCCTGCTCAACAGGGAGTCTGTTTCTCCTTCTCCCACTGCCTCTCTCCACTCCACTCATGTTCTCTGTCTCTCTCTCTCTCAAATAAATAGATGAAATCTTTAACAAAAATAAGTCTGTCATCATTTGTTTCCCTCTCTCTTTTACCCCTTCTGAATGTTCACCCGTTTTGTTTCTCACATTCCACATATGAGTGAAATCATATGGAATTTGTCTTTCTCTGATTGCCTTCTTTTAATTACCATAATACACTCTAGCTCCATCCATGTCATTGCAAAAGGCAGGGTTTCATTCTTTTGGATGGCTGAATAGTACTCCATTGTGTGTGTGTGTGTGTGTGTGTCTGTGTATGCATGTGTGTGTATACCACTTTTTTTTTAATTCATTCAACATTCCAAGGGCATTTGGGCTCTTCCCATAGTAGACTACCGTTGATAATGCTGCTATAAACATAGGTGTGCATGTACTCCTTCAAATGTGTATTTCTGTGTGCTTTGGGTAAATACCTAGTACTGTAATTGCTGGATCATGCAGTAGATCCATTTTTCCTTTTTTGGAACTACCATACTTTTCTCCAGAGTGGCTGTATCAGTTTGCATTCCCACCAACAGTGCAAGAGAATTCGCCTTCCTGCACATCCTCACCAACACCTATTGTCTCCGGTGTCATTAATTTTAGCCATTCTGAACTATGTGAGGTGGTATCTCATTGTGGTTTTGATTTGTATTTCCCTGATGTGAATGATGTTGAGCACCTTTTCATGTGTCTGTTAGCCATCTGGATGTCTTTTTGAAAAAAATGTCTAACTTCTACCCCTTTCTTACCTGGATTGTTTGGTTTGTGGTTGTTGAGTTTAATATGTTCTTTATAGATTTTGGATAGCACCCTTTAGTAAGTATATCATTTCCAAATAGCTTCTCCCATTCTGTACCCTGCTTTTTAGTCTTGTTGATTGTTTCCTTTGCTGTGCCAAAACTTCTTATCTGGGTGAAGTCCCAATAGTTCATTTTTGCTTTTGTTCCCCTTGCTTCTGAGACATGTCTAGTACCAAGTTGCTGTGGCCAAGGTCAAAGACTATTCTGCCTGTGTTCTCCTCTAGAATTTTGATGGTTTCCTATAGAGGCTCTATTTTAAATATAACCATCAACAACTTGAATAAAATCATAAAGGTTAGAAGAGAGAGGAAGAAAATAGATCATAAATACAAATAAACACATCTATATGACAAGAAAGAAAAAATATGCAAAGCTACTACAGTCCTTTTTCTCTGCCTGGTCACAGGCAGGAACTGATATCCGTGACTCCCTTCTTCCATTTCCAATTCTGTGTCTTCTCATCTCTCCCAGAAGCACAGCAGGTCAGAATTCTCTACCTGTGGAGTGAATACACCTTCATGCCTGAAGGTCTGAGCCCTAAATAGTCTGGTGTCTTTTTATTTTCTGTGGTTGATACCTTATTCATTGGACTTGGAAGTACTGAGAGGCAGTACATAGATCCTGGAACTGTGCTCATGATCAATGCTTTCTTCAATTCACCGGGCATCTGAAAACTCTCTTCACCATTCACATCTTTGTTCTGGTAGCAATTCTGTTCTTTCCAACTGGTGTTGACACAAAAGGGGAACCCAGATCCTCATCCTTAATTCCCTGATTTAACACAGCATTAGTTTTTCAAATAACAGAAATTTACTAAGATATCATAAGTGTGTTTCATCCATTGCAGAATAGGAAATTTATACAATAGAATATTAGACTCATCTCTTCTTAAAGTCCATCAGCCATCCATTTCTCCAGAAATTTTTGGATGGCCAATGTCTCTGGTCAGAGTGTAGATTTCCCAAAATAGAGCTGATGACCCACCTGTAGCCTCTGGGTTTATCTGCACAACTCAAGCTAGATAAAACAAACACCATGTAATCCCGCAGAGTCATTCAGCCCTCATCTCCTTTCATATCCAAAGAATATAAAGACTCCATGAAATAATTTTCATTACCAAAAGAAACATAACTTCCAATAGTAAAATTCAGCCTGCTCCAAACCAGCACAAACAGTCAACTTTTAACTTTTCTCACCTGAGCATAAGGCGTGAACTGACTGTTCTCATAACCACACCCTAGGAAGTCTTCATCCAGAGCAGGAAGGCAAGACACCAGGTCATCCAGGGCTAACCCCAGAGGCTTTTGCCCCAGGGAGTCTGCAGCTCCAGGAAGAGCCATCATGAGGAGTCTGGGACAGTGTTGGGGCTCTATGGGGACATAGCCTCAGGGCTGCAGGGGAGTAATGGACATTCAGCACCATCAACACCAGAGACTGAGTTGAACCCCACCCCTGAGAGGCTCACAGGCTCCTCCAAAGAAGAAGGAAGATTGTTAAGGGTCACTGGGGTCTCTGCAGGCCCACCCACCACAGAGCAGATGGTCAGGGACACATCTCCTGACCTCAACATGAAATATGGAAACAGAGCCCCAGAGGAGGAAGCTAGAGGGAAGGAGAACATGTGGGAGCCATCAGTCATGTTGTAGAAGGAGACATCCCCTTCCTTGAGGTCCAAGAAAACCCCAACCCTGTGGGGAGCTTGCCTACAGGATAGTGGAATCACAGAGTTGGAATATGCACAATAATTTTGCAAATATACTCCCACAGCCCAGAACCCCCTTTCTGGGCACTCTTGGTAGCAGTATGTCCTCTCCACATCTCTTCTACAGATACCCAGACACCACTCACTTCTGTCTCCATTCCTGATCTCCACCACCCAGTAACAGTGTCCTGATGTGACGCCCTCCTGACCTAAGATGCTACAGTGTTTTCCTGGGTCCTTAGTTGTATTCTTCCAGGTCACACTAGACTTTTCATCAGAAACAGCAAGGTTTGGATGTGCAGACTCTAGATCCAGAGTAACAGACACTGCAGAGAGAGTTGCCAATTATTTGAGGTCTCCCCTTGACCCATAACAAGGCACACATCAACCACCCCCTCTCCCAGACATCTAGATGCATGTGGGTAGGGCTAAGCCTCCTGAGATGAGTCTTGTGACTCAAGTACAGACCTTTCCAACCAGGATAAGTAACCAAGAGACTGATCTGGGGGTTTGACATGTCACAGGCATTTGAGGAGCAGACTGGACTCCAACACTGAAGGGTATCTCTTTAGCATCTGCTATCATCCACACCCACCAATCCAAGCTATGTGACTTTCACCGCCCCATCTGAACCCACCACCATTGATGGGGCCAACATCTATTCACCACAGCAGGCTGAGGAGATGTCAGCAGCCATGGGGGGGGGCAGAAAGAACTCAAAGTAACTCACAGGGCTGGAACTTCTCCTTCCGCCAATCTACAAAAGAACCATATGTTTCATGTTAAGGCTTTGAGAAGTCTGAACACATTGGTGTTTATATCTAGTCTTCTAAAATACAGTGATGCAAGAGTTACAGGGAAATATCTTTTGCAAACATTCCCTGATGCATTTATTTCTTACATACACACAGACACACACACAGCCATCATGCTACAGCCTTCCCATGAGAGCCACACCATAAAGCTTCACACTACTGAGAGGCTGGAAAACAACCTGAAAAGAAGAATCTATGCCCAGATTTCACTTTCAAATTATGTTTTCTCAATTCCTAACCACATATCCATCATGAAAGCTAGGTTTTCTTGAAAAGAATGGGGGAGATCAAAATACTAGTACACAAGGCATACTTGTGTCTGCACTCTAGTGGCACATGGATGGCTCAGTCAGTTAAGCATCTGGCTCTTGATTTTCGCTCAGGTCATGATCTCAGGGTGGTTGGATCCAGCCCCCCATCAGGCTCCACACTCAGCATGGAATCTGCTTGAGATTCTCTCTCTCCTGCTGCCCTTCCACCCACTCCAATGGCTCTCAAATAAATAAATAAACAAATAAAATCTTTTTTTAAGATTTGATTTTTTTGAGAGAGAGAGACAGAGATAGGGAGAGAGAGCAAGAGCAGGGAGAAGAAGGAGAAGCAGGTTCTGATGTGGAGCTCAATCCCAGGAGTCTGGGATCATGACCTGACCCAAAGGCAGCCGCCTAACCAACTGAGCCACCCGGGTGCCCCTAAAATCTTTTTTTTTTATTAAAAAAATAGCCGAACTGTGGAAGGAGCCAAGACACCCTTCAACAGATGAATGGATAAAGAAGATGTGGTCCATATATACAATGGAATATTACTCAGCCATCAGAAAGGATGAATACCCACCATTTATATCGACATGAATGGAACTGGAGGGGATTATGCTAAGTGAAATAAGTCAAACAGAGAAAGTCATTTATCATATGGTTTCACTCATATTTGGAACATAAGGAATAGCACAGTAGACATCAGGGGCAGGAATGGAAAACTGAAGGGGGGGGGAATCAGAAGTGGAGACGAACCATGAGAGACTATGGACTCCAGGAAAAAATCTGAGGGTTTCAGAGGGGAGGGCGTGGGGGGATGGGGTAGCCTGGTGATGAGTATTAAGGAGAGCACATGTTGTGATGAGCACTGGGTTTTTTTAAATTTTTTATTGTTATGTTAATCACCATACAGTACATCATTAGTTTTGTTGTACTGTATGGTGACTAACATAATATAATAAAAATATATTTTTAAAATAATGAGTAAATAGGGCACCTGGGTGGCTCAGTTGGTTAAGCAACTGCCTTCAGCTCAGGTCATGATCCTGGAGTCCCGGGATCAAGTCCCACATCAGGCTCCCTGCTCAGCAGGGAGTCTGCTTCTCCCTCTGACCCTCTTCCCTCTCATGCTCTCTAGCTCTCATTCTCTCTCTCTCTCAAATAAATAAATAAAATCTTTAAAAAAATAAAATAATCAATAAATAATCAATAAACAAATAAATCATGCACATCAATTCAGCAGGGAAGGGGGAGATGCTAAAGATGATTATTTCATCATCATTTTTCACATAAATCCCAATAATCACTGAGGTTCTCTAAGGAGACTCACACATCTGGACCCCCAGCCTCCTTCACCTCTGGCTTCCCCTTCTCTGCTCTCACAGTCTATATCCCTGATCATAAATAGAAACAGCCAAAAAGAAAAAGCACATATTACACAGGTTCAAAGGGCACAGACTCTTAACTCCTCCAAGTACTAAGGATCCCTTGGATAACTTTTCATTGCTTTAGGATCCCCCAGACCACACTTCCATCCCAATGCTGCTAGAAGATCAAGATGATCTCATTATCAGAGGCAAACTTGGTTACATGATTACTTCCAAACTGCTTAAAATAAATATAAGTCCTTTCAGAAATCTCTCAAACAGGTGTCAGGAGTTTATTACCTTTCATACATGCAAATAACTTGCACACCCTCTGTGTATGTCCCACTCAAACCAACACGGCTATGATTTGTGGTGTCTCTTCTACCACTCTTATCTGCCCAAAATCTCTCCAAAGGAATCTCAGGCTCTCTACTTTCCTTCTCATCCCCTGCTCTTCTCCTAACACATTTTTTCTTTCCTGATTTGAACCTCACTTTTTCTGGTAAAGAATTTAACTCCTCTAGGTTTCTCCTTTTGCAATCTTCACGCATTGCCTCTAATAAACCTGACCAAGTTCAAGCCCATCAGGTAAGTGCAATGTTCTCCTAAAAGGAAGGATAATATTTGTGAAAAAATATTAGTAGCTGTTTTTAAAAATACATATATATCATAAATCATGTTAAATATTTAATATACAATACATATTAAATAATATATGATTATAATATATATGTTATTGCTCTTGTTACACAAAAATATACAAAAGATGTTGTATATAATTGCAGGTGGCTCACAGACCCCACCCCCCAGAAATCCATAAATTTTCTGGTGGCTCTGGATCTCAGATTCAGAACACCTGCTCTAAAGTATTTAATTCCTCAGCAACTAAGCACATTTAAAGGAAGAAACCCAGTTTGGACAGGGAGTCAGAGTATGAGGAAGCAAAATGAAGACCAACATGCCAGAGGTTTGCAAGAAACAGGAAAACCAAAACCACAGCCAAAAAAGTAGGAATTTCAGGGAGAAATGGATTCAGAACCAAAGACCCACTTATGAAGACCTGAGTCCCAAGCAGGAAAGCTTGATTTCTGAAATCCTCTACAAACAACAGTTTCTGAATTATACAGTCACTATCCTGTTCCAGACTCTTCTTATAAATGACCTCTCTGTTGTCAACGCACCAATTAAAATTATGAGTTGAACAAAGTATGTTCAGAGTTCAGTGTTGCTAACCCTAACAGTGACCTGCAGTAAAGGATGGGTCAGAATGGAGGCAGATCTGTGTTCCCAAGGACAGTCTTTGCAGTCTTCAGAGGAAGAAGACAAAAGTGGCAAGGGGAGCAGGGACACCAACCCCAACCTGGTGTGGGGTCCATGACATAGAAGGGGGCTGAGTTGAGCCAGGGGAGGTAAGGTAACGGGAAACTGAGTAACATACCTGCATACAGCTGTGCCTTGCTCCAGGCTGAAAAGGAACACACCCTGGTGAGACCTCAGTCAGAGCAAGCCTGCTCAGCATTGATCTACTGACCCTTGCCTGCCCTCTGGAATATAGGTGACACTAGCTGCAGAGTGGGGAGAGGCTGGAGAGGAGAAGACCTCCTGCCATGTGCTGATATATATTGTATGAAAAGATTATATGGATTAAATATATAAAATTCCATAACTATAAAAAAAATCATTAGTACACCCAGTGATTTTGAGCACAGAGATATTTGAGAAATAACCCAAAAGGAGAGGTGATTTCAGGCAGGGGTGTGAGATGAACTCTAGGGTAAAAGTGGCCAATCTTTCTGAGATAACACAATCGTTATTTGGGCACACTGACAGCTCATTCCACCACATTCTCATACATAGTCTGTCCAGACCTCTACCCATCACTTCGTGATCACAACTTCCAGGAACTGGAGAGAACACACTCTCCCTAGTTGGTATTATATAGCTGAGGTCACACTCTTAACCTTAATGACCACATTAATTTATATAATTCCTTTACTAAAATCTCAGAGCAGCTGGCTTTTGGATTCCAAGTGCTGACAGAACTAGTTGCACTGAAGGCTAAAAAGTTAGCAATATGGCAGGTAGGTCAGCACTGGAATAAACCCAAGATGCACGGCAGACTCCAGGGACCACCATCACCCCCAGGTTCTCAAGCACTGGGTGGGAAACAGTGGCCCAGATTGAGGAAAGCTCAAGCAACAGGGTTCTGCTTCCCACCAGCTTCCACTTCTGCCCCAGGGAAGGGTCTTCAGTCCCTGCCTGAAACAAGGAGAGGGGACGCCTTGACTTAGGTAGAACAAGAGACCCAAGGACATCTGGATAGTCACTCACCAGCCAGGTAAACAGATTTCCTCCAGTCTGAAAGGCAACACAGGAAACAGGTGAGCTAAGAACCAGAATTCTCCTACAAAGAAGACACAGAAAGTTCTAGAGGAAAAGCAGAACTTACCAAGATCTGCTTGGAGTTCATCTGAAAGAGAGTGAGAAGTAAACATGAACTCCCATCTCTAAGAACAGCCAAGATTGCACATGACAAACACACAAATGCGCATCTCAGTACCCTAGAAGTTATAGCTCCAGATCCATCGAGCCTCCACAGCTCCAGCTGTCCTCTCTGGACCTCATCAGCCACCCAGTCCAGGGCAAGGGCCCTCTGTCCACTTTTCCTCTGCACCAGCTGCCACACTCACAGGCCTTGGCCACTGTCCTGCCTTACCTCTGGCCTTCAGTGCCTCCTCCTTTGCCCACTGGTCCTCCTCCTTTTCCCTGTGGAGTTTCTCCCATTCCTGCATCTCCTGGCACTTTGCAGTATGTTCTCTCTTGGTGTAGTAGGCAGTCCCAAGGAGTAAGAGCATCATCAAGGTCAGGATCCCCATGAAAGCTGACATCCAGGGAGAAGTCTGGGGAAAGAAGTCCTCTGTGTCTGGTCAAACACACAGTCAGGGTCACAGCCCAGGACAGCACACCCAGCACACCCAGGGACTCCTACCCCCTCCCTATGGCCCTACTGGGAGAGGGAAACAGCACAGACCTGGGATGAAAATGGCCATCGCCTTCTCCTGGCTCAGGATTGGGTTGAGGAAGGAGCAGGTCACAGTCCTTGAAGACCTGTGTTTCACCACCAGAGCAGCCTCCACACTGAACAGCCCTTCAGCATTTTGGACATGGGTCTCAGAGAACATCAGGAACTTCTCTTCACTGAGGGCTCTCCACTGCACCTGGGGCTTTGGGAACCACCCTGATGCCTTACACACCACTCGGACCCCGTCCTCCTCTGGCCCTGTGATGTGCATTTCAGGGCCAGAGCCCACACCTGCAAGAGAGAAGCTAGGGAGCACAGGGAGGCCGCCCAGAACCCAGGGATGCAAGCAGAGCCTTCCCATGCACAACTCCAAGGGCAGCATTGCTTTCTGGAGGCCTCATTGAGGAGTGAGGAGTGAGGAGTGAACACAGCAGGGAGCAAAACATGGGTCCTGCCACAGAAAATAGAAGGAAGGAGCATGGGGACCTGAGCAGATACAGAGGGCAGGACTCTTCTCCCCAACCATGAGGGTGGGAAATCCATCCCCCAGAGTGACAGAAAGAGGAATTTGGTCTCAGGATCCATCCTTCTCTGCTCTTCTCACCTCACACACTCTCCAGGGCATTTGCTTGTGCACACACTGCCACTTGGTACATCACTTCCACCTTCACCAACCCCACCTACATCCTGAGCTCCCTCCCTAATATCCACATCCCTGGGTTAGCTCTGCCAGAGTTGCTCACGGATGTTCCAAACTCAAATCCTGAACTAATTCATGTTTGGCCCCATCTGTGATAGGCTGATGATGAAAATATTCCCAAATCCTTCAGCCTTTTTTACATCCAGCTCACCCTCTGCCACATATTCTTAGTGACTTCACACTCTGCTTCTGGGCTCCATCCCGTCACTTGACTCAGCCACTGCTAGTTCAGGGAATGTGACTCTAGGAGAGGTTGGAAACTGCTTGTGCCATTGCCTCACCTTCTGCCATGGGAGGGACATGCTCAGGCTAGCACAGCCTTTCCAGGTGCAGCTGTCCTAGCCCAGCCAACAGCCAGATGAACAACAGCTCTGTGAGCAAACCCAGCCAAGGTCCACTGTCAGAGCAAAATATATTAAAAGTAAGGGGCTTATTGTCCCTGTTGAAAATAAGGAAAGAGAGCCCCTTCCTATCCTTTTCTTTTAGCATTTACTTGAGGAAACATGTGATTGTGGGTGCTTTCTCCCCCTCTTTGAAATGTATATAAATCCATTGAAAAACACAGATAGGCCCTTAGCCAGCTTTGTGATCCAAGAATGTATTTCCCAAGGACCTGGGAATCTTCCCTTTGAACTGCTCACACCAAGGAAGACAGCACACCTCTCTCCCCCTTCCTGTGCCAGGGTAGGAGCCTAACCTCAGTGGGCACCAGGATCCACATGTAAGACCACCTCCTGTCATGAAGACTGGAAAATGCATTTTTTTCAGGATGAAGCCAATTAGCTAACATGTATTGTCACCCAAATTACCAAGTAAATTGAGGGTGATCTGTTTGTGACAGTTGATGCTGTCATGTTCACTTACTTGAGAGCTAGTAACTGTCTACCCTGAGAACACGTGTGTTCAGTTGTGTCTGCATGGCTATGAAAAAGGGTGATTTTCTTTGTCTTTGCATCTCTTCAAAGATTGTCTATGATACACATCACATTATGGTAAATCTTATTCTATAATAAAAGAGTTTTCTTTCCTGTTATTTTTGTGAAGAAGATTTCTCAGAGATTTCCTTTTAATTATATTTCCCCAACATGACCAAAGATGTATGAGCAAACCCAGGTAAGAGTAGCCAAATACTGCTATCAATGGCTAACAGACACATGAAAAAATGTTCAACATCTTTAGCCATCAGGGAAATTCAAATCAAAACCACATTGAGATACCACTTTACACTGGTTAGAATGGCAAAGATTAGCAAGGCAAGAAACAACAAATGTTGGTAAGGATGTGGAGAAAGGGGAACCCTCTTACACTGTTGGTGGGATTGCAAGCTGGTACAGCCCCTTTGGAAAACAGTATAGAGGTTCCTCAAGACATTAAAAATAGAGCTACCCTATGACCCAGCAATTGCCCTACTGGGTATTTACCCCAAAGATACAGATGTTGTGGAAAGAAGGGGCACATGCATCCCAATGCTCATAGCAGCAATGTCCACAATAGCCAAACTGCAGAAGAAGCCAAGATACTCTTCAATAGATGAATGCATAAAGATGTGGTTCATATATACAATGGAATATTACTCAGCCATCAGAAAGGATGAATACCCACCATTTACACTGACATGGATGGAACTGGAGGGGATTATGCTAAGTGAAATAAGTCAAGCAGAGAAAGTCAATTATCATATAGTTTCACTCATATTTGGAACATAAGGAATAGCACGGAGGACATTAGGAGAAGGAAGAGAAAACTGAAGGGGGGGAATCAGAGGTGGAGACAAACCATGAGAGACTATGGACTCCAGGAAACAATCTGAGGGTTTCAGAGGGGAGGGGGTGGGAGGATGGGGTAGCCCAGTGATGGGTATTAAGGAGAGCATGTGTTGTGATGAGCACTGGGTGTTTTTTATATGCAAATAATGAATCATCAAATACTACATCAAAACTAATGATGTACTATATATGGTGACTAACAACATAACATAAGGAATAGTATGGAGGACATTAGGAGAAGGAAGGGAAAAAGTGAAGAGGAGGGGGAATCGGAGGGAGAGATGAACCATGAGAGACTATGGACTCTGAGAAACAAACAGGGTTTTAAAGGGGAAGGGGGGTGAGGGATGGGTTAGCCCAGTGATGGGTATTAAGGAGGGCACGTATTGCATGGAGCACTGGGTGTTATACAAAAACAATGAATCATGGATCACTACATCAAAAACTAATGATGTATGGTGACTAACATAAAAAAATTAAATTTAATTTAAAAAAAAGAATAGCCAACTACATGATCACTGGGTGTTATTTACAATTGATGAATTATTGAACTCTACATCTGCAATTAATGATGTGCTATATGTTAGCTAATTGAATTTAAATAAAAAAATAAAACTGGAAAAATGAAGAAAAAAAGAAGAGTAGCCAAATATAGCCTAGATTAGCTAAATTCCCTTAATGCCCAAATTAAATAAATGGCTATATGCCACTGAGATTTCTTACAGTGTGTTACACAGCATCATGACAACTGGGAAATAACATATAATTATCAATATTTCTACTACAATTAAACAAATGGCAAAAGAGAAACCCTAGGACTCTCCGTAGTCCCCACTTCCCCCTTCACACTGTCCCCAAATCTACTGACTCATTTGTGTCTAGTTTCTAAACCTCTCTGAAGCCAAATGTCTCCCACCTCACAGCCCCCACATGAAGTCAGACAGCCAAACTTCCTCTGTGTAACTACATTCATGCCTTCAGTCTCCTCTCCTTCTATCCATCCTCCCTCACACTGTCAAAGCAAACCCCCCATCCTACACCATTCTGTTTAAAATTTCCTCACCTCTACATCCAAACTCCGTTACCCAGCTCAAAAAGCCTTCTATACTGTCCCATCTGTCTCTCCACCACAAAGCAGCTGTCCATTCCTCCCCAATTCCCACTCCTGCACACCCCTGGGTACACACATTCTAGCCCCAGGACTATTTGGTTAACTGCTCATAATCACAATCACCATGTTCTCTGTGCCCCTCATGGTCCAGAACACAAACCAGAAAGGCCCTTTGGAAGAGTCTGGTGATCCCAAGTACCTGCTCAAGTGTGTGCTACTCATGAACTTTTCCTGATCAATATCTTCTCTGTGGACCTGGTCCAGGAAAACCTCTGTATTCCAGGATTCTCACCTCTCACCACCCTACTATTCACCTCTCTCACCAACCATGTGGCCTGTCTGTGTGCCCAAACACACCTGCCACACTCCTACCTCAATTACTTCACATGGGTATTCTGCTTGGAACTCTCACCCCAAGATAGCCACTTCTCTCAATGCCTACTCATCACCATCTAACATCCTCTATAACCCATCTGTTTACATCTGTATTGCTTTTTAGAGAATAAACTCTGGTCTGGGACGAGCAAGATGTCAGAGGAGCAGGAGACCTAAATTTCGTCTGGTCCCAGGAATTCAGCTGGATAGGGATCAAACCACTCTGAACACCTACAAATTCAACAGGAGATCAAAGAAAAGAATAGCAGCAACTCTCTGAAAAGAAAAGCGACCACTTTCTGGAAGGTAGGACGTGAGGAGAAGTGAATCCAAGGTGATATTTGGGAAGATAGACAGTGGGGGAGGAGGCCTCCGTCAGCCATTACCGGCAAGTGATAGAGAGCGGAGCACAAAATCGGAACTTTTAAAAGTGGGCTCTGCTGACGGATGTCGCTCCAGTGGCTAAGCGGGGGGTGGAACCCTCGCGGGACAGTGTGGTCTCAGGAACCTCGGGAGCACAGAAAGACTGGGGATGCCTGAGTGTGGCACAGCTCCCAGGTGTTGGAGCAGGGAAGCTGGCTGCAGAGATGGAGCTGAGGAGAGGGCTCTCATCTCGGGGTTGCCATAAACTGTGACCCACCGCACAGTTGGACAACTGCTCCTCCAGCAGGGACCCAACAAGAGGCAGATCCGGGGAGACTCCCCTTCCTCCCCTAGGAGGAGAGGTATGGGAGCGCACCGCAGGGATCTGCTGGGTTTGCAGACTCCACATGGGGTCACGTGCCAGAGTTAGAAATGCTCGGTCACAGGCCGGGTGAGCATGGAGTGCAGCCAAAGACAGGGGAGATGGGAGTGATTGACTGCTTTTCTCTGGGGGCTCGCTGAGGAGTGGGGCCCCAAGTTCTTGGCTCCTCTGGGGCGGAGAGTGGGAGGCCGCCATTTTCACTCTCATCCTCCAAAGCTGTATGGAAAGCTTGTCGGGAACAAAAGCTCCCAAGAGCAAACCCGAGCAGATTACTTAGCCAGACCTGGCAAGGGCAGGGCAATTCCGCCTCCGGCAGACATTTGGGAACCACAGCAACAGGCCCCTCCTCCAGAAGATCAGCAAGAACAGCCAGCCAAGACCAAGTTTACCGATCAATTAGAACAGCAGAACTCCATCGCTAGGGGAATACTGCACATAGAATTCATGGCTTTTTTCCCTAGATTCTTTAGTCTTTCAAAGTTAATTTTTTTAAACTTTATTTTTCTTTTCTTTTTTTCTTAATTTTAGTTTTTCCCTTTTCAACCAACATCTTATCAAACCGTTTTTTAAAAATTATTTTTTATTTTTATTTTTAGAGTCATATTCTATCCCCTCAGAGTAGCAAACCTTATTTTTGGTATATATATAAGTTGTTCCCTCTTTAAAATTTTGGGGTACAATTTCGTCTAAAAGATCAAAATATACCCTATCTCTAGTGTATGGCTTTGTTCTAGTCCCCTGCCTGATCACATTCTCTCCCTTTTTTTTTAAATCCTCTTCCTTCTTTTTTCAACCAACTTTTATCTTATCAATTCCTCTTATAAAATCTTTTATACTTTCCATCTTTACAGTCATATTCCATCCCTTCATCATATTTACCCTTATTTTTGTACATATATAAGTTTTTCTTTCTTTAAAATTTTGGGAGGCACTTTCTTCTAAGAGACCAAAATACGCCCAAAATCTAGTGTGTGGCACTGATCTATGCACCTGCCTGATCATATTTGATCATATTCTGTATTTTTTTGTTTTGTTCTGTTTTTGTTTGTTTTTATCTTTTTCTTTTTTTTCTCTCTCTTTCTTTTTTCTTTCTTTCCCTTTCTTTTCCCCTGGTTTCAGGTCTTTTCTGATTTGATTAGAGTATATTTTCTGGGGACATTGTTAACCTGTTAGCATTTTGTTCTCTCATTCATCTATTCTCCTCTGGACAAAATGATAAGATGAAAAAAATCACCTCAGCAAAAAGAACAAGAGGTAGTACCGTCTGCCAGGGACCTACTCCATATGGACAGTAGTGCGATGTCAGACCTAGAGTTCAGAATCATGACTTTAAAGATACTAGCTGGGCTTGAAAAAAGCGTGGAAGTTATTAGAGAAACCCTTTCTGGAGAAATAAAAGAACTAAAATCTAACCAAGTTGAAATCAAAAAGGCTATTAATGAGGTGCAATCAAAAATGGGGGCACTAACTGCTAGGTTAAATGAGGCAGAAGAGAGAATCAGCGATACAGAAGACCAAATGATGGAAAATAAAGAAGCTGAGAAAAAGAGAGATAAACAACTACTGGATCATGAAGGCAGAATTCGAGAGATAAGCGATACCATAAGACGAAACAACATTAGAATAATTGGGATCCCAGAAGAAGAAAAAAGAGAGAGAGGGGCAGAAGGTATATTCAATCAAATTATAGCAGAGAACTTCCCTAATGTGGGGAAGGAAACAGGCATCAAAATCCAGGAGGCACAGAGAACCCCTCTCAAAATCAATAAAAATAGGTCAACACCTCGACATCTAATAGTAAAACTTACAAGTCTCAGAGACAAAGAGAAAATCCTGAAAGCAGCTCGGGAGAAGAGATACGTAAACTACAATGGTAGAAATATTAGATTGGCAACAGACCTATCCACAGAGACCTGGCAGGCCAAAAAGGACTGGCAAGATATCTTCAGAGCACTAAACGAGAAAAATATGCAGCCAAGAATACTATATCCAGCTAGGCTGTCATTGAAAATAGAAGGAGAGATTAAAAGCTTCCAGGACAAACAAAAACTAAAGGAATTTGCAAACATGAAACCAGCCCTCCAAGAAATATTGAAAGGGGTCCTCTAAGCAAAGAGAGAGCCTAAAAGCAGCATAGACCAGAAAGGAATACAGACGATATACAGTAACAGTCACTTTACAGGCAATACAATGGCACTAAATTCATATCTTTCAACAGTTACCCTGAATGTAAATGGGCTCAATGCCCCAATCAAAAGACACAGGCTATCAGATTGGATTAAAAAACAAGACCCATCAATATGCTGCCTGCAAGAGATTGATTTTAGAACCAAAGACACCCCCGCATTGAAAGTGAAGGGGTGGAAAATCATTTACCATGGTAAAGGACACCAAAAAAAAGCTGGGGTGGCAATCCTTATATCAGACAAATTAGATTTTAAAACAAAGACTGTAATAAGTGATGAGGAAGGAGACTATATCCTACTTAAAGGGTCTATCCAACAAGAAGATCTAACAATTGTAAATATCTATACCCCTAACATGGGAGCAGCCAATTTTATAAGGCAATTAATAACAAAAGCAAAGAAACACATTGACAACAATACAATAATAGTGGGGGACTTTAACACCCCCCTGACTGAAATGGACAGATCATCTAAGCAAAAGATCAACAAGGAAATAAAGACTTTAAATGACACACTGGACCAAATGGACTTCACAGATATATTCACAACATCCCAACCCAAAGCAATGGAATACACATTCTTCTCTAGTGCCCATGAACAGTCTCCAGAATAGATCACATCCTAGGTCAAAAATCAGGGCTCAACCGGTACCAAAGGATTGGGATTATTCCCTGTATATTTTCAGACCACAGTGCTTGGAAACTAGAACTCAATCACAAGAGGAAAGTCAGAAAGAACTCAAATACATGGAGGCTAAAGAGCATCCTACTAAAGAATGAATGGGTCAACCAGGAAATTAAAGAAGAATTAAAAAAATTCATGGAAACCAATGAAAATTAAAACACAACTGTTCAAAATCTTTGGGATACAGCAAAGGCAGTCCTGAGAGGAAAGGATATAGCAATACAAGCCTTTCTCAAGAAACAAGGAAGGTCTCAAATACGCAACCTAACCCTACACCTAAAGGAGCTAGAGAAAAAAACAGCAAATAAAGCCTAAACCCAGCAGGAGAAGAGAAATCATAAAGATCAGAGCAGAAATCAATGAAATAGAAACCAAAAGAACAGTAGAACAGATCAACGAAACTAGGAGTTGGTTCTTTGAAAGAATTAGCAAGATTGATAAACCCCTGGGCAGACTTATCAAAAAGAAAAGAGAAATGACCCAAATCAACAAAATCATGAATGAAAGAGGAGAGATCACAACCAACACCAAAGACATACAAACAATTATAAGAACATATTATGAGCAACCCTATGCCACCAAATTAGAAAACCTGGAAGAAATGGATGCATTCCTAGAGATATATGAACTACCAAAATTGACCCAGGAAGAAATAGAAAACCTGAACAGACTTATAACCACTAAGGAAATTGAAGCAGTCATCAAAAATCTCCCAACACACAAAAGCCCAGGGCCAGATGGCTTCCCAGGGGAATTCTACCAAACATTTAAAGAAGAATTAATACCTATTCTCCTGAAACTGTTCCAAAAAACAGAAATGGAAGGAAAACTTCCAAACTCATTTTATGAGGCCACTATTACCTTGATCCCAAAACCAGACAAAGATCCCATCAAAAAGGAGAATGACAGACCAATATCCTTGATGAACATGGATGCAAAAATTCTCACCAAAATACTAGCCAATAGGATCCAACAGTACATTAAAAGGATTATTCACCACAACCAAGTGGGATTTATCCCTGGCCTGCAAGGTTGGTTCAACATCCACGAATCAATCAACATGATACAATATATTAACAAAAGAAAGAACAACAATCATATGATCCTCTCAATAGCTGCAGAGAAAGCATTTGACAAAGTACAGCATCCTTTCTTGATCAAAACTCTTCAGAGTATAGGGATAGAGGGTACATACCTCAATATCATAAAAGCCATCTATGAAAAACCTACAGTGAATATCATTCTCAATGGGGAAAAGCTGAGAGCTTTCCCCTTAAGGTCAGGAATGCGGCAGGGATGCCCACTATGACCACTGCTATTCAACATAGTATTAGAAGTCCTAGCCATAGCAATCAGACAACAAAAAGAAATCAAAGGCATCCAAATCGGCAAGGAAGAAGTCAAACTCTCACTCTTCGCAGATGATATGATACTGTATGTGGAAAATTCAAAAGACTCCACCCTAAAACTGCTAGAACTCATACAGGAATTCAGTAAAGAGGCAGGATATAAAATCAGTGCACAGAAATCAGTGGCATTCTTATACACCAACAACAAGACAGAAGAGAGACAAATTAAGGAGTTGATCCCATTTACAATTGCACCCAAAACCATAAGATAGCTAGGAATAAATCGAACCAAAGAGGCAAAGGATCTGGACTCAGAAAACTATAAAATACTCATGAAAGAAATTGAGGAAGACACAAAAAAATGGAAAAACGTTCCACGCTCATGGATTGGAAGAACAAACACTGTGAAGATGTCAATGCTACCTAGAGCAATCTACACATTCAATGCAATCCCCATCAAAATACCATACACTTTTTTCCAAGAAATAGAACAAATAATCCTAAAATTTGTATGGAACCAGAAAAGACCCCGAATAGCCAGAGGAATGTTGAAAAAGAAAAGCAAAGCTGGCGGCATCACAATTTCGGACTTCTAGCACTATTACAAAGCTGTCATCATCAAGACAGTAAGGTACTGGCACAAAAACAGACACATAGATCAATGGAACAGAATAGAGAGCCCAGAAATGGACCCTCAACTCTACGGTCAATTCATCTTTGACAAAGCAGGAAAGAAAGTCCAATGGAAAAAAGACAGTCTCTTCAACAAATGGTGTTGGGAAAATTGGACAGCCACATGCAGAAGAATGAAACTGGACCATTTCCTTACACCACACACAAAAATAGATTCCAAATGGTTGAAAGACCTCAACGTGAGATAGGAGTCCATCAACATCCTAAAGGAGCACACAGGCAGCAACTTCTTCGACCTCAGCCGCAGCAACTTCTTCCTAGAAACATCACCAAAGGCAAGGGAAGCCAGGGCAAAAATGAACTATTGGGATTTCATCAAGATAAAAAGCTTTTGCACAGCAAAAGAAACAGTCCACAAAACTGAAAGACAACCGACAAAATGGGAGAAAATATTTGCAAATGACATATCAGATAAAGGGCTAGTATCCAAAATCTATAAAGTTATCAAACTCAACACCTAAAGAACAAATAATCCAATCAAGAAATGGGCAGAAGACCTGAGCAGACATTTTTCCAAAGAAGACATCCAAATGGCCAACAGACACATGAAAAAGTGCTCAACCATCACTCGGCATCAGGGAAATCCAAATCAAAACCTCAGTGAGATACCACCTCACACCAGTCAGAATGGCAAAAATTAACAAGTCAGGAAATGACAGATGTTGGCGGGGATGCAGAGAAAGGGGAACCCTTCTACACTGTTAGTGGGAATGCAAGCCCGTGCAACCACTCTGGAAAACAGTATGGAGGTTCCTCAAAAAGTTGAAAATAGAGCTACCATACAATCCAGCAATGGCACTACTGGGTATTTACCCCAAAGATTCAAATGTAGGGATCTGAAGGGGGTACATGCACCCCAATGTTTATAGCAGCAATGTCCACAATAGCCAAACTGGAAAGAGCCAAGATGTCCATCAACAGGTGAATGGATAAAGATGTGGTATATATACACAATGGAATATTATGCAGCCATCAAAAGGAATGAGATCTTGCCATTTGCAACGACGTGGATGGAACTGGAGGGTGTTATGCTGAGTGAAATAAATCAATCTGAGAAAGACATGTGTCCTATGACCTCACTGATATGAGGAATTCTTAATCTCAGGAAACAAACTGAGGGTTGCTGGAGTGGGGGGGGAGGGATGGGGTGGCTGGATGATAGACATTGGGTAGGGTATGTACTATGGTGAGTGCTGTGAATTGTGCAAGACTGTTGAATCACAGATCTGTATCTCTGAAACAAATAATGCAATATATGTTAAGAAAAAAAAAAAGAAGAAGATAGCAGGAGAGGAAGAATGAAGGGGGGGAAATCAGAGGGGAAATGAACCATGAGAAATGATGGACTCTGAGAAACAAACTGAGAGTTCTAGAGGGGAGGGGCTGGGGGGATGGGTTAGCCCGGTGATGGGTATTAAAGAGGGCACGTTCTGCATGGAGCACTGGGTATTATGCACAAACAATGAATCATGGAACACTACATTAAAAACTAATGATGTAATGTATGGTGATTAACATAACAATAAAAATTTAAAAAAATAATAAAGTGAAGGGGTAGAAAACAATTTATCTTGCTAATGGACATCAAAATAAAGCTGGGGTGGCAATCTTTATATCAGACAAATTAGATTTTAAAACAAAGACTGTAATAAGAGATGAGGAAGGACACTATATCCTACTAAAAGGGTCTATCCAACAAAAAGATCTAACAATTGTAAATATCTATACCCCTAACATGGGAGCAGCCAATTATATAAGCCAATTAATAACAAAAGCAAAGAAACACATCGACAACAATACAATAATAGTGAGGGACTTTAACACCCCCCTCACTGAAATCCAAATCAAAACCTCAATGAGATACCACCTCACACCTCTCAGAATGGTGAAAATTAAGACGTCAGGAAATGACAGATGTTGGTGGGGATGCGGAGAGAGGGGAACCCTCCTACACTGTTGGTGGGAATGCAAGCTGGTGCAACCACTCTGGAAAACAGTATGGAGGTTCCTCAAACAATTGAAAATAGAGCTACCATACGACCTAGAAATTGCACTACTGGGTGCAGTAAGATACAAATGGAGTGATCCGAAGGGGACATGCACCCCGATGTTTATAGCAGCAATGTCCACAATAGCCAAACTGTGGAAAGAGTCAAGATGTCCATCGACAGATGAATGGATAAAGATGTGGTATATATATGTATGTATGTGTATACACACACACACACACACACACACAATGGAATATTATGCAGCCATCAAAAGGAATGAAATCTTGCCATTTGCAACAACGTGGATGGAACTGGAGGGTATTATGCCGAGTGAAATAAGTCAATCAGAGAAAGACATGTATCATATGACCCACTGATGAGGAATTCTTTTTTTTTAATTTTTTTAATTTTTTATTGTTATGTTAATCACCATATATTACATCATTAGTTCTTGATGTAGTGTTCCATGATTCATTGTTTGTGCATAACACCCAGTGCTCCATGCAGAATGTGCCCTCTTTAATACCCATCACCAGGCTAACCCATCCCCCTACCCTCCTCCCCTCTAGAACCCTCAGTTCGTTTTTCAGGGTCCATCGTCTCTCATGGTTCGTCTCCCCCCCCGTCCGACTTACTCCCCTTCATTCTACCAATAGACATTGGGTAGGGTATGTGCTATGGTGAGCGCTGTGATTTGTGTAAGACTGTTGAATCACAGACCTGTACCTCTGAAACAAATAATACATTATATGTTAAAAAAAAAAAAAAAAAGAAGAAGAAGATAGCAGGAAGGGAAAAATGAAGGGGAGGAAATCAGAGGGGGAGAGGAACCATTAGAGACTATGGACTCTGAGAACAAACTGAGGGTTCTAGAGGGGAGAGGGGTGGGGGGATGTGTTAGCCTGGTGATGGGTATTAAAGAGGGCATGTACTGCATGGAGCACTGGGTGTTATACACAAACAATGAATCATGGAACACTACATCAAAAACTAATGATGTAATGTATGGTGAAAACATAACATAATAAATTTTTTTAAAAATTAACCACCAAGAAAAAAAAGAAGAAGAAAAGAAACTCTGCATGGCAAGGCTCATGTTTTGATTCAATGATGTCTCCAGGTGCCCAGAGGGGATCTTGTACTTAGTAGCAATTCTATATATTCACACTGAATTAATGAATAAGGGAAGACCCTCCTTTCCCTAATCTGTAAAATGAGGGGCTGATTTACTTGGCCCTGAGTTTGTTCCCAACTCCAATACTACAGCACCCTAAATAGAGTTCAACAACCCACCTGCCACCTTCAGTTCCAAACTGGCAGATTCATAGAAGCTTCCCTTTCTGAAGAAACAGGTATATAGGCCATTGTCAAAAGCCTGGACATTGTGGATGTGCAGGATGGCCTCCCCCCAGGTGAGGAATTCCTTCACCAGTGAGGTGCGCCCTGTGTACTGGGCCAACTGCTCCTCTCTCTGCTCCTGCTGGTTTTGATAGATGAACACTGCTTCTGAGAAATTGGAGTGGAACCACCGCAGCTCCATGTTCTCCACATTCATGGCCGGAAACACACGACATGGCAGCGTGATGTTCCCACCCAGCACTGCCACAATGGGGTCCGAGGAGCCAATCACCACGAACTCCTCTGTGGACACAGACATAGGAGTGAGAAAGCTGGAGAGATGAAGGACAGGGGCAGGGAACACACTGTCAGGTGGGAGGCCCTGATCTGAGGGACTCAGCTGTGACCACTCTGAATCAGGGCAAGTTTGTGCTTTAACAACTTAGAGACCCAGCAATGATGTCAAAGAGACTCCCTCAGCAGCCTGTGCTCCTGGCTCCAGGTCTTCCATGGAGGACTCTCTAACTCAGTGGTTCTAACCTTCCACAGGCATCACAATCACCAGGAAGGCTTGAGAAACACAGATTTCTGGGCTCCACCCCCAGAGCATCTGGTTCAGCAGTTTTGGGGTGGGTCTAAGAATGTGTATTTCTAGGGGTGATAGGGATTCTGTTACAAATATTCCAGGGACCACACTCTGACATCCACAGCTCTGACCTGCCTCCTCTTAGGACAAGACTGAAAACTGACCAAAAAGAACCTGTGGCCTAGGTGGGACTCTGCTTCTTCAGCCACACTCAGGAACTTACCCAGAGCTGCTCCTAAGTTAAATATTTGTCCCCATATCTTAGTACTTTGCTGAATTACGTGTGCACTAATAACTAGAGCCCACAGCTATTTCTGTTAAAACCTGCCCCCACTCCATCAATCACAGGACCCAAATCACTACTTGTTACAAAGGAAGGTTCACTTCAGTGTCACACCCCTCACAGGCCTTGGTCTTCTGAGAACTGATGGACATGTCACGACAGGACACTTCTGCAGAAAGACCCCAGCTGGACCTCAGAAGAGTGACTTCTCACCTCCTGTGCTACTCAACTTCGGCTGAGTCACTGTATGTCTCACCTGCGGGATGTCAGTGACTAGGCTCCCTGTGACTATTCTCTCCCCAACTATTCTTTTTCAACCTGTAAGCAAAACCATGTCCCTCCTCTGCTCAAAGCCCTACAATGGCTCCACAGTTCTCCCACGTGGCCCACAGGCCCTATAGGGATGACCCCCCCCACTGCTCTCTGACCCCCAATGCTTGCTTCTCTCCCTCTCGCTCACCCTGCTCCAGCCAACACTTACCTCCTTGGCTCCTTGAACACCCAAGCACACTGCCGGCTTTGCTCTGGCTGCTCCACGTGATAGAAAGCCTCAATCCAGGGGGATCCTCACAGGATGACACACCACCTCCACCAAGTTTCATTCCCATCTCACTGCCTACACTGACCACCTTATGAAGCACCTTGTGGAGCCTGCCTACAGCCCTCCTGCACCCCTCACTTCCACACCCTGCTCTACTTCCTCGTCCCATGCTCTCCACTCCTCTAACAGACGTAGATCGTATGGGGTTGTGGTATTTACTGCTCCCTGTCTCCTGCCAAAATGAGCTGTGTGAAGACAGATACTCTCTCATTTTGTACATAGAGTAGCACCTAACACGCATTGGACACCCTGTCAGTATCTGTGGGTGTAATGAAATAATCACAGTATAAGTGGTTAGATACCAATAGAGCCAGGAAACAAGAAATGAGGGGAAATTCATTTTCACACTTTTCATAGTTTTTACTTTATAAGACATAAACTCATTGTTAGACAACTGTTATGATCCCATGTCTTTATTTTATGGCTTAGGAACTCTTCTTAAATGTTTAATTATAATTAGCAGTTGGAGGATCACCAGAATCTCTCTAGAGCCACGGCCTCCACCAAAAGCCATCCATCCTGATGGAGACACCAGCAGAGCTCCCCGGGGGCTCTCACCCACCCCAGGGAGACCCAGGAAGGGGGAGGGGACACACTCACCTGCAGAACCCCCAGTGGGCAGCTGGAAGAGGAGAAGCAGGGAGGGGAGATGAAAGAGCAAAGAGCCCCTGCAGCAATCCTTCATTTCCTCACAGCTGGGGAGACACAGGGCAGGAGGCAGGTGAACATCAATGGAAAGGAGGCAGGACCAGCCCACAGCTCTGGGCCTCAGAGCAGACAGCGAGGCTCAAGGCTGGCAACAGTCCCCAGCAGGAGCAGAGCCTTTCTTACTGCCCATTATGCTGGTGGGGTGGGGGCCTCCACAGCCCTGATACCAAGAAATCCTTCCCAGCCCTTTGGAAATTTTCCCAGCCTGCTCTGCCGACAGGACCAGAACCTTCCTGCCTCAGCACAGGGGCCTCCTCCATGTCTGCATGAGTCACAGGCCACCACAGGGACACAGGGCCCAGACTCAGGGCCCTCCCCATGAAGGACACACCAGCTCCTGCGTGCTGTTCCTCTGCTGCCCCCTAATTATGACCAGGGAATGACTGAGAAGCATGAGAGTCAGACTTGGTCCACCTCAAGGACACCGTGGCTCTACCACAGGCACCCTGTCCTCGGGTCTTTTGCTTGTTGAGTTCACCTGAATTTCATGCCCCTCCCCCCAGCCCTTTGCTGCTTGGGACAAAGGACCTGGCCTTCCACACAGCCAATGCCCAGTCAGTACCCCATGATAAGATAATAATCTTCATCTTCTCTATCTCTGAGGAGTTTCTGCCTCAGGAAAAAGGGTCCCAGAGAGACAGAGTGGCAGAGGATAAAATGAGTCCTGGTCAGAAAAAGGGCTTCAAACTACTTATACATGGGGGGCAGCCAATGGTCCTGGGAAGGAAAGAAACTGAGGTTGACTGCTGACGTCTCCTCCACACTCAGCCACTTTCTGTGTGACTTTCTTAGGCAAGTTTCTTGACCTGCTCTGCCTCAGTTCCTCATGTGCAAAACGGGGATAGTAAGAGCATAAGTTATACCCCAAGGTATAAGGAGAATCTTACGAATTTATGTATGGAGAGTCACTGCCTGTCATTAGAACAGTGCCTGGTCCTAGGATTGCTACAGAAATGTCATTAAATAAGTGAAAAAAGTGCAGCCCTCACTGTAATTATCCTGGGTCTTCTCAGAACCTCATTATTATCCAGCACCACCACCCCAGCCCCACCACGATCTCAGCCTCCTCCTCCCAGCCAGCTGCTCCCAGCTTTCCTCCTCTTGTCCAACAAGTGTCTTCAGAACCCACTCACCTACTTGAAAATCCGGGACTTCATAAATATCTCTAACTTAGCAGTGCAAGATCTCAGCCGACCCCAAATCTGTTTTCAGAAATTGCGTCTGCAGTTCACTGCCCGAGTCCCACACCCTGACTCCAGATCCAACCCTGGTGCTACAGGCTCCTCTTGTCTGAGAGGCAAGTGGTTCCCAGGAGAGCAGAGAAGCAGAGCCTGGGACAGGTTGCAGGGGCCTGTTCTGAAACAAGGAGCTGGGGCACTCAGCACTCCCAGAGAGAAGACTCCACCTTGTGCTGACTTCTTCCACCATTTGAAAGTGAAAGCTTACAACAAGAAATTGCAGCAGACTCTGCCCTGCCCTCTGGATGGTGCACCCTAGTTATCAGGAAGGAAACAGCATGATCAGAGCCATGAAACAGGGCAGGGACAGGTACACTGACCCACTCCGCAGGAGGACACACAAGACACAGACTCAGCAACAATTTACTGAACAACTACTACTCTTCAGGTTGCCCGACTGTTCACTACTAAGATGATACCATGTCTGTGGGTGTCTCTCAGGCACAAGAGCCTTTGTGGAGCCACCAGCATAGCTGCTTTGCTTTTCTTCAGCAGGAGACCAACCACATCATCCCACAACCTGGAATGGACAGTTTAATACTGGGCATCAGGATCTTTCAGGACCAGCTCCAGGAACCTGTCCCTGCAGAAGCAAATGCACAGTGCTGTGTGGCTTCTTAATACTTTACTATCACCCCCGCATGGCCTGGGTACACCTTTCAGCCCCTCCCTTCCAGGCCACAGTGTGCACCAGGAAATGTGGACTCTATGGTCTCTGAAGGAAAAACATGGAGCACTAGGGCTTCTCTAGCCCTTCCCTTCCTGCAGTTCCCCATCTCAGTAAAGGACACCTGCGTTCACCCAGTTATGTCTGCCAGAAACTTGAAGCACATTCCTCACACTCCACATTCTTAGTCTACTTCCAATGTAGTAGAAAGTTTGAGTTTCTCAAATCCATATTCACTGTCAGCTTCTACCTACAATACATCCTTAACATAACAAAAAATTAAAAAATAATAACAAAAAATAAAAAACAAAAAAACTCTGGGCAGAACCAGGACTTCTTTTTTTTTTCATTTTTTATTGTTATGTTAATCACCATACATTACATCATTAGTTCTTGATGTAGTGTTCCATGATTCATTGTTTGTGCATAACACCCAGTGCTCCATGCAGAATGTGCCGTCTTTAATACCCATCACCAGGCTAACCCATCCCCCCACCCTCGTCCCCTCTAGAACCCTCAGTTTGTTTTTCAGAGTCCATCATCTCTCATGGTTCGTCTCCCCCTCCGACTTACTCCCCTTCATTCTTCCCCTCCTGCTATCTTCTTCTTTTTCTTTTTTCTTAACATATGTTGCATTATTTGTTTCAGAAGTACAGATCTGTGATTCAACAGTCTTGCACAATTCACAGCGCTCACCATAGCACATACCCTCCCCAATGTCTATCACCCAGCCACCCCATCCCTCCCACCCCCCACCACTCCAGCAACACTCAGTTTGTTTCCTGAGATTAAGAATTCCTCATATCAGTGAGGTCATAGGATACATGTCTTTCTCTGATTGACTTATTTCACTCAGCATAACACCCTCCAGTTCCATCCACGTCGTTGCAAATGGCAAGATCTCATTCCTTTTGATGGCTGCATAATATTCTATTGTGTATATATACCACCTCTTCTTTATCCAGTCATCTGTCGATGGACATCTTGGCTCTTTCCACAGTTTGGCTATTGTGGACATTGCTGCTATAAACTTTGAGGTGCACGTACCCCTTCGGATCCCTACATTTGTATCTTTGTGGTAAACACCCAATAGTGCAATTGCTGGATTGTATGGGAGCTCTATTTTCAACTGTTTGAGGAACCTCCATACTGTTTTCCAGAGTGGTTGCACCAGCTTGCATTTCCACCAACAGTGTAGGAGGGTTCCCCTTTCTCCGCATCCCCGCCAACATCTGTCGTTTCCTGACTTGTTAATTTTAGCCATTCTGACTGGTGTAAGGTGGTATCTCATTGAGGTTTTGATTTGGATTTCCCTGATGCCGAGCAATGTTGAGCACTTTTTCATGTGTCTGTTGGCCATTTGGATGTCTTCTTTGGAAAAATGTCTAGAACCAGGACTTCTGGAAATATCTGAACACATCCCATGTTGTCATCCCCAAACATCCATTCTGCCAATATCCACTTAGACTCAGGAATATTGGGGGAATCCAGATCCATCCCCCACTGCCCCACCACACCCTGCCCCACAGGGAGACTCCTCAAGGCCTGAGAGACATTAGGGGAATATTTTAAAAGACACAGGGAATGGGCGCCTGGGTGGCTCAGTTGGTTAAGTGTCTGCCTTCAGCTCAGGTCATGATCCCAGGGTCCTGGGACCAAGTCCCACATCAGGCTCCCTGCTCAGCAGAAAGCCTGCTTCTCCCTCTCCCTCTGCCTGCCTCTCTGCCTACTTGAGCTCTCTGTCAATTAAATAAATAAAATCTTTTTTAAAAAAAATTCTCCTATATATAAAAAAAGACAGGGAACAAAGTCAAATTTTATTGAGTATCTCCTAAGTGCCAGGAACTAAGCTACACAAGTTGTATTCATGAATCATCATTCTCACACATGCAAACAGAAATGAAGATGTGAGCCCTGCCATCTAGTAACCTTTCATCAAGGAACTTCCTAGAAGAGGGACACCTGGAGCTGCAGGTGTCCCGCACATCCAAGTCCTCAAGCCCCCACATCCCGCACACCCCAGTCCTCAAGCCCAGCCCAGCCCCCAACTCCACACAACTCAGGGTGAAAGAGGACCAGGAAGGGGACCTTGGACCCAGCAATGATGCAGATGACATGGCCCGAAAGCTTATCTCCCCTAAATGTCAGCCCTTGGATCCCATGTTGAGAAGGGAGAGGAAGGAATGACAAAGCACAGGGAAGATTTTCCTGAAGGACACTGGAAGGACATCTGAAGACACTGACAGACTCATTGCAAACAGCAAACTTCACTGCATTCCCCAGCTCATCAGGCTCACGTTCCGGCTGCTATATCTACAAACACTTGTTCACTGACCATGAATGACTTTTCTTGCTTGAAATATATTTATTCTGATGCTAATCGAGTTAATATTCTACTTTCTACTTTAACAGACATATAATACCTCTTTATTTTAATTCAATTATTGACATATGGTGTATTATTAATTTCAGAGGTAGTTTAGTGATTCATCAATTGCATATAACCCCCAGTGCTCATTACTTCAAGTGCTACCCTTAATGCCCATCACCCTCTTACCTCTTCCCCCCATTCTTCTCCCCTCCAGCAACCTTCAGTTTGTTTCCCTTAGTTAAGAGTCTCTTATGGTTTGTCCCCCTCTCTGATATTTAGTTGCTTCAAGTGCTTTTGAAGCAGCTCCAGAGAAATATGAAAGCCATAAAACTAGGGCTAAGATAAAATGAATTGTGATTTTATAATGTGCCAGTTGGTGGAAAGGATTAAACCCACTTATTGAAAACATTAAATAAAGCTTAATTTATTTTAAATTTTTTGTGAATTTTTTTATTTGAGTATACTTGACAATGATACATTTGTTTCAGGTGTACAACATAGTGATTCCACAAGTTAAACATTATGCTATGCCCACCACACATGCACCTACCATCTAACTGGGAGCCTATCTCCCACACTCTTCATCCATTTTGCCCCCCCACCCCACCTCCCTTCTGGCAACCATGGGTTTGTTTTCTGTGTTTATAGATCTGATTCTGCTTTTTGTTTCTTGTTTATTCATTTGTTTGGTGTTTTGGATGCCACATATGAGTAAAATCGTATGATATTTGTCTTCCCCAGTCTGACTTCTTTCACTTAGCCTAATACCTTCTAGGTCCATCCATGTTGTCACAAACAGCAGGATCTCATCCTTTTTCCTGGTTGCATACATAATATTCCATTGGATATATACCTCCTCCTCCTTATCCATTCATCTATCAGTGGACTCCTAGGTTGCTTCCACATCTTGGCTATTGTAAATAATGCTGCAGTACACATAGGGGTGCATATGTCTTTTCAAATTAGTGTTATCATCTCCTTTGGGTAAATACCTGATGAGAGAAAACAGAACAAAGGCTGGACTTTGCTGCAACCTGTAGTCTCCAGGCTTACAGATGGTAACACTCCTACAGCTCCCTCAAGGACTTCCTTTCATGTTTTACCACTATAGCTTTGTTCTTGTTAGTGTTGTTTCCCTATGATAACCGAAAACACTCCCGCAAGATATATGCTAGCAATCATCCTTCAAACATATGGCCCACTGATATACATCTGAAGGGTCTCAGGACTAATGTTTTACTACACAGTAGTAAATAACCTTATCTTAACAGCAGCTAGCCCTGCAAGGTCTTGGAAGACTTGCTTCCAAATTCCTTAGAGACTTAACACTATTCATAACCACCACTAAATAAATAATATATAATCAGTTGCACCTCACAATACCCACACAGCTCTTTCTGCCCATGGGTCCCTTCCCTGTGCTAAAATAAAAGCATCTTTTGCACCAAAAACATTTCGAGAATTATTTCTTGCCTATTTGCTCACTGGCCCCACAACAATATCCATGGTAATATTATTGGATCACATGCTCTTTCTATTGTTAATTTTTTGAGAAATCTCCATACTGTTTTCCACACTGGCTGTACCAATTTACAATCCCATCACCAGTGTACAATGGTTCCTTTTTCTCCTTATCCTCACCAACACTTCTTATTTCCTGTCGTGTTGGTTTTTGCCATTCTAACATGTGTGAGGTGATATGTTATTGTGGTTTTGATTTGTATTTCCCTGATGATGAGTGATGTTGAGCATCTTTTCATGTGACTACTGGTGATCTATATGTCTTCTTTGGTAAATATCTGTTTAGGTCCTCTGCCCATTGGTTAATTGGATTGACTGAGGGTTTTGGGGGTTTGACTTGTATAGGTTCTTTTTTATCATGGATATTAACACCTTATGGGATATATCATTTCCAGATATCTTCTCTCAATCACTAGGTTACCTTTTGTTTTGTTGATGGTTTCCTTCACTCTGCAAAAGCATTTTATTTTCACGTATTCCCAAAAGTTTATATTTCTTACCCTATCCCTTGTCTGAGGAGACATATCTAGAAATATGTTCCTATGGCTGATGTCAGAGAAATTATTCTCTATGTTTTCTTTTTTTATTTATTTACTTGAGAGAGAGAGAAAGCAGAGACAGAGCACAAGTGGAGGAGGAGGGGCTGAGGGAGAGGGAGAAGCAGACTTCCCGCCAATTGTAAATGGAATTGTTTTCTTAATTTTTCTTTTTGCTACTTGTTATTAGTGTGACAGAAACACTACTGAATTGTGGGTATTTTGTATCCTGCAACTTTACTGAACTCATTTCTTATTTCTAGTAGCTTTTTGGTGGAGTTGTTAGAGTTTTCTACATATACTATCATGCCATCTGCAAATAGTGACAGTTTAACTTCTTTTTTAACTATGTGGATGCCTCTAATTTCTTTTTCTTGTTGGATTGCTGTACCAGGACTTTCAGTATTCTGTTGAATAAAAGTGGAGAGAGTGATCATCCTTGTCTTATTCCTGATCCGAGAGGAAAACCTCTCAATTTTTCTCCATTAAGATGTTATTTGTGGGTTTCTTATAGATGGTCTTTGTTATGTTGAGGTACAATCACTCTAAACCCACTTCGTTGAGGGTTTTTATCAAAATGGACTTCGAGGGGCACCTGGGTGGCTCAGTCAGTTAAGCATCTGCCTTCGGCTCAGGTCGTGATCCCAGGCACCTGGGATGGAGCCCCGAATTGGGCTCCCTGCTCAGTGGGGAGTCCGCTTCTCCCTCTCCCACTCTCCCTGCTTGTACTTTCTCTCTCTCTCTCTCTCTCTCTCTGTCAAATAAATAAATAAATAATTTTTTAAAAATAAGAGAATAAATGGATGTTGAATTTTGTCAAATGAGTTTTTTTCTACATCTATTGACATGATCATACAATGTTTTCCTTCATTTTGTGGATGAAATTTATCACATTGATTGACTTGAAATATTGAACTATCCTTGCATCCCCAAAATAAATTCCACTTTATAATGGTGAATGGTCCTTTTAATGTATTGTTAAATGTGGTTTGCTAATATTTTTTTTGAGGATTTGCATCTATGTTCATGTGGGATATTGGCCTGTAGTGTTCTTTTTTATGATGGTTTTCCCTGGTTTCAATATCAGATTAATTTTGCCCTCATAGAATTTATTTGGAGTTTCCTTCCTCTTCTGTTATTTGGAATAATTTGAGGAGAATAGTTGATAACTCTCTTGTAAATGTTTGGCAGAATTCACCCATGAAGCTACCTGTCCTGGACTCTTGGTTTTTTTGGTAGTTTTTTTTATTACTATTTCAATTTCAATTGTAATAGGTCTGTTCAAATTTTCTATTTCCTCCTGGTTCTGTTTTGGAAGATTGCATGTTTCTAGGAATTTATCCATCTCTTCTAGATTGTTCCAACTTGTTGGCATAGAGCTTGTCATAGTGTTCCCTCATAGTCCTCTGCATTCTGTGCTGTCAAGTGTTTCTTCTCTCTCATTTCTGATGTTACTTATTTGGGTCCTTTTTCTTTTTTTCTTGAGGAGTCTGGCTAACAGATTTTTCAATTTTTGTGTATCTCTTCAGAGAACCAGCTCTTGGTTTCATTGATTTTTAGTCTATGCCATTTATTTCTGCTTTGATCTTTATTAATTCCTTCCTTCTAGTCACCTTGAGCTTCATGTTTACTTCTTTATCTAGTTCCTTTATGTGAATGGTTGGATTATTAGAGCTTTTTCTTGTTTTTTTTTAAGATTTTATTTATTTATTTGACAGAGAGAGAGAGAGTGAGCGTGAGCACAAGCAGGGGGAGCAGGAGAGGGAGAAGCAGGCTCCCCATTGAGCAGGGAGCCCAATGCAGGTCTCCATCCCAGGACCCTGGGATCATGACCCGGGCCAAAGGCAGCCGTTTAACTGACTGAGACACTCAGGCGCCCAAGAAACAAGTTCCTTGAGGTAGGCCTGTATCCGTCAATTTTCTCACTGAAGCTTTCCCTGTTTCAAAGATATTTACTATTGTGTTTTTATTTTCATTTGTTTCCATGTATTTTTTTCTTCTTTGATTTCTTTCTTGACCCACTAGCTGTTGTGTATCATGTTGTTTTGCTTCCACAAGTTTCTTTATTTTCCAGTTTTTTTTCTTGTGATTAAATTCTAGTTTCATATATTTAGAGTAAATATATATCAAATATTATCAATATATATCAAAAAAAACTTGCATGGAATACTTTCAATCATTTTATTTTATTTTATTTTATTTTATTTTATTTTATTATTATTTTTAGAGAGAGAGTGCATGAGCAGGGAGGGGTGGGGGGCAGAACAGATAGAGAGGGAGACAGAGAATCCCAGGCAGACTCCTTGCCCATTGCAGAGATGAAATGGGACTCAATATAACGACCCTCAGATCATGACTTGGGCCGAAATAAAGAATTGGTAACAACAGACTGAGGCACTCAGGTGCCCCACTTTCAATCTTTTTAAATTAATTAAGGCTTATTTTGTGCCCTAACAAGTGATATGGTCTAGACAATGTTGCATATGTGCTTGAAAATACTGTGTATCCTGTTGTTGTGGGCTGGACAATTCTCTATACATCTGTTATGTCCACCTGGTCTAATTTGTCATTCAAAGACACTATTTCCTTATTGATTTTCTGCCTTGATGATCTATCCATTGATGTATGTGGGGGATTAAAGTCCCCTACTATTGTTGTGTTATATCACTTTGCCTCCTTATGTCTGTTAATATTTGCTTTATGTATTTAGGTGCTTCATTGTTGGGTGAGTAGATATTTAGAATTGTTATGTCCTCTTGTTGGATTGATCCCTTTGTACTATGTAATGTCTTTCTTTGTCTCTTGTTACTATCTTTGTTTTACACTCTATTTTGTCTGATTTAAGTATTCCTACTCCAGGTTGTTTGTTTGTTTGATTGATTGCTTCCAATTGCATGGCATGTTTTCCATCCCTTAACTTTTAGTCTGTATGTGTCTCTACAACTGAGATGAGTCTCTTATAGACCCCATATAGATTGATCCTGCTTATTTATCCATTCTCAACATTATGTCATTTGATTGCAACATTTAGGCCATTTACATTTAAAGTAATTAATGACAGGCATGTATTTACTGCCATTTTGTTGTTTTGAGGTTGTTTTCGTAGTTCTTCTCTGTTCTTTCTCTGTATCCTCCTCTCTTTCTTCATACTTGATAGATGAGTTTTTATAGAGTTATGTTTGGCTTTCTCTTTCTTTAATTTTGTCTATCCATTACAGGTTTTAGGTTTGTAGTTACCATGAGGTTTTTGGCTTTTTTAATTTTATTATGTTATGTTAGTCACCGTACAATACATCATTAGTTTTTGATGTGGTGATCCACGATCCATTGTTTTCGTATAACACTGCTCCATGCAGTATGTGCCCTCCTTAATACCCATCACCAGGCTAACCAATCCCCCCTCCCTTCTCCCCTCTAGAACCCTGTTTGTCTCTCAGAGTCCATAGTCTCTCATGGTTCATCTCTCCCTCCAATTCCCCCCGCCTCATTTTTCCCTTCCTTCCCCTAATGTCCTCCATGTTATTCCTTATGGTTTTATATAATATCCTGAGTTACAGCAGTCTATATTAATTGGGTGGTCACTTCAGTCTAAACACAGTCTTTAAAAAAAACTTGTTTTTTTTAATCTTTCCCTCATGTTTTGTGTATATGCTATTGTATTTTACATCATTTCTCTGTATTTTACATCCCTTTATCATTATACTTACCTCAATTTATGAACATCTGTTTTCCACTAAAAAAAAGTCCCTTTAACATTTATTGTAAGGCTGGTTTGTTGGTGATAGACTCCTTTTTCTTTTGTTTCTCTAGGAAAATATTTATATCTCTCTCAAATCCAAATGATAATCTTACTGGGTAGATTATTCTTGATTGTGGTTTTTGTTCCTTTCAGCACTGTGTATATATTATGCCACTTGCTTCTGACTTGCAAAGAACTTAATTTATTTTGACACTGTTAAAATGAAGGATTCACTGGATTATCTTCCACTTCAGGGGAATGTTTAAAGAACTGTTTTCTGCTTGTTAGCTATCTGGAAACAAGTGGAATATGACAGGATACACACACACAGTGGTAGTATTTGTTTAGACATTCAGATTTATCCTCCTCTTTTAACCAGCATGACCCTGGTTAGTGAGCTGAATTCTGCCCTCTCAGCCTGCTAAGGATAAGCCCAAGGGCACAACTGGAATGATCACCATCCTCTGAGCCCACACATCTGTCCCTCTGGTGTGCACAGTCACTCCCAACAGCGACTGTCATCTCATAACTGAAATAACCAACCTAAGGTGCCTTTGAGAATTCCTTAAGATCCTTATCACTCCCAAGGGTTGGGGCCTGCCCAGCCCAACCTAGAGATAGGCTGTAGGTGCACATGGCCAGGGGCTCCTGCCCCAGCACTCTCTGAGTGGGCAATCCACTGTGCTTCCAAAGTCTCAGTTTCCAGAGGAGGTGAAAAGAAAACATTCCCACTCAAGCCCTGGGTATTATAAAGGCAAAGGACTTAGGCCAAGGGAAAAGACAGTCCTATAGAAACTTTAATAGATTTTATTATACTCATTAGTTGGCAATAGGTAGATAAGAATTTAAAAGAAAAGGAAGCAGAGGGAAAGATGATGTAAGAATGGAAAGAGCAAGAAGGAAGGAGGAAGGGAGGGAATGGAGGGATTGATGGAAAATGGAGGGAGGGAGAAAGAGAGAACAGAGGGATGGAGGGGGGAAGAGGGAAAAAGGAAATAGCAAGTTCCTCCTTGCATTCATCCCTGATATATCTGGGGACTAGACACCTGGATTGGACTCAGGTCTGCTCAAGTGTCTCAAGCACATTCCCCAGGCACTGCGACATCAGTAAATGATTTGCAGACAGTGGGTGCATTTATTGCCCATGTGGGTGACCCAGTCAGTGACCTGGAATGAATTTACTCACTCTCCCTTGCTGACGGCTGAAACAGGCAAAACCTGGTGGGGAGGGATGTGAGTGCCAAGTTATAGGAAAGGGCCTGGAGGCCTAGCACTTTGGTCTCTCACCTTGAAATAATCAGAGGGAGGCCTCGGGCAGAAAAGTCAGGAGAGACCCTGACCAACCCTGAGAGGCTGATACTAACAGTCCCCAGGATACCCAACATCCTGTTCTTCCATGTCAGGGAGACTTGTCTCCACAGACTGAGCTGTAGGTAAAGCTCTGAGACCAGACTCCTGCTTGCTACTGACCTTCACCAAATATTCAGGCCCACCATATGCCAGTGCTATTTCACTCTGAACATTAGGTACTTTATTTCAGCAAATGACTTCCTCAAATCCTGAGAGAAGAATTTCTGCTCATTTGAAAACTGTGAGACAGAAGCTCAACAATAAGAGGGGACTTGCCCAAAGTCACAAGATAATGTGGCCAAAAACTACAGGAACCAGGTCCATGCCACAGCACAGCTGAGCTCTAATCAAATGGCACCAGATGGGGGGCACAAGCACTAGGGGTGCTCCAGAGATCTGGGGGTCAGGAGGATAGAAAGAAATCATATTAGAACTTCTATTATACAAGCTTTTAATCTTATCTCTTTTAACATGTTGGTTGTGTTTCTTCTTATAATCTGTATAATGTTATAACAAATATGTTTGTTAGTCCCTTCCTTATGTTTTATGTGTATGCTATTGTATTTTATCTCTTTTCCAAAGGAATGCGTGATCCAAAGAGGTCATTGTTCTACTTGTGTTTTTCTAGTTTTCCCAGCACCATTTCTTGAAGAGACTATCCTTTTCCCATTGGGTATTCTTGGCTTCTTTATCCAATATTGGTTGGCCATATATGTTGGGATTTAATTCTGGACTCTATTCTGTTTTATTGGTTGATATGTCTCTTTCTGTGCCACTACCATACTGTATTTTGTTACTATGATTTTGGAGTGCAGCTTGAAATCAGAAAGTAGGATACCTCCAGCTTTGTTCCCTTTTTTGCAGGATTGCTTTGGCTCTTGGGGTCTCCTGTGGTTCCACACAAATTTCAGAATTATTTTTCTATTTCTATCAAGAATGCCTTTGGTTTTTGGATTGAGATCACATTGACTCTGTAAATGGCTTTGCGTAATATCGTCATTTTAACAATATAATTTCTTTCAATCCAAAACATGAGATGTCTTTCCATTTGCTTGTGGCTTCGACTTCTTTTTCCAAAGTCTTGTGGTTTTCATTGTACATATCTTTGAGCTCCTTGGTTACATATATTCCTAAGGATGGTATTGTTTTGAGGCTATTATGAGTAGAATAGTTTTCTCTATTTCTTTTTCTGATGCTCCATCATTAGTGTAAAGGAATGCCACTGATTCGTGTAAGTTGATTTTGTAACATTTCACTTTATGGAATCACTGATTACAATAGAATTTGATTGACTTTCTTTTCTATATTCAAAATGGCATCATATGCAAAAAGTGACAATTTTACTTCCTCCTTCCTGATATGGATTTTTTTTATTTCTTTCTCCTGCCTAATTGCTCTAGCTAGGACTTCCACTACTATATTGAATAGGGTGCTGAGAATAGCCTTCCTTGTTATGTTCCTGTTCCTTGAGGAAATGTTTTCAGTTTTTCTTCATTGAGTATAATGTCAGCTGTAGATTTCTCATAGATGGTCTTTATTATGATGAGGTAAAGTCTTTTTTTAATTTTATTTAAATTCAATTAACATATAATGTATTATTTATTGGTTTCAGAGGTAGAGGTCAGTGATTCATCAGTCTTATATAATACCCAGTGCTCATTACATCACCTGCCCTCACTTTCGATAACCAATCTATTAAGAGTTTTTATCAAGAAAGAATTGTGTATTTTGTCAAGTTTCCTTGGGGATCTATTGAGAGGATCAAGTGATTTTTATCTCTCATTTTATTGGCCAATTGAATTACATTTATTGATTTTGTATGTTGAACTATCTTGGCATCCCATGGATAAATCCCATTTGGTCACTGTGTACAGTCCTTTTAATGTGTTTGAATTTGGTTTGCTAACATTTTGCTGAGAATTATTGCATCTATAGTTATCAGAAATATTGATTTAAAGTTTTCTTTTTTGTAGTATCATTATCTGCTTTACTTCACTTTACTACAGATAGTAAAGTATACCTTTACTATCAAGGTAATACTGATTTTGTGGAATGGTTTCAAAGCATTGCCTCTTCCTCAATATCTTGGAAGAGTTTGAGTATTGGTATTAATTTTTCATGAAAAGTTTATTTGATGCTCAAGGAGGAAACTACAAAGTATTTTAAGCAGTGGAACACAAAGTCAGAACTTTTAGAAGCCTGCTACAGTGACTGGGAACGTCCGTGGCTTAAAGGTGTTCAGGTCAAGGAAACTGGTGAAATCCCAAGTGGGACAGTGTGGCCTCAGGATCCCTGGGGTTACAACAAGAACAGGGGTGCCTGAGTGCAGCAGAGTTCCCAGGCATCAGAGCAGGGAAGACAACTGAAAACAGCAAGTCTAGGCACTGGCTTTCTGCTTGGTGTTGCCATAAACTGCAAACTGCTATATGGTCACACCACTGCTTTCTGGGCAGGGGCCCAACAAAAGGCAGAAGTGTGCCAAGACGCCCCTCCCTCCCCTGAGAGGAACAGCACAGGTCTGCATCACAGGAGCCTGTAAAGTTGGAGACTTAAAATGGGATTTCATGCCTGATATAAAAATGCTCAGTCACAGGCTGGGTAAACACAAAGCTTGGAAGGAAATCAAGGAGACAAAATGACTGACTGCTCATCTGTGAGGGCTCACTGAAGAGTGGAGGGGGGGTGAACTTTCAGCTCCAGGGATAGAGATCGGGGCACCATCATATCCATCCCCCACCTTGGTGCTGAAAGACTTCAGGGAGCAAAACAGTGCCATATACTGCAGTCTGGAGCCACTGGCACTGAGTCTAGCCCCGTGGCAAGGGAGGGGCAATTCCTCCCCAAGAAGGACACACTGAGGATCAACACAACAGGCTTCTCCCTGAGAAGACCAGCAGGAACATCCAGCTAACAACAAGTTTATGGATCATAGAGAACTGCAAAACTTCAGCTCTGAGAGAAAACAGTTTATAGCATCTGTGGGTATTTTATTATTATTATTATTATTCTGTAGTCTCTCGGGTTTTTTTCAGCTATTTTCTTATTTTATCAATTCTTTTTTTCAATTCTTTTTTAAATTTTTATTTTATATATACTATATGTATATGTAATTTTTCATTTCCTCTCACTGTATTTTATTTTGTTTCTTTCTTTCCTAATTTTGGATCTAGTTTCTTTTAACAAACCCACCAAAACACCCAGGATCTAGTTTATTGTTTTTTCTGTTTTACTTCTTATATGTTTCTTTCTTATTTTGTTTTGTTTCTGTTTTCTTCTGTTTTGTTTTGTTTGTATTTTTCTGGTGTTGTTGTTGCTATTTTTGTCTTTTCTCTGTCTTTCATCTATTCTTTTCTGAACATAATGACTAGACAGAGAAATTCACACCAAAAGAAAGATTGGGAGGCAGTACTCACTGCCAGGGATTTAATCAATATGGATATAAATAAGATGTCAGAACTAGAATCAAAACAACAATTATAAAGATACTAGCTGGGCTTGAAAAAGCATAGAAGACAGTAGAGAATCCCTTACTGGAGAAATAAAACAACAAAAATATAATCAGACTGAAATTTTAAAAAGTTATTACTGAGATGTAGTCAGAAATGGAGGCTCTAACTGTTAGGGTAAGTGAGGCAGAAGAGTCACTGATATAGAAGACAAAATAATGGAGAATACAGGAGCTGAGAAAAGGAGAGAAAAACAACTGCTGGATCAAAAAGGGAGAATTTGAAAGGTCAGTGATACCGTAAAGTGAAATAATATCCAAATAATAGGGGTCCCAGAAGAGGGGGGTGGGGAGAAGCTTTATTTGAACAAATTATTGCTGAGAACTTCCTTATCCGGGAAAGGAAGACAGGCATTCAAGACTGGGAGGCACAGAGAATGCCCCTCAAAACTAATAAAAATAGGTCAACACCTCAGTATATAATAGTGAAGCTTGCAAATTTCAAAGATAAAGAGAAAATCCTGAAAGTAGCAAGAGAAAAGAGGTCCTTATCCTACAAAGGTAGACACATAAGGCTGGCAGCAGACCTGTCCACAGAGACTTGGCAGGACAGAAAGGACCGGCATGATATATTCAAGGTGCTAAATGGGAACAATATGCAGCCAAGAATAATTTATGCAGCAAGTCTGTCAGTCAGACTAAAAGGAGAGATAAAGAGTTTCCAGGAAAAAGAAAGAAAGAAAGGAAAAGAATAAAAAAGAAAGAAAAAAGAGAAACTAAAGGAATTCATGAACACTAAGCCAGTCCTGCAAGAAATATTAAAGGGGAAGCTTTGACTGAAGAGATAGCCTAAAATTAACAATGACCAGAAATGAACAGAGACAATCTACAGAAATAGCAACTTTACATGTAATACAGTGGCACTAAATTAATATTTTTTAATAATTACTCTGAATGTAAATGGACTAAATGCTCCAATCAAAAGACACAGGGTATTAGAATGAATAAAATAAAAAGACACATCTATATGCTGTCTATAAGAGACTGATACAAAGACACCTCCAGATTTAAAGTGAGGGGGTGAAAAGCCATTTATCATGCTAATGGTAATCAAAAAAAGCTGGAATAGTAATCCTTATATCAGGAAAACTATATGCTGGCTAATTGAACATAATAAAAAATCAAACTAAAAAAAAGAAAAACTAGATTTTAAAACAAAGACTTTAATAAGAGATGAAGAAGGACACTATATCATAGTAAGAGGGTCCATCCAAAGAACTAACAACTGTAAATATCTATTCCCCTAACACAGGCACAGCTAATTATATAAACCAATTAAAGAAACACATTGACAATAATACACTAATAGTAGGGGACTTTAACACCCCACTCAAAACAATGGACAGATCATCAAAGCAGAGGATCAAGAAGGAAACAGGGGCTTTGAATGACACCCTGGACCAGATGGGCTTCACAGATATATTCAGAGCATTTCATCCTAAAGCAACAGAAGACAAATTCTTTCCAAGTACACATGGCACATTATCCAGAATAAATCACATACTGGGTCACAAATCAGGTCTCAATGGGTACCAAAAGATTGGGATTATTCCCTGCATATTTTCAGACCACAACGTTTTGAAACTTGAACACAATCACAAGAGAAACTTTGGAAGGAATACAAATACATGGAGGTTAAAGAGAATCCTACTAAAGAATGAATGGGTAGGGGCGCCTGGGTGGCTCAGTCGGTTGGACATCTGCCTTCGGCTCAGGTTGTGATCCCGGGGTCCTGGGATCGAGCCCCGCATCAGGCTCCCTGCTCGGCGGAGAGCCTGCTTCTCCCTCTCTCTCTGCCTGCCGCTCTGCCTACTTGTGCTCTCTCTCTCCATCAAATGGGTGAATAAAATCTTTTTAAAAAATGAGGGGGGGAGAACCTGGGTGGTTCAGTCGTTAAGCGTCTGCTTTCGGCTCGGGTCATGATCCCAGGTTCCTGGGATCAAGTCCCGCATCGGGCTCCCTGCTCGGTGGGCAGTCTGCTTCTCCTTCTCCCTCTGCCTCTGCTTGTGTGCTCTCTCTCTCCTTCTCTGTCAAATAAATAAATAAAATCTTTAAAAAAGACATTCTGCTAGGAAAAAAAGAAAGAATGGGTAAACCAGGAAATTAAAGAAGAATTTTTTAAAAAATCATGGAGGGCACTTGGGTGGCTCAGTCATTAAGCATCTGCTTTTGGCTCAGGTCATGACCCCAGGATCTTGGGATTAAGCCCCACATCAGGCTCCCTGCTCAGCAGGATGCCTGCTTCTCCCTCTCCCACTCCCCCTGCTTGTGTTCCCTCTCTTGCTGTATCTCTGTCAAATAAATAAAATAAATAAATAAATAATCTTTAAAAAATAATAAAAATCATGGAAACATGGAGCACTGGGTGTTACACACAAACAATGAATCATGGAACTACATCAAAAACTAATGATGTAATAATGTATGGTGACTAACATAACATAATAAAATAAAATTTAAAAAATAAAATAAAATAAAAATAGGTGATCAGGATTAAGGAGGGCACTTGTGGTGATGAGTACTGGGTGATGGAGGGAAGTGTTGAATCACTCTATTGTACACCTGAAACTAATATTACACTGTGTGTTGGCCAAATAGTATTTAAATAAAATCTTTAAAAAATCATGGAAACAAATGAAAATGAAAACACAACAGTTCAGAATCTTTGAGATGCAACAAAGGCAGTCCTAAGAGGGAAGAATATAGGCCTTTCTCAAGAAACAAGAAAAGTCTCAAATACACAAGCTAACTTTACATCTAAAGGAACTGGAGAAAGAACAACAAATAAAGCATAAATCTAGTAGGAGAAGAAAAACGATAAAGATTAGATTAGAAATCAATGAAAGAAATCAAAAGAACAGAACAGAAAAACGAAACTAGGAGCTGGTTTTTTGAAAGAATTAATAAGATCGAGGGGCACTTGAGTGGCTCAGTCGTTAGGCATCTGCCTTCAGCTGAGGTCATGATCCCAGGGTCCTGGGATCAAGCCCCGCATTGGGCTCCCTGCTTGGCAGGAAGCCTGCTTCTCCCTCTCCCATTCCCCCTGCTTGTGTTCCTGCTCTCACTGTCTCTCTCTCTGTCAAATAAATAAATAAAATCTTTTTAAAAAAGAATTAATAAGATCAATAAACCCCTAGCTAGATTTATCAAAAAGAAAAGAGAAAGGACCCAAATAAATAAAATCCTGAATGAAAGAGGACAGATCACAAGCAACATCACAGAAATGCAAACAATTATAAGAGAATATTTTGAGCAGTTATATGCCAACAAATTAGGCAACCTGGAAGAAATGGTTGCATTTCAAGAGATGTATAAACTACCAAAACTGAAACAGGAAGAAATAGAAACTCTGAACAGACCCATAACCAGCAAAATAATTGAAAGAGTAATCAAACTCTCCCAACAAACAAGAGGCCATGGCCAGATGAACCCAGAAGAATTCTACCAAACATTTTTTTTAAAGATTTTATTTATTTATTTGACAGAGAGACACAACTAGAGAGGGAACATAAGCAGGGGGAGTGAGAGAGGGAGAAGCAGGCTTCCCACTGAGCAGGGAGCCTGATGCAGGGCTCGATCCCAGGACCCTGGAATCATGACCTGAGCCAAAGGCAGACGCTTAACGACTGAGCCACCCAGGCGCCCCTCTACCAAACATTTAAAGAAGAATTAATACTTATTCTTCTGAAACTGTTTAAAAAAATAAAAATGGAAGGAAAATTTCCAAAGTCATTCTATGAGGCCAGCATTACCTTGATCCTCAAACCAGACAAAGAGCCCACCAAAAAGAATTACAGACCAATATCCCGGATGAATATGATGCAAAAATTCTCATCAAGAGACTAGCCAATAGGATCCAACAGTACTTTAAAAGGATTATTCACCACAGCCAATTGGGATTTATTCCTGGGCTACAAGGGTGGTCCAACATCTACAAATCAATCAATGTGATATACCACATTAATAAAAGAAAGGGCAAGAACCATATGATCCTCTCAATAGATGCAGAAAAAGCATTTGACAAAACACAGCATCCTTTCTTGATTAAAACTCTCCACAGTGTAGGGATAGAGGGAACATACCTCAATATCATAAAAGCCATCTAGAAAAATCCACAGCAAATATCATTCTTAATGGGAAAAACTCAGAGCTTTTCCCTTAAGGTCAGGAACATGACAGATGTGTCCACTTTCACCACTTGTTGAACATAGTATTGGAAGTCCTAGCCTCAACAATCTGACAACAAAAAGAAATAAAAGGCATCCAAATCAGCAAATAAGAAGTCAAACTCTCATTCTTCACAGATGACATGATACTCTATGTGGAAAACCCAAAGGACTCCACCCCAAAATCTCTACAACTCATACAGCAAGTCAGCAATGTGGCAGGATATAAAATCAATGCATAGAAGTCAGTTGCACTTCTATGCACTAACAATGAGAAATAAGAAAGAGAAATCAAGGAATCAATCCCATTTACAATTGCACCAAAAACCATAAGTTACCTAGGAATTAACCTAACCAAAGTGGTAAAGAATCTGTACTCTGAAAATGATAGAACTCTTATGAAAGAAATTGAGAGTGACACCAAAAAATGGAAAAACATTCCATGTTCATGAATTGGGAGAACAAGTATTGTTAATATGTCTATGCTACCCAAAGCAATCTACATATTCAATGCAATCCTTATCAAAAATACCATCAACATTTTTCACAGAACTGGAACAGATAATCCTAAAATTTGTAGGGAACCAGAAAAGAACCCAAATAGCCAAATGAATGTTGAAAAAGAAAACCAAAGCTGGTTTTCTTACAACTCCGTACTTCAAGCTGTATTACAAAGTTGTAATCATCAAGACAGTATGGTATTAGCACAAAAACGGACACATAGACCAATGGAACAGAACAGAGACCCCAGAAATGGACCCTCAACTCTATGGCAACTAACCTTCAACAAAGCAGGAAGGAATATCCAATAGAAAAAGGATGGTCTCTTCAGTAAATGATGCTGGGAAAATTGGACAGCTGCATGTGGAAGAATGAAACTGGATGATTTTCTTACACCATACAAAAAAATAAACACAAAATGGATGACAGTGCTAAATGTAAGAGAGTATTCCATAAAAATCCTAGAGGAGAACACAGGCAGGATCCTCTTTAACCTTGACCACAGCAACATCTTGCTAGGTACATCTTCAAAGGCAAGGGAAACAAAAGCAAAAATAAACTATTGGGACTTCATCAAGACAAAAGTCTTTTGCACAGCAAAGGAAACAGTTGAGAAAACTAAAAGACAGCCTACAGAAATGGGAGAAGATATTTGCAAATGTCTTATCAGATAAAGGGCTAGTATCCAAAATCCATAAAGAACTTACCAAACTCAACACCCCAAAAACAAAAAATCCAGTCAAGAAATGGGCAGAAGACATGAACAGACATTTCTCCAAAGAAGACATACAAATGGCTAACAAACACATGAAAAAATGCTCCACATCCTTTGGCATCAGGGAAATACAAATCAAAACCACAATGAGCTACCACCTTACACCAGTCAGAATGACTACAATTAACAACTCAGAAAACAATGGATGTTGGTGAGGATGCAGAGAAAGGGGAACCCTCTTACACTGTTGGTGGCAATGCAAATTAGTACACCCACTCTGGAAAACAGTATGGAGGTTCCTCAAAAAGTTAAAAATATAGCTACCCTGTGACCCAGAAGTTGTACTACTAGGTATTTACCCAAAGGATACAAACATAGTGATTCAAAGGGGCACATGTACCCTAATGTTTATAGCAGCAATGTCCACAATAGCCAAACTATAGAAAGAGCCCAGATGTCCATCAACAGATGAATGGATAAAGAAGAGGTGGTATAGATATAGAATAGAATATTACTCAGCCATCAAAAAGAATGAAATCTTGCCATTTGCAATGACATGGATGGAACTAGAGGGTATTGTGAAATAAGTCGGAGAAAGACAAATACCATATGATTTCAATCATATGAGTAACTTAAGAATCAAAAAAGATGAACATAGGGGAAGGGAAGGAAAAATAAAATAAGACAAAATCAGAGATGGAGACAAACCATAAGAGACTCTTAACTCTAGGAAACAAACTGAGGGTGGTTGGAGGCGAAGTGGGGGGGGGGATGGGATAATTGGGTGTTGGGCATTAAGGAGGGCACTTGATATAATGAGCACTGGGTGTCATATGCAACTGATGGATCACTAAACTCTACCTCTGAAACTAATAATACACTATATATATATTAACTGATTTTAAATAAAAAATAAAATAAAACTATTGTTCTTATTAAAAATATATTAAACAGAAATAAATGTTTGTTAGAAGTCACTAGTGAAGCCATCTGACTATGAGGTTTTCTGTTGTGAGTTTTTTGATTACTGACTCAAATCTTGAGTTACAAGTTACAAGTGCATTAGGCCCTCCCTTGAGCTCCCCAGACCCACCCCTTGTGTGGAATTTAGGGGCCACCTGGACAAACTCCTTGCTTGTTCTCATTCTTGGGATCCCTCGTTCATGTTAGAAAGAGGATCTGGGGGCAGAGTGGAGTCTCTACTGGCTAGGGGGAAGGGAGGAAAGAAACACTGATGGGGCAGGTCCAAGAAGAGGGATGCTGATAAACCCTCACTGCAGCCACTCACTGCAGAATGAATCCTACACAGCAGGATCACACAGCAGGGCACAAGGTTAGCTCAGCATGTGAAGCCTATCCAGGCCCAGTGGTTCCATGTCCAGCTCCTCCTCCAGTCCCAACCCCAACCCCAGCCAGGCTGTTGACAGCTCATGTCAGGCATTCCAGCCAAGTCTGCCACAATCTCCTTAGAGAAACCTGGGGAGGACTCTCCTAGGAGGATCATGCTGAGCCCTGAGGCATGGCAGGAACAGTGGGACAAGCTCTGGTGATTGAGGGCATAAGGGCCCTGAAGGTCACTCACTGGCCCCTCGCCACCTAAAAATCCAGGGCCTTCAGAAAAGCTGGGGGATCCAGCACCACGCAGGTTGATGGGCTCCCTTGCTGGACTGCTCCAGCTGCTGGGACAGAGCTTGTACATGCCAGGAAAAGAATGAGTCAAAGCAGCAGTCATCAAAGAGCATGCTGTGAGGAGACAGTCCCCAGGCTGAAGTCACTCATTGGCCGGTGGTAAGATTGGAGGTAGGTGGGTACAGTGTCCCATAGTGGGGTGTCTGCCAAGGGGCTGCCCACATGAAAGCTGCATTGAGCAGGCTTAAGAAGAGAGCCCTGGCTCAAAAATGAACTATTGGGATTTCATCAAGATAAAAAGCTTTTGCACAGCAAAAGAAACAGTCAACAAAACCAAAAGACAACCGACAGAATGGGAGAAGATATTTGCAAATGACATATCAGATAAAGGGCTAGTATTCAAAATCTATAAAGAACTTATTAAACTCAACACCCAAAGAACAAATAATCCAATCAAGAAATGGGCAGAAGACATGAACAGACATTTTTCCAAAGAAGATATCCAAATAGCCAACAGACACATGAAAAAGTGCTCAACATCGCTCGACATCAGGGAAATTCAAATCAAAACCTCAACGAGATACCACCTCACACCAGTCAGAATGGCTAAAATTAACAAGTCAGGAAATGACAGATGTTGGCGGGGATGCGGAGAAAGGGGAAACCTCCTACACTGTTGGTGGGAATGCAAGCTGGTGCAATCACTCTGGAAAACAGTATGGAGGTTCCTCAAACAGTTGAAAATAGAGCTCCCATACAATCCAGCAATTGCACTACTGGGTATTTACCCCAAAGATACAAATGGAGGGCTCCAAAGTGGTATGTGCACCCCAATGTTTATAGCAGCAATGTCCACAATAACCAAACTGTGGAAAGAGCCAAGATGTCCATCGACAGATGAATGGGTAAAGAAGATGTGGTATATATATGCAATGGAATATTATGCAGCCATCAAAAGGAATGAGATCTTGCCATTTGCAACGACGTGGATGGAACTGGAGGGTGTTATGCTGAATGAAATAAGTCAATCAGAGAAAGACATGTATCCTATTACCTCACCGATATGAGGAATTCTTAATCTCAGGAAACAAACTGAGGGTTGCTGGAGTGGGGGTGGGGTGGGAGGGATGGGGTGACTGGGTGATAGACATTGGGGAGGGTATGTGCTATGGTGAGCGCTGTGAATTGTGCAAGACTGTTGACTCACAGATCTGTACCTCTGAAACAAATAATGCAATATATGTTAAGAAAAAAAAAAAGAAGATAGCAGGAGGGGAAGAATGAAGGGGGGGAATCGGAGGGGGAGACGAACCATGAGAGATGATGGACTCTGAAAAACAAACTGAGGGTTCTAGAGGGGAGGGGGGTGGGGGGATGGGTTAGCCTAATGATGGGTATTAAAGAGGGCACGTTCTGCGTGGAGCACTGGGTGTTATGCACAAACAATGAATCATGGAACACTACATCAAAAACTAATGATGTAATATATGGGGATTAACATAACAATAAAAAATTTAAAAAAATAATAAAATAAATTCTGGCAAAGAGGTTCTGAGAAAACGCTTTGAGACAACAGTGGTTAACACACTGTTCTGCCCGAAAACACAGCAGAAACAGATGCTAGAGATCTGTGACAGCTGCATTTGGGAGGAGATCGTCAGGGAAGTGAGAGACTCCCATTTCTTTTCCATTACCACTGATGACGTAGTGGACATAGCAGGGGAAGAACACTTGCCTGTGTTGGCAAGGTTTGTTGTTGAATCTCATAACCTGAGAGAGGAATTTGTGGGCTTCTTGCCTTATGAAGCTGATGCAGAAATTTTGGCTGTGAAATTTCACACTACGATAACTGAGAAGTGGGGGTTAAACATGGAGTATTGTCGTGGCCAGGCTTACACTGTGTCCAGTGGATTTTCTTCCAAAATGAAAGTCATTGCTTCTAGACTTTTAGAGAAATATCCCCAAGCTGTCTACCACTTTGCTCTTCCTGTGCCTTAAATGTGTGGTTGGTAAAATCAGTGCTTGTTGTAGGAGTATCTGTTGCATTAGGAAAAATTGAGGAAGTTTCTTCTTTCTTCCATCGATCTCCACAACAGCTTTTAGAGCTTGACAATGTAATTTCTGTCCTCTTTCAGACAGTGAGGAAAAGGGTAAAGAACTGAAGGAAATCTGCCATTCTCAGTGGACAGGCAGGCATGATGCTTTTGAAATTTTAGTGGACCTCCTATAAGCACTTAACATGTTTAGATGGTATAAATAGTGATACAAATATTAGACGGAATAACTATGTAGCTGGTCGAACTTTTGTACTCTGTAGTGAAGTAACAAATTTTGATTTCATCGTTACCATTGTTTTTCTTAAAAATGGCCTATCTTTTACAAGAGCTTTTGGGAAAAATCTCCAAGGGCAAACCTCTGATATCTTCTTTGCAGCCAGTAGTTTGACTGCAGTGCTGTATTCACTAAATGAAGTGATGGAAAACATTGAAGTTTATCATGAATTTTGGTTTGAAGAAGCCACAAATTTGGCAACTAAACTTGATATTCAGATGAAACTCCCTGGGAAATTCCGCAGAGCCCAGCAAGGTAACCAGGAATCTCAGCTCACCTCTGAGAGTTACTATAAAGAAACTCTAAGTGTTCCAACAGTGGAACACTTTATTCAGGAACTGAAAGATATATTCTCAGAACAGCACCTCAAAGCTCTTAAATGCTTATCTCTTGTACCTTCTGTCATGGGACAGCTCAAATTTAATACATCAGAGGAGCACCATGCTGACATGTACAGAAGTGATTTGCCCAATCCCAACACACTCTCAGCTGAGCTGCATTCCTAGAGAATCAAGTGGAAACACAGAGGGAAAGATATAGAGCTTCCATCTACCATTTATGAAGCCCTGCATCTACCAGACATCAAGTTTTTTCCTAATGTTTATGCATTGCTGAAAGTCCTATGTATTCTTCCTGTGATGAAGGTTGAGAATGAACGCTATGAAAGTGGGCGAAAGCGTCTCAAAGCATACCTAAGGAACACTTTGACCCACCAAAGGTCAAGTAACTTGGCTTTGCTTAACATAAATTCTGATATAAAACATGATCTGGATTTAATGCTGGACACATATATCAAACTCTATACAACTAAGTCAGAACTTCCTACAGATAACTCAGAAACCATTGAAATACCTGAGACTTTTAAAGTAGGCTTTCTCTTACGTTTGATATTTGGAAAAATCTGTAAGAAATTTGAAAACATCTTACAGAAAAGCTGTCAGGTGTATGTAGGCCACTTAATCATTGAATATCTTGACTTATCGACCTCTCATTGAGTACATTAGCCATTGATAATCTGCCTATTTAAATGGCCGCTGTTTAAACTCTCATGCTTTGGAGACATACCTGTTCTTCAAGAAGATAGCATTGAAAGTGCCACATTACACTTCTATGGGATCTCTGCTAATGACACTGGGGAATTGTTTTAGTTAAGTCATTTTAGACCTAACATTTATTATCACTGGATCCAGTTGTCGAGTATTGAGTTATCAGTTCTTAGAAGATAAAGATTTTGAAGAGGTATGGGAGGAAGGAATACATTTTTTTATTTTTTTATTTTTTTTATTTTTTTTATTTTTATTGTTATGTCAATCACCATACATTACATCATTAGTTTTTGATGTAGTGTTCCATGATTCATTGTTTGTGCATAACACCCAGTACTCCACGCAGAGTGTGCCCTCTTTAATACCCATCACCAGGCTAACCCTTCCCCCCACCCCGCTCCCTTCTAGAACCCTCAGTTTGTTTTTCAGAGTCCATTGTCTCTCATGGTAGGAAGGAATACATTTTATAAAATGTTACAAGAAGCTCACAAGTGACCTTTGAATGGTAGGAATGTTAGTATGTTAAAAATCTGTAATGGACAGTTAAGAGATTTACTAGACAGAGAGAGAGAGAGAGAAACAGGTGAGCTTGCCAAGCAAGGATTGCAGTAGAGATTTTGTCTTTATCAAATGAACTTAAAGGAACAAGTTTACAGTTAAAGTTCGAATGGGAGAACCTGCCATTGTTGTTCCACATTGGGTTGTTGCTGTTTACATTCCTTTGTTGAGCCTACAGCTTCACAAGCTCTTTAGCAAGTGTATGTTGCACACCTACGTCTTCATAAGCTTTTTAGCAGGTATATGTTGAACACCTGTATTCATGGTCAAGACAGGATCAGAGGCCATGGATACTGACAACTGATTTGTCTGTTTTCCTCTGTCTTTTTCCATGACTATATCTACTGCCTCGTCTTGATTTACAAACAAAACCTGGAAAACCTACAAAAATAAGTGTTTTGTGGTTTATCTAGGAATCATACAGAAAATATTGCTGTTATTTTTGGTGAAGAAAATCAATTTTGTATAGTTTATTTCAACCTAAATAAAATGTGAATTTTGTTTAAAAAAAAAAATAGCACAGACTTTTGAGTCCACTTCACCATTCAGAAAATCTCCGGTCTCTCTTCCTGCAGATCCGGTCCTGAGTACGAGCAATGGCGCCCTTCAGGGTTAAGACCCAGCCCGGACCCCACAGCCCAGGAGCCAGCAAGAAGTGTTCCCTTTCCAGGAGTTGGCTCCTTATGCACACTCAGCAGTCCTGGTGTAAGTTTAAGCACTTTCTGAAGCCATCAGTGCTTCACGTAGAGGCACGTCTGCTGGAAAAGATTTTCGGTCCAAACAGAGTCCTCCTCCCGGGATTCGAGCGGGATTTCAAAGTCCTGCTCCAAATGAGAAAGCGCAACTCCGAGGGCAAGATTGAAATCTTCATCATGGGGAGACGCCGGTACCGCAAGCGTGCCAAAAGGCTGATTCGCTTTTTGGCCGTGAAGCCGCGAAGGAAGCCGTGCGAAGGCACAATGATGCTCAGCCTGGAAACCATGAAGTCTCTTGAAAAAGAGAATGTTCATTCCAGTGCTTTCCTCTCCACCACAGTGATGAGCAGCCTGGATGAAGCCATGCAGTCACTGGAAATAAGTCAGGAGACTGTCCAGGAACCTGTTACCAAAACAGTGTGATTTTTGTGATTAGAATCTTAGTGCAAGGGGTTCAGTCTGGGTCAGGAGCCTTACCCTTAGAGCCCATTCTGTACTCTGCCTATGTTCCTGTGGCTAAGGGGAAATAAGTATTGTTAGTGGTCTACACACCTTTTTCCTTGCTAAACAAATAGACAGTTGTTTAAAGATTCAAACGTGAGTTATAATAAAAAATAAACTTTAAAAAACATATATAGATAGAGATTGGTATTGTCAAGAAAGGCAGTCTTGCTTTGCATGCTCCAAGAAGGGAAAGAGCTAAGAATTAACAAATGGTTGGTTCTGCTTTTTCACAGTGTTTCGTACTAGGTGGGTATAGCTAGGACCTTTAATGTTCCAGGGAGCTTTTGTAGATAAGGAAGAACTTTACTGTTTATTCTTTCATTAATGCTAATTTTGAAAAAAAATGTTACATTGATATTAAACAAGCTTTATAAACCCCCCAAAAAAAAAGAAAAAGAAAAGAAAATCTCCAGGGTGGCTGGGCAGGTGCAGAGAGGGGCTGGGCCTGGGTAAGTGTTCTGAGGGCTGGTTTTGTCACACTGGTGTGAAGGGCAGAGTGACAGGATTCCTGTTCAACAGTGCAGAGGGTAGTCAAAATAACAGATCCTCCTCTGTAGGTAAATTACCCCAGGGCACCATCCTTCACCAGCTGCACTCCAGGGGAAGAGACAAAGAGGCGAGACCACAGGAAGAGCTGCCATCGTGGTGGGGGTAGGAGGGGAGGGGGGACACCGTTCTTTGGGGATCTTGCTGCGCCTGTTTCACAGCCCTGGTGCCCAGTGCTCCATGATGAATCCAGCGGCAAGTGGAGGGGGCTCTGGAACTCACCCAGGCCACAGCCAATCTGGTTATCACTGGGCAGAGAACTGCAATAACCAGAGCTCCTTGTGTATGCCAGTCACAATTTGGGGGCCTGTAGGCCCCCACGTGTTCCACAACCCTGGGCTCTCTGGTGTCTCCGCCTCCCTCAGCAAGCCTGTCCTCCTGCCCCTCAGCTTCCACCTGCACCTCCCAGATGATGGGACTGGTCTGTTCTGGTTTTGTATGTCTTCCTAACAGTCTTGGTTGGTGCATGTTTTTAGGAATGTACCCATTTCCTTTAGGTATGTAATTTGTTGTATGTAATTGTTCATAGTCTCCTATGATTCTATATATTTCTGTCTTATCAATTTTAATAGCTCCCTTTTATTTTGAATTTCATTTATTTGAGTCTTTTTTTTCTTAGACTAGGTAAAGTTTTGCCATTTTCTTCACCTTTTTGATGAACCAGCTTTGGGTTTCATTAATCCTTCCTATTATTTTTCTGGTCTCTATTTCTTTTACTTCCACTCTGATTATTATTATTATTATTATCATTATTATTATTATATTTCCTTCCTTTTGTTAAGTTGGGCTTATTTTGCTCCTCTTTTTCTAATTACTTGAGTTGTAAAGTTAAATTCTTTATTTGAGATCTTTCTAATTTTTATTGCCATAAACATCCTCTCAGAACTGCTTTTGCTGAAACCCACGAAATTTGATATGTTGTATTTTCATTTTCACTTCCTTGAGATAATTATTTATTTCCCTTTTGTTTATTTTTTATTATGTTATGTTAGTCACGATACAGTACATCATTAGTTTTTGATGTAGTGTTCAGTGATTCATTATTTGCATATAACACCCAGTGCTCATTACAACACGTGCCCTCCTTAATACCCATCACCCGGCTACCTCTTTGACCTACTAGTTGTGTTACAAACTCAGACTATCCAAGCACCCAACGCCCAGTAAGCCAATGTCTGAGACACTGGTTCTGAAGCAAAGAAAGCTTCCTTATCAAAAGGACAGCCCAATGAGAAGGCTGGGGATCATTCCCAAAGCTGCCTTGCCTGTGTAGCCAAGGGACAGACAGTTTCTATATCTTTGGAGAAGGAGATGAATACATGAGAGGTGTGTGAGGTGTTTCTAGAAACCTTGGGAGGGTAAGTCTTGAAACATCTGGAGCTCTGTGTTTTTCTGGAAAATGAGGCACCTTCAGGACCTGGTATGATTAGGTATGTCAGATAGTTTCAAGACAAATGTTTCCCTCTGGTTCCCATTTAGTTTCTATAATCAATAAGTAAATGAGAGCAGAGGTAAAAAAGCAAAGTTAATGATTGATCTTCTGTAAGGTTGAGAGGCACATAAAACGTAATTAAGAACAGAATAAAACACAATGTGCAGCTAAGGTAATAATGTAACTAATACAACTATAGTTCTGCATGTGCTTACAAAACAGGTCCAGGAACCATAGGTCCATGCTCAGTTGTTTAGAATCGTGTCGTTTATTTTCCACATATTTTTAGGTCTACTCACTTTCCTCTTGTTCATTTCTACTTTCATACCATCATAGTCATAGAAGTTGGTTGATATGATTTCAATCTTCTTAACTTTGCTATGATTTCTGTGCTCCATCATATAATCTATCCTGGAGAAAGTTTCATGTGCATGTGAGAGGAATATACATGTGTTGTTGGACAGAATGTTCTGTAAATGTCTGTCTTTTGTTCTAAAGTGTGGTTTCATTCCAATGTTTCCTTGTTGGTTTTTTGTCTGGACGATCCATCCACTGTTGACAGTGGGGTATTGAGGGCCCCTACTATCACTGAATTATTGTCTAATTCTTCCTTAAGATCTGAATTTGTTTAGGGGAGCCTGGGTGGCTCAGTTGTTAAGCATCTGCCTTCGGCTCAGGTCATGGTCCCAGCGTCCTGGGATCGAGGCCCGCATCAGGCTCCCTGCTCAGCAGGAAGCCTGCTTCTCCCTCTCCCACTCCCCCTGTTTGTGTTCCCTCTCTCGCTATGTCTCTGTCAAATAAATAAAATCTTTAAAAATTTTTTTTAATTTTTTTAAAAAGGTCGGAATTTATTTAATATATTTCAACAGTCGGGTGTTGGGAGCATAGTATTTATGACTGTTATATCTTCTTAATGAATTGACCCGGTTATTAGTATACAGTAATCTTTTTTGTATTTTGTCATTATTTTTGGCTTTAAGTCTATCTTGTCTGATAATAAGTGTGGCTACACCTGCTCTCTTTACATTACCTTTTGCTTGGGTATCATCACACACTCCTTCAGTTTGAACCTACATATGTCCTTAGAGCTGGAATGAGTTTTCTTAAGTAAACATATACTTACATCTATGTTTTCAATAATGTAGCCACTCTGTGCCTTTTAATTGTGAAACTCACTCCATTTACATTCAGGTAGTTATTGATACATAAGGACTTACTATTACCATTTTATCTTTTGTTTTCTCATTGTTTTGTATCTCTATTATTTCTTTTTCTTTGTGTTTCTGTCCACTTTGTTAAGTTGGTGGTTATCCATGATGATTCACTCCAGTTTTCCCTTTTTTAATGTTGTCTCTGCTCTAAATGTGTGTTTTGGCTTACCATGAGGTTTGTATAAACTGTCTCATAGATTAAGTGGTGCTTTCTCTTGTGTTGGCAACTTACCTTCATTTGTCTATACAGCTTCCGTCATTTATCTTCCCCTTTTATATTTCTGTTGTCACAAATTCTTTCTTTTTATATTGTGGGTTTGTTACCAAATTGTACCAGCTATCATTATTTTTATTAACTTCACCTATTATGCTATCATGAAGTGTTTAATACCCTATTCTAAAATAGGATTACAGTTTCTGACTCTATCAGCTTACTCAGAGTCTTTGTACCTTCACCTTCATTTCTATATAAAAGTTCCTTTCAACAATTCTTGTAAGGCAGGTCTCGTGGTGGTGAAATCCCTCAGCTTTTGTTTGTCTGGGAAAGTCTTTTTTTTTTTTTTTACTGTGAAATTTTGATCTCTCTTTTATTTTTTAAATTTATTTTTTATTATGTTATGTTTATTTCTCCTTCATATCTGAAAGTTAACCCTCTGGGTACAGTATTCTTGATTAGAAATTTTTATTTTTCAATACTATGAATATGTCATTCCACTCTCTCTTGGCCTTCCAGAGTTTCTACTGAAAGATCTGCCTATCTCATGGGTGCTCCTCTGTAGATTACTTTCGTTTTCCTGACTGCCTTTAAGGTTCTTTCTTTATCTTTCACATTTTTAAGTTTTAAGTTTTTTGGTTTGATTTTTTTTAAGTAATCTCTGCACCTAACGTGGAGGTCAAACTCATGAACCAGAGATCAAGAGTCAGATGCTCTACTAACTGAACCAGCCAGGTACCCCACGGTTTCTTCAATTTTCTATTTTTTTTTTTATTATGTCATGTTAGTCACCATACAATACATCATTAGTTTTTGATGGTGATCCATGATCCATTGTTTTCGTATAACACCCAGTGCTCCATGCAGAACGTGCCCTCCTTAATACCCATCACCGGGCTAACCCATCCCCCCTCCCCCCTCCCCTCTAAAACCGTTTGTTTCTCAGAGTCCATAGTCTCTCATGGTTCATCTCTCCCTCCGATTCCCCGCCCCTCATTTTTCCCTTCCTTCTCCTAATGTCCTCCATGCTATTCCTTAGGTTCCACAAATAAGTGAAACCATATGATAATTGACTTTCTCTGCTTGACTTATTTCACTCAGCATAATCTCCTCCATTCCCAAAAATCTCAATTCTCTCCACTTCCACCTGAATTATTTCTGGATTCCATATCTCAGGTCATGTATTCTCTCTTCCATCTGAAGATTAAAGGATTCATGCTGCCATGATGCTGACCTCACTCCTCCCAAGAGTGACGATTTTAATCATTCTTTCTGGAATTACATGGGCAGCTGGTCCACTTGTTTCAAAAGATTCCTCTCATTTATGTGGATAATTCATACCACATCCATACCTTCCTTTCCTATCTATTTCAAAGGAAATATGCCCATAACCCATCCAAAAGTAATCCAATGTCATAATGCCACGAGCTATATGGAAGAGGGTGATGAGCATGTCAGAAAATATATTGACATATAGTGTACTTAAAATATATACAAAGATCCCAAAGAGTATATTTATGACTTTATTGTTGGGGTGAACCATTTTAAGAACTTTGAAAATTCCTCCACTACTCTTTCCCACATACTGTGTACAACACAGTGTTGTATTCCAAGATACAGTCAGTTTAGATGTTCATATCAGACACTGTCCAGTCAGGAGGCAGAAATCACATCAGTCATTTTAACAGGGAAAATTTGTTCTAAAGAATTATTGACAAGAAAACGGTGTTTAACTAGGAAAGAAGTAAAAGAAAGCTCTAAGGAAACCAGAAGTAGGTGATACAGGAAGCAGACTCTACCTCTAGGGCTGAGGTAAAGCACTCCAAGAAGGAAGACATTTGGGAGAGGACAAGATTGACATCCTGTTTGTTGGAGAAGGTGGGACCAGGGTCTGCAGGAAGGGAAAGAAGTTTACCAACATTTCCACAGTCCAAGCCTGCTGGGCAGGAAAACTCCCACTAGAGAACTGGCAAGATCCCTGGGAAGCAGCCCTCTAGAAAACACCCTCTGCAATGCCATACTCATTCACCCAAAGATGAGAGAAGCTCTGCCTTCTCCAGGCCACTGGCAGTAGCATCATAGGATCAAGAAAAAAAGCACCAGAAGAAGAAGAAAGCTTTTTCCTCTGCTATGTCTTGCTGTGTCCCCTCTGGTGCACTGTACTGACAAAGGCTAACAGTGTCCCACATGGCAAAAAAGATATTTTTATGGGACCTAGCACCAGTATCAACAAGTAGGGCAAATACAGGATAGATTTGAATCTAAAAGGCAATAAATTGATAATGGACACAGTTCACACCTTTAGTTACTCAGCTTCCATATACACCATTTTACCCACATTGGAAGTTTCATATAACAACACAACAAATCCACATTTTCACCCATCTACAAAGCTACACTTACAAGTGAAGAAGTGCTCACTCTTTCCCCAAAATGAAACACACAAGCAGTCCCAGTCATTGAATCCAACACTGTTATACTATTTATTCCTCAAGTTCAGTCAGATTCCCTTTGACTCTTCTGTTACTTAGAGACAATTATTTTAAATATCACTACCAGCAACCTGAATAAATCACATGCATAAGAAGAAGAGACAGGAAGAAAGTAGATAATAAAAACAAATAACACAACTACATGATAAGAAAGAGAAAATATGCAAAGCTCCTACAGTCCTTTTTCTGTTATTGGTTACATGCGGGAACTGGTATCTGTGACTTCCACCTTCCACTTCTAATCCTGTGTCTTCTCATTTCTCCCAGAACCACAGCAGGTTAGGGTTCTCCACCTTGGAAGTGAACACACCTTCATTCCTGAAGGTCTGAGTCCTCAATAGTCTGGTTTCCTTTTGTTTGCTGTAGTTTTCTATCCACCTTTACCATTGGAGCTGGAAGTAGTGAGAGGCAGTACATAGATCCTGGAACAGTGCTCATGGTCAAAGATTTCTGCAATTCACCGGGAGTCTAAAAATTCTCTTCTTCATTCACATCTTAATTCTTGTAGCAGTTCTGTTCTCTCCAGCTGGTGTTGGCACACCAGGGGACTCAGACCCACATCCTTCATTCCCTGAAGTAACTAGCACAAGTTTCACAAGTAACAGATATTTACTAAGATTCAGAAAGGTAAGTGTGTTTCACCCATCCCAGCATAGTAAGTATATAAAGTAGAATATTAGACTGCTCACCTCTTAAAGACCCATCAGCCATCATTTCTCCAGAAATTTCTGGATGCCTAATGTCTCTGGTCAGAGTGCACATTTCCCAAAATAGAGGTGGTGACCCACCCATAGCCTCTGGGTCCTCTGCACACCTCAAGCTGCATTTAATTTGCAGAGTCATTCAGCCCTCATCTCCTTTATATCCAGACAGTATAAAGACTCCATGAAAAAACAAACACACACACACTAAGAAAACAAACAAAGAAAAAAAGAGATAAACAAAAAGGACTCTTAACTATAGAGAACAAACTCATGGTTGATGGGTGAGGGATAGGTGAAATAGGTGAAGGGAATTATGGGGTACACTTATCATGATGAGAACTGAGACATGTATAGAATTGTTGAATCACTAGATTGTATACCTGAAACTAATCTAACCCTGTATGTAAACTATACTGGAACTTAGAAAATAATTTTTAAAATTTATAAATAAATAAATAAGAAACTCTAGGACACTTTATAAATTCAATTTTCACTGAATTATATAGGGACATTGATAATATAAATGAAATATAAATAATGATAAAAATTTTTAAAAATAATTTTTATTACCAAAAGAAACATGACTCCCTAATAGTAAAATTCAGCCTACCCGAAACCAGCTCAAACAAGAGTCAACTTTTATCTTCTACTACCTGAGCATAAGGCATGAACTAACTATTCTCATAACCACACCAGCAGTCTGCATCCAGAGCAAGAGGGCAAGACACCAGCTCACCCAGGACCAATCTCAACACTTTTGCTTCAGGGTGTCTGCAGGTTCAAGAAGAGCCACCATGAGGAGTCTGGGACAGTGTTGGGGCCCTTATGGGGATATAGCCTTAGGGCTACAAGGGAGCAATGGATATTTGGCTCCTGGGGAGCACCATCAACACCAGAGGCTGGGCTGAACCCCTGCCCTGAGAGGCTCACAGTCTCTTCCAAAGAAGGAGGAAGCACAGGGTCCTCCCCGGACCCATTCACCACAGAGCAGATGGTCGGGGACTCTCATCTCCTGACCTAAACATAATGTATAGAAACAGACATCAGGGGAGGAAGCTAAAGGGAAGGAGCCATCAGTTATGTTATAGAAGGAGATATCACCTTTGTTGAGGTCCAGGAAAATCCCTACCCTTGTGGGGAAGTTGCCCAAGGATTAGTTGAGTCACAGGGATGGGACAGGCCCTGTAAATATTGGCAGATTGTCCACAGCCCAGAACCCCTTTTCTGGGGACTCTTGTACCAGTCCTTCCTCTTCACATCTCCCCTACAGACCCCCAAAGCCCACTCATTTCTGTTTCCATTCCTGATCTCCACCTCCCAGTAACAGCACCCTGATGTGATGCCATCATGACCCAAGACGCTATAGGTATCTCCTGTGCTGTCAGATGTCTCCTTCCAGGTCACACTAGTCTTTTCCTCAGAGACAGCAAGGTCGGGATGGGCAGACTCTGGATTCAGAGTGACAGGCACTGCAGAGAGAGTTTCCAATCATGCAAGGCCTTTCCCTGCCCCATAACAAAGCACACAACCACCACCATCACCCAAGACACCTAGCTGCATGCAGGGAGGGCTAAGCCTTCAGAGAGAAGAGTCTTGTGACTCAAGCCCATAGCCCTCCAAACAAGAGAAGGAACTATAAGAGTGATTTGGGAGTTAGATATGTCACAGGGCACTTGAGGATCAGACTGGACTCCAAGACTGAAGGATATCTCTTTAGCATCCAATATCAGTCACACCCATCAATCCCAGCTAGGTGACGTTCACTGCCCCATCCAAGCCCACCCACCACCATTGACGGGGCCAGCATCTGTATCATCACAGCAAGCTGAAGGAGATGTCAGCAGCCATGGGGCAGCAGTAGAAGCACCCAGAAAGAACTCAAAGTAACTCACAGGCCTGGAACTTCTCCTTCTGTCAATCTACAAGGGAACCACATTTCCCAAATGTGAACAAAAACTAGAGATTTGAGGAGACTGTACACATCAATGTCAATATCTTCTGAAATACACTGATAAAAGAGTTATAGGGAAATATACTTTGGAAACATTCACCTGATGAATTTATGTATACACACACACACACACACACACACAAACACAATCACACACACAGAGAGCCATCATGCTGCAGCCTTCCCATGAAAGCCAAGCCATAAAGCTTAACACCAATGAGAAGCTGGATAACAATCTGAAAATAAGACTCTACTCCCCAGATTTCACTATCAAATTATGCTTTCTTAATCCCTAGCCACACATTCATCCTGAAAGCTAGGTTTTCTTGAGAAAGAATGGGAGAGATCAAAATTTCTGAGGCCTCTGGGGCACTTGGGTGGCTCAGTCAGTTAAGCATCTGACTCCTGATTTCAGCTCAGGTCATGATCTCAGGGTCATGGGATGGAGCCCTGTGTCTGGCTCTGCACTTTGTGGGGAGTCTGCTTGAGGATTCTCTCTCTCTGTCTACCTCTGCCCCTCCTCCCATTCATTCTATCTCTCTAAAATAAATAAATAAATCTTTTTAAAAAATTCCTGAGGCCTCCATTTATTTATATTAAAAAATGATTGAACTGAACTTGTAGGTTGACTCAAAGCCATGGTAGAGATAATGCAACTTGGCAGAGCTGCACTTGGATGATGACTATCAGCTATGGGTGAGGAGAACTCAGGATAAGGCACCAGAGAAATCTTGCCCAGTCAAGAGGCAATGGAAAGGTTTCAAGGGAGGGAGAGAAAAGTTCAAAGCAGGAAAGACATACATCCAGTGAGAGGACAGACACTAATGAATTTGCTTCCCTTTTTCATGGGGTATTGGGAGGAAGATCATCACTATATGTAAGGGGAAACCCAAAAATATTGGGTCTACTCATCTATTTCTCCCTATAATAACCCACAGAGATCAAAAGCACCAGGAGACATGTTATGTGGTAGGTCCCAAATATGACCATGTCCTATGCCCCAGAAAGTATGAAATTGTTGTGGCAGAGAGAACATTACAGATGTGATTAAGATTAAGGAACTTAAGATGGGGTCAGGATAGGGGGAGACAATGCCCCCAAACATCTAGATGGAACCCCAAACACAAGTATCCTAAGGACCAGATCAGCTACCCTCTGTAGGCTGAGGCCCTGAAATGAGCAAGAGGAGAGCACAGGGACCTCCTGCCCCAGTGGCCCAAGGACACATAAACTCCTTCAACCTTCATACTTCCTTTTGGGAAGAAGAAAGGAAGCTAAATGATCAAAGCAAAGCTTACCTATGTCACAAGACTGTGAAATGTCTGCAGTGGGAGAGCTGTTATCTCCAATAGGGCAGAGACTCCGGAACAAAACTAGAACATTCATAAAAATAAGGAAATGACATTTTCTTGACCATTTGGGATGTAATTTTGTGACCACCATTCCCACTTATACAGATGTATTCAGATAAATGGGCTTTTCTGTCTGTGTTGATTTGCTTGATGGAAACATCACATAAAATAGACTGAACCCTGTGACCCTTTGAGAAAAGGAAACTTCAATCTACTTGTTCTTCACCAAGACATTAGTTGACGGCCTACTACACATTTCTATATAAATACTGACAGATTAGCAAAGAAGAGGAAACAGGAGGAGGAGGAGAAAGGGAGTTGGCATTCCATTCTGAGACTCTACAATGCATCCAGAGCTATGCTATGCACTTCAGTGGTTCAACTACATTCCTCATTTCATTTCCACAGCAGGTCGCATGAATAAGATGAGATCACCTCACACTATGAGCCCATAAATGTGAAAATATTAATTCTACTGTAAGGGTGTCTGTCCTGACAAAATAAACAGGTATACAAGGTTCACATTATTTTCCCCCCATAGATTTCTTTTTCTTTTCCTTTTTTTAAGATTTTATTTATTTATTTGACAGAGAGACAGAGAGAGAGCACAAGTAGGCAGAGCAGCAGGCAGAGAGAGAGGGAGAAGCAGGCTTTCCCCTGAGCAGGGAGCCGGACGTGGGGCTCGATCCCAGGACCTGGGGATCATGACCTGAGCCAAAGGCAGCGTCTTAACTGACTGAGCCACCCAGGCACCGCGGCTTCTTTTTCTTTCCAAGTTTTCATTTAAATTCCAGTTAGTTACCATACAGTGTAATATTAGTTTCATATGTAGGATTTAGTGACTCATCACTTACATACAACATCCAGTGTTCATCACAAGTGCCCTCCTTAATCCCTGTCACCAATCTAGCCCATCCCCCACCCACACCCCTCCAGTAATCCTCAATTTCTTCTCTATAGTTAAGAGTCTATTACAAGGTATACTTTAAAACACATGCACTTCAGTTCAAAAGAGAAAGGGGAGATGCTAAAAGAAGAATATTTGATCCCCATTTTTAATAAATAAATCCCAAGAATCGGTGAGGCTCTCTAAAGGGGTTTCCTCATACATCTGGCCCCCTGGCCTCCTTCACTCATGGCTCCCCCTTCTCTGCTGTCACAGTCATTATCCCCAATTATGAACACAAACAGCCAAACACAAAAGAGCACATGTTACACAGGTTCAGAGGGCTCAGATCTTAACCCACCCCATTGCTAAAGGATGCTCTGGATAAACTTTCATTGCATTATTATCCCCTGGATCACACTCCTGTCCCAATTCTACTGGAAGGTTGAAACGGTTTCATTATCAGAGGCAAACTCAATTAGATGATTACTTCAAAACAGCTTAAAATAAATATGTTTTTTTAGAAATGTCTCAGGCGTCAGGAGTTTATTACTTTTTGTACATCCAAATACCTTGCACACCCTCTATGTATTTCCCACTGTAACCACTGTGACTGTGATTTCTGATCTCTCTTCCACCGCTCTGAGCCCCCCAAAATCTCTCCAAGAGGAATCACAGGCTCCTTCTCATCTTCTCCTCTCTTCCCCAACCAGCTTTTCCTTCCCTGATTTGCTCCCCACCTTTCTGTGGTAAACAATTTTCACTCCTCTAGATTTGTCTTCTTGCAAACTTCACACATTGCCCCAAATAAACCCAAACAGGGTGGAGCCCATCAGGCAAGTGCAGAATTCTCCTAAAAGGAATGATAATGCTTGGGAACAATTATTAGTGGCTGTTTTTTGAAATATATACATATCATATATCATAATGTTATATATTAAACATATACTGTATATTATGATGTAATATAACATATATGTTATTCCTCCTGTTACACAAACATATATGCAAGATTTTGTATATAATGAGGGTGGCTCACGGACCCCACCCCCAAGAATCCATAACTATCCTGGCTCTCAGATTTAAAACACCTGCTCTAAAGCATTTAATTCCTCAGCAACTAAGGACGTTTAAAGGGAGAAAACCAGCTTGGACAGGGAGTCAGAGCATGAGGAAGTGAAATGAAGAACAACCTACCAGAGGACCAGCAAGAAACAGGAAAACCAAACTTGGATCCATCAAAAGTAGGAAGTTCAGGGTAAAATGGATTCATAACTAAGAATCCACTCAGGAAGATCTAAGTACTAAGCAGTCAAACATGATTTCTGAAATCTTCTAGACACAGAAATTTCTAATCTATACAATCACTACCCTTTTCCAGACTTTCCTTATAAATGACCTCCCTATTGATATTGAACAAACTAAAATAATCGGTTGAATATGTGTGTTCACAGGGTGTTGCTAACCCTAACAGCCATCTGAAGTAGAGGATGGTCAGAATGGAGGCAGATCTGTGTTCCCAAAGACAGACCCTGTAGTCTTCTGGAGGGAGAAGACAGAAGTGACAAGGAGAGCATGGACAACAACCTCATCCTGGTGTAGGGTCTGTGACAGAAGGGGGCAGTTGAGCCAGGGGAGGTAAGGTAACAGGAAACTGAGTTACTTACCTGCATACAGCTGTGCCGTCCTCCATGCTGAAAGGGAACAACACCCTGGTGAGACCTCAGTTGGAACAAGCCTGCTCAGCATTGATCTACTGACCCTTGCCTGTCCTCTGGGCTACAGGTGACACTAGCTGCAGAGTGGGGAGAGGCTGGAGAGGAGATGACCTCGAGCCACATGCTGACAGCAGGGTGTTGTGGGAAATTCCCTGGGCCACATATCAGGAAGTCTGCATTGCAGGTTGAGTTCCACCCCTGCCCACAGCTGTTTTGTGTCCTTTGTTAAGTCATTTAGCTGTCACTTGCCTCAAAACCTCAAAAATTCTTATTCTACCTGCACTGGATTAATTGAAAATTATACAATGTATGAAAATATTTTAGGGAATAAAATATACATTATTCCATAAGTGTAAAAAAAATCATTACTACATTCAGCGATTTCAATGACAGAGATATTTGAGAAATAACCCAAAATGGAGGATGATTTCAGGACAGGGATGTGAAGTGAGCTCTGGGGTAAAGGTGACCAATCCTTCTCAGATAACACATCGCTATTTGAGGGCATTGACAGTTCATCCCACCACATTCCCACACATGGTCTGTCCAGTCCTCTACCCATCACTTTGTGATCACAACTTCCAGGAACTGGAGAGAACACACTCTCCCTGAATGGTGTTATGTGATCAGGATCACTCCTTTGCTTAATGAACCCCATTTATTTCTCTAGCTTCTTAAACAAAAATCTCAGAGCAGCTGGCTTTTGGATTCCAGGCACTAACAGAACTAGTTACATTAAAAGCTAAAAAGCAAGCAATATGGTGGGTGGGTCAGCATTAGAATAAAGCCATGATGCACAACAGACTCCAGGAATCACCATCACCCCCAGGTTCCCAAGCACTGGGTGGGAACAACAGCCCAGATGAGGAAAGGCCATGGAGCAGGGTTCAGCCTCCCACCAGCTTCCACTTCTGCCCCAGGGAAGGGTCCACATGTCTCTGACTGAAACAATAAGAGGGGATACCTTCACTTATTTAGGACAGGAGCCCCCCAGGACATCTGGAAAGTCACTCACCAGCCAGGTAAGCAGATTTCCTCCAGTTTGAAAGGCAATACAGGAAACAGGTGAGCTGAGAACTGGAATATCTCTGACAAAGGGGATGCAGAAAGTTCTGGAGAAAGAACAGAACTTACCGAGATCTACTTGGAGTTCATCTGAAAGAGCGAAAAATAAGCATGAACTCCCATCACTAAGAAAGAAAGACTACACTTGGTAAATCCACAAAAGGACCTCTCTGTATCTTAGATCTAACTCCAGATCCCTCAAGCCTCTACAGCTCCAACTGTGCTCTCTGGAACTACTTGGCCACCTTCCCAGGCCAAGGGCCCTCCTGTCCACTTTTCCTCCACACCAACTTCCACACGCAAAGGCCTTGGCCCTGTCCTGCCTTACCTCTGGCCTTCAGCACCTTCTCTTTTGTGTGCTAGTCCTTTTCCTTGTCCCTCTGCAGTTTCTCCTGTTCCTGCATCTCCTGCCACTTTGCAGGATGTTCTCTCTTAGTGTAGTAGGCAGCCCCAAGGATTAAGAGCATCAGCAAGGTCAGGATCACCATGAAAGCTGGCTTCCAAGGAGAGGCCCTAGGAAAGAAGGCCTCTGTGCCCGGCCAGAGACCCTGTTAGGGGCACAGACTAGGACAGACCAGCCAAGCACACCCAGGAACACCTGCCCCTTCCTCCCAGAAAGAGCACTGACTTGAGATGAAAAAAGCCATTGCCTTCCCTTGACCCAGGATGGGGTTGAGGATGGAGCAGATCACATTCCCTGAAGAGCTATCCCTTACCACCAGAGCAGCCTCCACACTGAACAGCCCCCCACTGTCTTGGGCATTGTCCTCACAGAATGCCAGGAACTCCTCCCCTCAGAGAGCTCTCCACTATACCTGAGGCTTTGGGAAACACCCCAAGGCCATGCATACCACTCGGACCCTATCCTCCTCGGGCCTTTGGATGTACAGTTGAGGGGCAGAGCCCACACCTGGAAGAGAGAAGCTGGAGAATCCAGGGATTCCAGCAGAGTCTTCCTGTGCAAACTCCAGGAGCAGCATTGCATTCTGGGGCTCTTTGAGGAGTAGCCTCTACAGGGAGCAAAGTGGTGGCCCTGCCTCAGGGCACAGGAGGAAGGAGCATGGTGACCTGTAGCAGGCACAGAGGGTGGGGCTCTTCTCCCCAAACATGAGGGTGGAAAGTCAATCGCACAGAGTAACAGAAGGAGGAATTTGGCCTCAGGATCCATCTTCCTCTGCTCCTTTCACCTCACACACTCTCCTGGGCATCTGCTTGCACACACACTGACACTTGGTACATCACTTCCACCTTCAACAACCCTACCAACTTCCTGAGCTCCCTCCCTAATACCCACACTCCTGGGGTCAGCTCTGCCAGGATTCCTCACAGATGCTTCAAACTCAAATCCAGAACTGATTCATATTTGGCTCCATCTGTGATAGGCTGATGATGGAAATATCCTAACCCTTCAGCCTTCTTTACATACAGCTCATCCTCTGCCAGATATTTTTAAGTGCCTATACATTTCCGCTTCTGACAGTTCAGGGAATATGTCTCTAGCAGAGGTTGGAAACTGCTTGTGCCATTGCCTTGCCCTCTGCCACGGGAGGGACATGCTCAGGCTAGCACAGCCTTTCCAGCTGCAGCTGTCCTAGCCCAGCCAACAGCTCTGTGAGCAAACCCAGCCAAGGTCCACTGTCAGAACAAATAAAAGTTAAAGGTAAGAACTCATTGTCCCTATTGAACATAAGGGATGAGGGTCCCCTTCCCTCCTTTTCTTACAGCATTTACTTGAGGAAACTTGTGATGGTGGGTGCTTTCTGCCCTTTTTGAAATGTAAAAACTAGATAGGTCTTTCGCCAGCTTTGTGATCCAGGAATGTTTTTCTCAAGGACCTGGGAGCCCTCTCTTTAAACTGCTCACACCAAGGAGAACAGCACCCCTCTCTTCCCCTTCCTGTGCCAGGGTAGGAACCTAAACTCAGTGGGCACCAGGATCCATGTGTAAAATCACCCCGTTAAAAAGATGGGAGAACTTGGTTTTATTCCATATAAAGCCAATTAGCTAACATAATGGTCACCCTGATTGCCAAGTAAACATAAGGTGAACTGTTTGTGACAAATGGTGCTGTCAAGTCTGCTTACTTGAGAGCTAGTAACTCTCTATCCTGAGAACATGTATGTAATAAGTTGTGTCTGCATGGCTATGGAAAAGAGTGAGATTTATTTGTCTTTGAATCTCTTGATAGAATCTCTGGGATGCACATCCCATTGCAGTTAACATTAATAAATAATAAAAATTATTTCTTTCCCTACTGCCTTTGTGGAGAAGATTTCTGGTTTGGGAGATTTTATGTTTAATGATATTTCCCCAAAATGACCAAGGATGTATGAGTAAGCCCAGTTAAGATTAGAGAAACACAGCCCACATGAACCGAACTCCCTAAATACCCAAATTAAATAAATGGCTATATGCCACTAAGATTTCTGTGGCTGCGTGTTACACAGCAACACAACAACAATTGGCAAATAACACATAATTATCAATATTTCTACTACTATTAAACAAATGGCCAAAGAGAAACCCTGGGATTCTCTGTAGTCCCCTCTTCCGCCTCTAAACTCTGTTCCCCAAATCTACACACTCAGCTGAGTCTACTTTCCAAACCTCTCCGAAGCCAGATGCCTCTTCTTCCACCCAACTGCCCCCACATGAAGTCAGACAGCCAACCTCCCTCTGTGTAACTACGTCCATGCCTCCAGTCTCCTCTTCTTCCAACCACATGCCTCATGCTGTTAAAGCAAATCCAAAACCCCTGCACGGTTCTGTTCAAAATTTCCTTAGGTCTGCATCCAAACTCCATTACACAGCACACAAAGACTTCTCTACACTGACTTCTGCCTCCACCCCCGACAAAATCCCTGTCCACTTCCTCCCCAAATTCCATACCTGCGCCCCACAGGGCACACACATGCCAGCCTCTGGACTATTTGGTTAACTGTCATAACCACAGTAACCATGCTCTCTGTGCGCCTGATCGTCCAGTCCATCAACCAGCAGGACTATTTGGAACACTATGTGCTTGACTCAAGTACCTGTTCAATTGTTGCTCCTCGTGAGCTTTTCAAAATCAATCCCTTTTCTGTGCACCTGAACCAAGAACACCGCTTTATTCCAGGATTGTCACTTCTCACCACCCTCCCACTCACCCTTCTCACCAACCATGTGGACTCCCTGTGTGTCCAGACTCACCAGCCACACTCCTTCCTTAAGTGTTTTGTATGGGTTTTCCTCTGCTTGGAACTCTCGCCCTCAGATATCCACTGTTCTAAATGCCTACTCACCAACATCTAATATCCTCTATCCCCCATCCATCTATCTGTTTATTGCCTCTAGAATATAAATGCTGCAGTGCAGGGATCTTTCTTTAGTTCACTGATGTGTCCAAGTGTCCAAAAGAGGACCTGGTACTTAGGAGGGTTCTATATATTTGTACTGAATAACTGAATAAGTGAAAGGTCTCCTTTCCCTCATCTGAAAAATAAGGGGCTGATTCACTTGGCCCTGAGGTAGCTCCCAACTCTAATACTGCGGGATCTAATATAGGTCAACCACCCACCTCCCATCTTCACCTCCAAACAGGCAGATTCACACAAGCTTCCTTTTCTGAAGAAGCAGGTATACAGCCCGTTGTCAAAAGCCTGGACACTGAGGATGTACAGGATGGCCTCCCTTCAGGTGAGGAAGGTCTTAACCAGTGAGGCCTCGAACTCCTCTGTGGACACAGACAAAAGAGTGAAAAAGCTGGAGAAATGCAGGACAGGGCGGAGAACACACACTATCAGGTGGGAGGCCCAGGCAAGAGGAGGTAAGCGTCAGTTGGGAGACCCTGACCTGAGGGACTCAGCTGTGACCACTCTGAATCAGGGCAAGATCATCTTACCACAACTTTGAGGCCCAGAAATGGTGTCAAAGAGATGCCCTCAGCAGCCTGTGCTCCTGGCTCCAGGTCTTCCATGAAGGACTCTATAACTCAGTGGTTCTAACCTTCCACGGGCATCACAATCACCAGGAAGGCTTGTGAAACACAGACCGCTGGGCTCCACCCCCAGAGCATCTGGTTCAGTAGGTCTGGGGTGGGTCCAAGAATGTGCATTTCTAAGGAGGTAGCGTTATGCTGATACTGATGTTCCAGGGACCACACTCTGACATCCACAGCTCTAACCTGCCTCCTCTTGGGACAGGACTGAAAACTGACCAAACAGCACACCTGTGGCCTAGGTGGGACCTCTCTGTTCATTGGGCCACACCCAGGAACTTCCCTACACCCAGTCCTAAGTTTATTTTTTCTGCCCCTAAGTTTATTATATCTTAATGCTCTGCTGAATTCCATGTGCACAAAAAACTAGAGCCCACAGCTACTTCCATTAGAATCTGCCCCTATTCTATAGGTCACGGGCATCAAATCAGTACTAGGTACAAAAGAAGGTTCACCCCACCACCACCACCCTGACAGCCCTTGGCCTTCTGAGGACTGGTGGACAAGCCACGAAACAATTCTTCTGCAGGACTGGCCCTGCTGGACCTTTGAAGAGCAACTTCTCACCTCCTGTGCTACTCAAATTTAGCTGAGTCACTATCTGTCTCACCTGGGGGATGTCAGTGATTAGTCTCCCTGTGACTATTCTCTCCCAAATCCATCTGTGTGACCCTTTTAACCTGTAAGCCAAACCATGTCCTTACTCAGCTCAAAGCCCTGCAATGGCTCCCCAGTTCCCCCACGTGGCCCGCAATTCCAAGAGGAAGACCTCCCAGAGCTCTCTGACCCTCAACTCCTGCTTCTCTCCCTCTCGCTCACTCTGCTCCAGCAAATACTTGCCTCCTCTGTTCCTTGACTATCAAAGCACACTGTCAGCTTGGCTCTGGCTATTCACTGCTGTGGAGACGCTCTTTCCATGGGGATCCTCAGGCTGGTACCCCACCTCCTTCACGTCTTCATTCCCATCTCACTGCCTATTTGGCCACCTTATGGAGCACTGCTGCCTGCCCACAGCCCTCCTGCAGCCCTGACTGCCCCTCCTGCTCTACTTTCTTGTTCCATGCTCTCCGCTCCTCTAACAGACAGATTATATGGCATTGTGGTTTGCTGTCTCCTGCCAGAATGTAAGCTCTGTGAAGATAGGGATTCTGTCTGCTTTGTACATAGAGTAGCACTAACACATACTCCATACCCTGTAAATAGCTGTGAGTGCATTGAATTAATTAGAGAATAACTGCTTAGATACCAATAAAGCCAGGAAACAAGAAATGAGGGCAAATTTATTTTCACACTTTTCATGATTAAATTCACATTTTTTTTATTTTATAAGACATAAACTCCTCATTAGACAACTGTAATGGTCCCTTGTCCTTGTTTACAGTTTTGGGACTCTTCTTTTTTTTATTGTTATGTTAATCACCATATATTACATAATTTGTTTTGGTGTACTGTTCCATGATTCATTGTTTGTTCATAACACCCAGTGCTCCATGCAGAATGTGCCCTCCTCAATACCCATCACCAGGCTAACCCATCCCCCCACCCTCCTCCCCTCCAGAAACCTCAGTTTGTTTTTCAGAGTCCATCATCTCTCCTGGTTCGTCTCCCCCTCTGACTTACTCCCCTTCATTCTTCCTCTCCTGCTATCTTCTTCTTTTTCTTTTTTCTTAAAATATGTTGCGTTATTTGTTTCAGAAGTACAGATCTGTGATTCAACAGTCTTACACAATTCACAGCGCTCACCGTAGCACATATCTTCCCCAATGTCCATCACCCAGCCACCCCATCCCTCCCACCCCCGACCACTCCAGCAACCCTCAGTTTGTTCCTGAGATTAAGAATTCCTCATATCAGTGAGGTCATATGATACATGTCTTTCTCTGATTGACTTATTTCACTCAGCATAACACCCTCCAGTTCTATCCACGTCGTTGCAAATGGCAAGATCTCATTCTTTTGATGGCTGCATAATATTCCATTGTGTATATATACCACATCTTCTTTATCCAGTCATCTGTCGATGGACATCTTGGCTCTTTCCACAGTTTGGCTATGGTGGACATTGCTGCTATAAACATTGGGGTGCACGTACCCCTTCGGGTCCCTACATTTGTATCTTTGTGGTAAATACCCAGTAGTGCAATTGCTGGATCAAATGGTAGCTCTAATTTCAGCTGTTTGAGGAACCTCCATACTGTTTTCCAGAGTGGCTGCACCAGCTTGCATTTCCACCAACAGTGTAGGAGGGTTCCCCTTTCTCCACATCCCCGCCAACATCTGTCGTTCCCTGACTTATTAATTTTAGCCATTCTGACGGGTGTGAGGTGGTATCTCATTGAGGTTTTGATTTGGATTTCCCTGATGCCGAGCAATGTTGAGCACTTTTTCATGTGCCTGTTGGCCATTTGGATGTCTTCTTTGGAAAAATGTCTGTTCATGTCTTCTGCCCATTTCTTGATTGGATTATTTGTTCTTTGGGTGTTGAGTTTGATAAGTTCTTTATAGATTTTGGATACTAGCCCTTTATCTGATATGTCATTTGCAAATATTTTCTCCCATTCTGTCGGTTGTCTTTTGGTTTTGTGGACTGTTTCTTTTGCTGTGCAAAAGCTTTTTATCTTGATGAAATCCCAATAGTTCATTTTTGCCCTGGCTTCCTGTGCCTTTGGTGATGTTTCTAGGAAGAAGTTGCTGCGGCTGAGGTCGAAGAGGTTGCTACCTGTGTTCTCCTTTAGGATTTAGATGGACTCCTGTCTCACGTTTAGGTCTTTCAACGATTTGGAGTCTATTTTTGTGTGTGGTGTAAGGAAATGGTCCAGTTTCATTCTTCTGCATGTGGCTGTCCAATTTTCCCAAAACCAATTGTTGAAGAGACTGTCTTTTTTCCACTGGACATTCTTTCCTGCTTTGTCAAAGATAAGTTGACCATAGAGTTGAGGGTCCATTTCTGGGCTCTCTATTCTGTTCCACTGATCTATGTGTCTGTTTTTGTGGCAGTACCATACTGTCTTGATGATGACAGCTTTGTAATAGAGCTGGAAGTCCGGAATTGTGATGCCGCCAGCTTTGCTTTTCTTTTTCAATATTCCTCTGGCTATTCGGGGTCTCTTCTGGTTCCATACAAATTTTAGGATTATTTGTTCCATTTCTTTGAAAAAAGTGGATGGTATTTTGATGGGGATTGCATTGAATGTGTAGACTGCTCTAGGTAGCATTGACATCTTCACAATGTTGGTTCTTCCAATCCATGAGCATGGAACGTTTTTCCATTTCTTTGTGTCTTCTTCAATTTCTTTCCTGAGTATTTTATAGTTTTCTGAGTACAGATCCTTTGCCTCTTTGGTTAAATTTATTCCTAGGTATATTATGGTTTTGGGTGCAATTGTGAATGGGATCGACTCCTTGATTTGTCTCTCTTCTGTCTTGTTGTTGGTATATAGGAATGCCACTGATTTCTGTGCATTGATTTTATAGCCTGCTACTTGACTGAATTCCTGTATGAGTTCTAGCAGTTTTGGGGTGGAGTCTTTTGGGTTTTCCACATAAAGTATCATATCATCTGCAAAGAGTGAGAGTTTGACTTCCTCTTTGCCGATTTGGATGCCTTTGATTTCTTTTTGTTGTCTGATTGCTGTGGCTTGGACTTCTAATACTATGTTGAATAGCAGTGGTGAGAGTGGACATCCCTGCCGCGTTCCTGACCTTAGGGGAAAAGCTCTCAGCTTTTCCCCATTGAGAATGATATTCGCTGTAGGTTTTTCGTAGATGGCTTTTATGATATTGAGGTATGTACCCTCTATCCCTATACTCTGAAGAGTTTTGATCAAGAAAGGATGCTGTACTTTGTCAAATGCTTTTTCTGCATCTATTGAGAGGATCATATGATTCTTGCTCTTTCTTTCGTTAATGTATTGTATCACGTTGATTGATTTGCGGATGTTGAACCAGCCTTGCAGCCCAGGGATAAATCCCACTTGGTTGTGGTGAATAATCCTTTTAATGTACTGTTGGATCCTATTGGCTAGTATTTTGGTGAGAATTTTTGCATCCATGTTCATCAAGGATATTGGTCTGTAATTCTCCTTTTTGATGGGATCTTTGTCTGGTTTTGGGATCAAGGTAATGGTGGCCTCATAAAATGAATTTGGAAGTTTTCCTTCCATTTCTATTTTTTGGAATAGTTTCAGGAGAATAGGTATTAATTCTTCTTTAAATGTCTGATAGAATTCCCCTGGGAAGCCATCTGGCCCTGGGCTTTTGTGTGTTGGGAGATTTTTGATGACTGCTTCAATTTCCTTAGTGGTTATAGGTCTGTTCAGGTTTTCTATTTCTTCCTGGTTCAGTTTTGGTAGTTGATACATCTCTAGGAATGCACCCATTTCTTCCAGGTTATCTAATTTGCTGGCATAGAGTTGCTCATAATATGTTCTTATAATTGTTTATATTTCTTTGGTGTTGGTTGTGATCTCTCCTCTTTCATTCATGATTTTGTTGATTTGGGTCATTTCTCTTTTCTTTTTGATCAGTCTGGCCAGGGGTTTATCAATCTTGTTAATTCTTTCAAAGAACCACCTCCTAGTTTCATTGATCTGTTCTATTGTTCTTTTGGTTTCTATTTCATTGATTTCTGCTCTGATCTTTATTATTTCTCTTCTCCTGCTGGGTTTAGGCTTTATTTGCTGTTTTTTCTCCAGCTCCTTTAGGTGTAGGGTTAGATTGTGTATTTGAGACCTTTCTTGTTTCTTGAGAAAGGCTTGTATTGCTATATACTTTCCTCTCAGGACTGCCTTTGCTGTATCCCAAAGATTTTGGACAGTTGTGTTTTCATTTTGATTGGTTTCCATGAATTTTTTTAATTCTTCTTTAATTTCCTGGTTGACCCATTCATTCTTTAGTAGGATGCTCTTTAGCCTCCATGTATTTGAGTTCTTTCTGACTGTCCTCTTGTGATTGAGTTCTAGTTTCAAAGCATTGTGGTCTGAAAATATGCAGGGAATGATCCCAATCTTTTGGTACCGGTTGAGACCTGATTTGTGACCTAGGATGTGATCAATTCTGGAGAATGTTCCATGGGCACTAGAGAAGAATGTGTATTCCGTTGCTTTGGGATGGAATGTTCTGAATATGTCCGTGAAGTCCATTTGATCCAGTGTGTCATTTAAAGTCTTAATTTCCTTGTTGATCTTTTGCTTAGATGATCTGTCCATTTCAGTCAGGGGGGTATTAAAGCCCCCCACTATTATTGTATTGTTGTCAATGTGTTTCTTTGCTTTTGTTATTAATTGCCTTATATAATTGGCTGCTCCCATGTTCGGGGCATAGATATTTACAATTGTTAGATGTTCTTGTTGGATAGACCCTTTAAGTAGGATATAGTGTCCTTCCTCATCTCTTATTACAGTCTTTGTTTTAAAATCTAGTTTGTCTGATATAAGGATTGCCACCCCAGCTTTCTTTTGGTGTCCATTAGCATGGTAAATGGTTTTCCACCCCCTACTTTCATTCTGGGGGTGTCTTTGGGTCTAAAATGAGTCTCTTGCAGACAGCATATGGATGGGTCTTGTTTTTTAATCCAATCTGATAGCCTGTGTCTTTTGATTGGGGCATTTAGCCCATTTACATTCAGGGTAACTATTGAAAGAGATGAATTTAGTGCCATTGTATTGCCTGTAAGGTGACTGTTACTGAATGTTGTCTGTGTTCCTTTCTGATCTTTGCTGCTTTTAGGCTCTCTCTTTGCTTAGAGGACCCCTTTCAATATTTCTTGGAGGGCTGGTTTCATGTTTGCAAATTCCTTTAGTTTTTGTTTGTTCTGGAAGCTTTTTATCTCTCCTTCTATTTTCAATGACAGCCTAGCTGGATATAGTATTCTTGGCTGCATATTTTTCTCGTTTAGTGCTCTGAAGATATCTTGCCAGTCCTTTCTGGCCTGCCAGGTCTCTGTGGATAGGTCTGTTGCCAATCTAATATTTTTACCATTGTAGGTTACATATCTCTTCTCCCGAGCTGCTTTCAGGATTTTCTCTTTGTCTCTGAGACTCATAAGTTTTACTATTAGATGTCGGGGTGTTGACCTATTTTTATTGATTTTGAGAGGGGTTCTCTGTGCCTCCTGGATTTTGATGCCTGTTTCCTTCCTCACATTAGGGAAGTTCTCTGCTATTATTTGCTCCAATATACCTCTGCCCCTCTCTCTCTTTCTTCTTCTTCTGGGATCCCAATTATTCTAATGTTGTTTCATCTTATCGAATCACTTATCTCTCGAATTCTGCCCTCGTGATCCTGTAGTTGTTTCTCCCTCTTTTTCTCAGCCTCTTTACTTTCCATCATTTGGTCTTCTATATCACTGATTCTCTCTTCTGCCTCATTTATCCTAGCAGTTAGTGCCCCCATTTTTGATTGCACTTCATCAATACCCTTTTTGATTTCGACTTGGTTAGATTTTAGTTCTTTTATTTCTCCAGAAAGGGTTTCTCTAATAACTTCCTCGCTTTTTTCAAGCCCAGCTAGTATCTTTAAAGTCATGATTCTGAACTCTAGGTCCGACATCATACTAATGTCCGTATTGAGTAGGTCCCTGGCTGACGGTACTACCTCTTGTTCTTTTTGCTGAGGTGATTTTTTTCGTCTTGTCATTTTGTCCAGAGGAGAATAGATGAATGAGAGAACAAAATGCTAACAGGTTTACAACGTCCCCAGCAAATATACTGTATACAAATCAGAAAAGACCTGAAACCAGGGCAAAAGAAAGGGAAAGAAAGAAAAAAGAAAGAAAAAAAAAGAAAAAAAAGATAAAAACAAAAACAGAACAATACAAAAAAAGCAGAATGTGATCAAATATGATCAGGCTAGTGCATAGATCAGTGCCACACACTAGATTTTGGGCGTATTTTGGTCTGTTAGAAAAAAGTGCCTCCTAAAATTTTAAAGGAAGAAAGACATATATGTACAAAATAAGGGTTGATACAATGAAGGGATAGAAGATGACTGTAAAGATGAAAATTATAAAAGATTTTATAAAAGGACTTGATAAGATAAGAAGTTGTTTGAAAAAAGAAAGAAGATTTAAAAAAAAAGAAAAAAGGGAGAGAATGTGATCAGGCAGGAGACTAGAACAGAACCATACGCTAGTGATTTAGGGTATATTTTTATCTGTCAGAAGAAACTGTATCTCAAAATTTTAAAGAGAGAACAACTTATATATATATGCCAAAAATAAGGGTAACTACTATGAAGGGATAAAATATGACTCTAAAAATGAAAAATAAAAAATGTTTTTTGTTTTTTTTTTAAAAGAGATTGATAAGATGTTGGTTGAAAAGGGGAAAAAGAAAAAGAAAAAAAAACAGTTAACAAAAATTAACGTTGATGAACTAATGAATCATGGTAAAAAAAAGCCATGAATTCTATGTGCAGTATTCCCCTAGCCCTGGAGTTCTCCCGTTCTCCTTGATCAGTAAACTTGGTCTTGGCTTGCTGGCTGTTCGTGCTGATCTTCTGGGGGAGGGGCCTGTTGCTGTGGTTTCCAAATGTCTTTGCCGGAGGCTGAATTGCCCCGCCCTTGTCGGTCCGGGCTAAGCAAGCTGCTCGGGTTTGATCTCAGGAGCTTTTGTTCCCAGCAAGCTCTCCGTTCAGCTTTGGAGGACCAGGGCAAAAATGGTGGCCTCCCAATCTCCACCCGGAGGAGCTGAGAACTCGGGGCCCCTGCTCCTCAGTGCGCCCCCAGAGAAAAGCAGTCACTCCCTTGTCCCTGGTCTCCGGCCGCACTCCGTGCTCACCCAGCCTGTGACCGAGCGTTTGTATCTCTGGCACCCGACCCCGTGTGGAGTCTCCAAACCCAGCAGATCCCTGCGGTGCGTTCCCGCGCCGCTCCTCCCTGGGAAGGAAAGGGAGTCTCCCCGGATCTGCCGCCTGTTGGGTCCCTGCTGCAGGAGCAGTGGCCCAACTGGGCCGCGGATCAGTTTATGGCAACCCCAAGCTGAGAGCTCGCGCCTCAGCTCCGTCTCTGCAGCCGGCTTCCCCGCTCCGATCCCTGGGAGCTCTGCCGCACTCAGGCTCCCCCGGTCTTTCTGTGACCCCAAGGGTCCTGAGACCCCACTGTCCCGCGAGGGTTCCACCCCCGCTTAGCCACTGGAGCGACGTCCCTCAGCGGAGCCCACTTCTAAAAGGTCCGATTTTGTGCTCCGCGGCTCTAGCACTTGCCAGAAGCGGCCGGTGGAGGCCCCTCCCCCGCCGTCTATCCTCCCGAATATCGCCTCGGATTCACTTCTCCGCACGTCCTACCTTCCAGTAAGTGGTCGCTTCTCTGTTCAGAGAGTTGTTGCTACTCTCCTCTTCGATCTCCTGTTGAGTTCGTAGGTGTTCAGAATGGTTTGATCCCTATTCAGCTGAATTCCTGAGATCAGACGAAATCTAGGTCTCCTACTCCTCCGCCATCTTGCTCTTCTCAGTTTTGGGACTCTTCTTAAAAGTTTAGATACAACTAGCAGTTGGAGGACCACAAAGATCTTTCTAGAACCAGGGTCTCCAGCAATAGCCATCCGTCCTGAAGGAGACACCAGCAGAGCTCCCCGGGGGCTCTCACCCTCCCCAAGGACACACAGGAAGGGGGAGGGGACACACTCACCTGCAGACCCCCCAGTGGGCAGCTGGAAGAGGAGAAGCAGGAAAGGGAGATGGGAGAGCAAAGGGCCCCTGCAGCAATCCTCCATTTCCTCACAGCTGGGGAGACACAGGGCAGGAGGCAGGTGAACACCTCCAGAGAGGAGGCAGGGCCAGCCCACAGCTCTGGGCCTCAGAGTAGACAGCAGGGCTCAGGGCTGGCAACGGTCCCCAGCAGGAGAGCACAGCCTTTCCTACTGCTCATCATGCTGGTGGGGTGGGGGCCTCCACAACTTTAACACCAAGAAATCCCTCCCAGCCCTTTGGAAACTTTCCCAGCCTGCTCTGCCCACAGGACCAGACCTTCCTGCCTCAGCACAGGGGCCTCCTCCATGTCTGCATGAGTCACAGGCCACCACAGGGACACAGGGCCCAGACTCAGGGCCCTCCCCATGAAGGACACACCAGCTCCTGCGTGCTGTTCTTCTACTGCCTCCTAATTATGACCAGGGAATGACTGAGAAGCATGAGGGTCAGACTGTGTCCTCCTCAAGGACACTGTGGCTCCCACCACACGCACCCTGTCCTCCGGTCCTTTACTGGGTGAGTTCACCTAATTTCACCCGTGCCTCCCCGCAGCACATTTTAACAATGTTTATTCTTCCGATCCATGAGCATGGAATATTTTTCCATCTTTTTGTGTCTTCTTCAATTTCTTTCATGAGTGTTCTGTAGTTCTAGATAGTTCCTTTACCTCTTTGGTTAGGTTTATTGCGAGGTATCTTATGGTTTTGGGTGCTATTGTAAATGGAATCGTTTCTCTAATTTCTCTTTCTACAGTTGCGTTGTTAGTGTATAAGAAAGCAACTGATTTCTGTGCATTGATTTTGTATCCTGCCACATTACTGAATTGCTGTATGAGTTCTAGTAATTTGGGGGTGGAGTCTTTTGGGTTTTCCACATAAAGTATCATGTCGTCTGCGAAAAGAGAGAGTTTGACTTCTCCTTTGCCAGTTTGAATACCTTTTATTTCTTTTTGTTGTCTGATTGCTGTTGCTAGGACTTCTAGTACTATGTTGAACAATAGTGGCGAGAGTGGGCATCCTTGACGTGTTCCTGATCTTAAGGGAAAGGCTCTCAGCTTTTCCCCATTGAGGATGATATTCACTGTGGGTTTTTCATAGATGGATTTTATGAACTTGAGGAATGTTCCCTCTATCGTTATACTCTGAAGAGTTTTAATCAGGAAAGGATGTTGTATTTTGTCAAATGCTTTTTCTGCATCAATTGAGAGGACCCTATGGTTCTTCTCTCACCTCTTATTAATGTGTTCTATCACATTGATTGATTTGCAAATGTTGAACCACACTTGCATCCTGGGGATAAATCCCACTTGGTCATGGTGGATGATCCTTTTAATGTATTGTTGGATCCCATGAGCTAGGATTTTGTTGAGGATTTTGGACTCCATATTCATCAGGGATATCGGTCTGAAATTCTCCTTTTGATGGGGTCTTTGCCTGGTTTGGGGATTAAGGTAATGCTGGCCTCATAGAATGAGTTTGGAAGTTTTCCTTCTGTTTCTATTTTTTAAACAGCTTCAGGAGAATAGGTATTATTTCTTCTTTGAATGTTTGGTAGAATTCCCCATGGAATCCATCAGGCCCCGGGCTCTTGTTTTTTGGGAGGTTTTTGATCACTGCTTCAATCTCATTACTGGTTATTGGCCTATTCAGGTTGTCAATTTCTTCCTGTTTCAGTCTTGGCAGCTTATAGGTTTCCAGGAGGCATTCATTTCATCCAGATTGCCCAATTTATTGACATATACTTGTTGATAATAATTCCTACTAATTGTTTCTATTTCCTTGGTGTTAGTCGTGATCTCTCCCCTTTCATTCATAATTTTATTAACTTGGGTCCTTTCTCTTTTCTTTTGGATAAATCTGGCCAGTGGTTTATCGATCTTATTAATGCTTTCTTTTTTTTTAAAGATTTTATTTATTTATTTGACAGAGAGAGAGACAGCAAGAGCAGGAACACAAGCAGGGGGAGTGGGAGAGGGAGAAGCAGGCTTCCTGCAGAGCGGGGAGCCCAATGCGGGGCTCGATCCCATGACCCTGGGATCATGACCTGAGCCAAAGGCAGTCGCTTAACCGACAGAGCCACCCAGGTGCCCCGATCTTATTAATTCTTTAAAAGAACCAACTTCTAGTTTCATTGATCTGATCTACTGTGTTTCTGGTTTCTAATTCATTGATCTCTGCTCTAATCTTAATTATTTCTCTTCTAATGCATGGCTTAGGCATCGTTTGTTGCTTTTTCTCTAGTTCTTTAAGGTGCAGAGTTAGCTGGTGAATTTGGGATTTTCCTATTTTTTTGAGTGAGGCTTGGATGGCTATGTATTTCCCCTTTAGGACCACCTTTGCAGTATAGGTTTTGGACCGATGTGTTTTCAGTCTCATTGATGTCCATGAATTGTTTAAGTTCTTCTTTGATTTCCTGGTTGACCCAAACATTCTTGAGCAGAGTGGTCTTTAGTTTCCAAGTGTTTGACTTTCTGCCAAATTTTTTCTTGTGATTGAGTTCCAGTTTTAAAGCATTGTGGTCTGAGAATATGCAGGGAATAATCTCAATCTTTTGGTATTGGTTGAGACCTGATTTGTGACCCAGTATGTGGTCTATTCTGGAGAAAGTTCCATGTGCGCTCGAGAAGAATGAGTATTCTGTTGTTTTAGGGTGGAATGTTCTGTAAATATCTATGAGGTCCATCTGGTCCAGTGTGTCATTCAAAGATCTTGCTTCCTTGTTGATTTTCTGCTTAGATGATCTGTCCGTAGCTGAGAGTGGAGTGTTGAGGTCTCCTACAATTAACGTGTTGTTATCAATATGACTATTTATTTTGGTTAACAGTAGGCTTATGTAGATGGCTGCTCCCGTGTTGGGGGGCATAGATATTTACAATTGTTAGATCTTCTTGTTGGATAGACCCTTTGAAAATGATATAGTGTCCTTCCATGTCTCTAACTACAGACTTTAGTTTAAAATCTAATTTGTCTCATATAAGAATTGCTGCCCCAGCTTTCTTTTGAGGTCTGCTGGCATGGAAGATGGATCTCTATCCCTTCACTTTCAATCTGGATGTATCTTTAGGTTCAAAATGAGTCTCTTGTAGGCAGCATATGGATGGGTCCCGTCTTTTTATCCAATCTGCAACCCTGTGCCATTTTATGGGAGCATTTAGGCCATTCCTGTTGAGAGTGATTATTGAAAGATATGAATTAAGTGTTGTCATATTGCCTGTGAAGACGTTGTTTTTATAGATTGTCCCTGTAAATTTCTGTTGTATATCCCTCTTGGGGTCTTTCTCCTTTTATAGAACCCGCCTTAATATTTCTTGCAGGGCCGGCTTAGTGGTCACATATTCTTTCAGTTTCTGCCGGTCTTGGAAGCTCTGTATCTCTCCATCCATTCTAAATGACAGCCTTGTGAGATAAAGTATTCTTGGCTGCATGTTCTTCTTGTTTAGTACCCTGAATATGCCTTGCCAGGCCTTTCTGGCTTGCCAGGTCTCTGTGGATAGGTCTGACATTCTGTTCTTCCTCCCTCTGTACGTAAGGAATCTCTTCCCCCTAACTGCCCTTAAGATGGTTTCCTTGGTTTTAAGATTTGAGAGTTTTACTATCACATGCCGGGGTGTTGGCCTGTTTTCCTTGATCTTGGGAGAGGTCCTCTCTGCCTCTAGGACACGAGTGTTTGTTTCATTCCCCAGATTAGGGAAGTTCTCAGCTACAATTTGCTCAAATATATCTTCTAGTCCTCTCTCTCCACTCCCTCCGGGATTCCAATAATTCTGACATTGGAACGCTTCATGGTGTCACTTATTTCTCTGATTCTATTTTCATGGATTCTGAGTTGTTTTTCACTGGCCTCCTCTTTTCCCTTTTTATCTATTAAATTGTCTTCCAGGTCACTGATTCATTCTTCTGCCTCACTTACCCTAGCTGTTAGATTATCTACATTAGATTGGATCTCATTGATAGCATTTTTAAATTCTGCCAATTCAGCTTTCATTTCTGCCCTTAGAGACTCTATGTTGCCATTAACTGATTTCTCCATTCTAGCCATTGTCTTCACAATTGCTAGCCTGAATTCCATCTCCAACATCTTGGTTATATCGGCATCCATTTGTAAATCTGGGGCATAAGTCATAATCTCTGAGTCTTTCCTATTTTGGGGGTTCCTCCTCCTAGTCATTCTGTTGATGGGTGGTTGAAAGAATGTATAGAGTCCAGATTATTGACCAGAACACTAGCAAGATACACCTGTTTTCTAGGGACCTTAGGGTTGCCGGCCTCTTCTTCTCCCCGCCTGTCTTCTGGGGGAGGGGCCTGCCCCGCTGTTACTCAGGCAACCCTGTTTGGGCAGAGTTGCCCTGCCCCCCTGTGGTGGGGGATGGGCTCAGTGGGAACCAGATTTTGGGGCTTTTGTTCTCAGGCAGCTTTCACTGGCGGCTTTCCCCGTCTCTTCCGAGAATCAGAGCAGAAGAGATTTCCAACCCTCTGCCTCAGAGCAGAGAGATCGCAGTCTGTTCTTCAGTGAGCTCTCCAGGCCACACTCTCTCCATTTCTGACGGTGCTGCTATAAACTGCAGCAGCCTGGGTTGTGCGCCCCTCCGCAGCACCCCCAGTCCTGCCTCCAGGTCAGGGCCCGTCTCTGCCCTTTGTGATTCTAAACCTGCCAGCCGCCCCCAGTTCGCATGCAACCGCTGCTCCCGGTTTCTGCCCCGGGGGCTGCCCTAAAGTCCCTTCCCCACCGCTACCAGTCTGTGCCCTGTCTCCAGCGTGCGAGGCTGTCACTCACCGGCGGTGTAGGATCCCCACAGCCAGGCACTCTCCCGCTGCCATTTATCCTCCGATATCTGACCACAGAATCATGGCTCCCTGCTCCGTACCTGGAAACCAACCGCCTGCGATATTCTGTTTGTAGAGATCCAGATCTTCTTACACCTCAGGTTGGTTTCGTGGGTGCTCAGAGTGGTCTGGTAGATATCCAGGTCAATTCCGGGGAGCAGTTGGAATAGGGTCCCCTACTCCTCCGCCATCTTTTCTCCCAGGAAAATCCATCTTAATTGAAAAATAATTAATGAACAAGAACCAATATTAGCTTCCAGGTCCACCCCCCCCAACTGCCACCACCTTTCCCTGCCCGACGAGGAGACTCCTCAAGACCTGAGAGACATTAGGGTTATTTTATGCAAGGACAGAGAGAAGAAAACCAAATTTTATTGAGTACCTACTAAGTACCAGGACCTGGGCTACACAAGTTGTACTTATGACACTTCATTCTCACACATGTAACAGAGATGAAGGAAGACATGAGTTCTACCATCTAGTAATCTTTCATCCAGGAACCTCTCAGAGGAGGGACGGCTGGAGCTGCAAGGACACTGCCCCCCATACCCCTGCACACCCCAGTCCTCAAGCCCAGCCCAGCCCCCAGCTCCACAGCGCTCAAGGTGAAAGAGGAGCAGGAGGGGGACCTTGGACTCAGAAATGGCCCAGGGTGATATGGCCAGGAAGCTTATCTCGCCTGAATGCCGGCCTTTGGATCCCATGATGGGAGGGGAAGGAATGACCAAGATGGGGAAGATTTTCCTGAAGGACACTGGAAGGACACCTGGAGACATTGCAGGAAGGACACCAAACAGCAAACTTCACTGCCCCCTGCCAGCTCATCAGGCTCCTGGTCCAGCTGTTTTTCGACAAACATTGTTCACTGCCATGAATGATTTTTCTGCCTCAATATATAAATTATATAGTGGGGTGTTAAGATTGTACTTTCTAGGGGCGCCTGGGTGGCTCAGTCGTTAAGCGTCTGCCTTCGGCTCAGGTCATGATCCCAGAGTCCTGGGATCGAGCCCCGCATCAGGCTCCCTGCTCGGCGGGAAGCCTGCTTCTCCCTCTCCCACTCCCCCTGCTTGTGTTCCCTTTCTCACTGTGTCTCTCTCTGTCAAATAAATAAATAAAATCTTAAAAAAAAAAAAGATTGTACTTTTTACTTTAACAGTCATATAATACCTCTCATCTTTAGTTGCTTCAAGTGCTTCTGAAACACTTCCAGACAAACACCTAAGCTATAAAACAATGGCTAATGTAAAAAGAATTGTGAATTTGTAATGTGCCAGTTGGTGCAAAGTATTAAACCCACTTTTTAAAAACCTGTAATAAAGTTTAACTTATTTTAAAATTTTTATGAATCATTTTTATGAGTATAATTGACAATGTTACATTATTTTCCGGTGACAACATACTGATTCAACAAGTTAAACATTATTCTATGCTCCCAACAGGTGTACCTATCATCTATCTCCCACTCTCTTCACCCATTTTGGCCCACCCCCCCCCACTCCATATCCCCTCTGGCAACCATGGGCTTGTGCTCTGTGTGTACAGGTCTGATTCTGCCTTTTGTTTGTTTGCTTATTCATTTGGTTTGTTTGGATTCCACATATAAGTAAAATCATGCAGTATTTGTCTTTCCCAGTCTGACTTCTTTCACTTAGCATAATACCTTCTAGGTCCATCCATGTTGTCACAAATAGCACAATCTTATCCTTTTTTCTGCCTGCATAATATTCCATTATGTATATATACCTCATCCCCCTGTCCGTCCATCTGTCAATGGACTTTCAGGTTGTTTTCATATCTTAGCTATTATAAATAATGCTACAATAAACATGCGGGTGTTTATGCCTTATCAAATTTGTATTTTCATGATCTTTGGGTAAATACCTACCTGATGAGAGAAAACAGAACAAAGCCTGGACTTTGCTGCAACCTGTAGTCTCCAGGTTTACAGATGGTAACACTCCTACAGCTCCCTCAAGGACTTCCTTTCATGTTTGACCACTATAGCTTTGTTCTTGTTAGTGTTACTTCCCTGTGATAACCAGAAACAGCCCCACCCAAAATATATGATAGCAATTACCTTACAAACATTGGTCCACTGATATACATCTGAAGGGTCTCAGGACTAATGTTTTACTAGACAGTAGTAAATAACCTTATCTTAACAGCAGTTAGCCCTCAAGGTCCTGGAAGCCTTGCTTCCAAATTCCTTTAAGACTTACACTATCCCTTACCCCCACCAATGATTAAGTATACGATTAGTCGCAGCTCACAATCCCTGCACAGCTCCTTCTGCCCACGGGTCCTGTCCTTGTGCTATAATAAAACCACCTTTCCAATGGAAACCTCAAAAATTATATCCTGACCATTTGCTCACCAGCCCCACGTCATTTTGTTGCCCAACGTTCTTCTTATCTGAACTTCAAGCCTCATTGCAAACTTCTCTTCCTGTTCTTCCATTTCAGGGGCTATTCAAGGAGTAAGGTCTTATCGGGACACTTTCATGCCAATTGCTCAGGCTGCAATCCTCTAGCCCATGGCTGCTCTAAGGGGAGGAATAAAAGCCTGTATTTTGACTGGAAGCTAGTACCCTGGCTGAAATGGTAATAAGACCCAGAAACTTGATGCCTTCTCTTTATTCCTATCCTTATACAAAGCTGTCTCTGTTGGGCACAGGACAGCTACCTAAGTCACTAGCATGGCTGCCAACCTTAAGACACTCCTGTGATTTTTCCTCCTCATTGGTCCAATGTGATCTCTTCCACATCCCTGATCTAGCCACTTCTGGCCACAAGCCCTCCAACGAAAGCCAGCAAAACTGAATTAAAACCCAACAGAGGGCTGCTTCCTAGGGAAGTTGGCTATAAAGGCTACATGTGCTGGAATGTCACTTAGACCATGATGGATTTCTATCTTTACAATTTTTCATCTGTGTTCTCAAATCACTACTTAAATCACAACATTGGGTAATTTCCCCTTGCAAAACTTTTCTAGTGTTTTCCATGGGTTAAAAATGGCAGGTCCTTCACAGCATGTCACGGTATTTCAGTCATTCACCAGCACCAATTTGTAGTCTAGAATGCAATGGGAGGTGGGGGAATGCCAGCATCCCTCCTACATCCCTCCTACATCCCTCCTACAAGGCTGGCAGTGTTCACAGCAATTTTGTTCAAGGGACGCCTCCAGTCACTTTAACACTGGGAACCCCTGACATATCCTGTGTGGGATGTCACCTGGGAGTACGGGGGATTTTCTTGTTAATGGACCTTCTCTGTTTTTCTAGGAACATGGGATCTTTTTCTTCAGTCCCCAAGGACTCTCCCTTGGGATGCCTTTTAACACACTGGAATCAATTCAGGTCACAAGATTTAAGAAAGACAAGGCTGATCTTCTCTGTAACACTTCAGGGCCTCAGTACTCCTTAGGAGATAAGGAAAAACGGCCAATTAATGAGACACTAAGCTTCAATATGATCTACCATTTAGATCTCTTCTGTCGGCAACAGGGCAAATGGACAGGGGTACCCTATGTCCAGGCCTTCATGACCCTAAATCCAGATCCTGACCTCTGCAGAATATGTTTGGCCACCAACAAGGCTAATAACCACCACCACCCCCCACCGATGAATTGGATGACGATTATCTAAATAGGCCTCCTAATAAATGCAGCTTGCCAGAAAAATCACAGGCCATCCCTAATGAAGGGGACACTGACTCTCTTACTGTTCCTCCTCCTAATAGACCCAGGTTATTCTTGTTGTATGTGGGGCCTTTTCCCTCATTCATTTCCTGGATTAATGGTTATGATAAGTGGAGGCAATTGTCTGGTTAGTCTACCGAGGGACAGGGCCTTTAAGGAATATTCCCAAGCAGGTGCCAAAACTCCTTTTGTTTCAAGGATGTTTCCTGTCTTCTCTGGCCCGAAATAGACTCCCTAATTTCACTTCATGTTGGTGGGGGGAAAAAAATGCATCTGCTCATCTGTCTGAGCTGATGAGCTTTCGGAATGGGAGTCCTTTTTCTTTTGTCTGGGCTTTTTTTTTTTGGTAACCATGTGTTAGCCACTTTACTATAAAATGTGATCAAAACTCAATTATGAGTTCAAAAAGACATAGGAAAACCAATGAGTTTTAATTTTATTACAAGTTTTAAAAACTGGGAGTAGTTTGAAAAAAACTTAGATCCTAATTTCAGCCCAGGGTTAATATTTTACAAAGAATCACTACAGGTGAACCTCAATGCAACAAACAAATACAATTTACAAATCCAGGTCATAAACTCACTAACAAACTTACTAATCATGGTAAGGGACAGTGCCAAAGACCAGCTGTTGCCTCAGTTAAATCAGAAAGAAACCTCGCCTTCTGTGAAGGCAGAAAAACATGCAAACAATTCTGCTTCAAGAAATTTGCACAGAAATAGAAAATGCTAGATCCTTTGCCACAAATGAAATTGCAAACATTCAACACATTAAATTAAATCCAAGGAGCACCAAACAGTAAATTGAAGCAAAGGTAGGACTCAAACATTTAATTTCCAGCTATGCAACTAGCAGAGCCCAAGAATTTCAGGTGTAGAAATTAGCTGTAGGCAAACTCTATAAAAACATGAGTTTATACTCTGTCATTTTATTTTATTTATTTGTTTTTTTATTATGTTCAGTTAGCATATAGTACATAAGTTTTTGATGTAGTGTTCAACAATTCAATAGTTATATATAACACCCAGTGCTCATCACAACACGTGCGCTCCTTAATATACTCTGTAATTTTAATACAATGCAGACATTTCTGCAAAGCTGTTTAGATTTTAGAGGGGCATAATAAGGCATCAGGGTGTCTTTTCAAAGTCACTCTCAAATACTCTTGATTTTTCATTGGCAACAATGACATCTTTACAACTTAATATCTCTCACAGATCTCTAGCCTCTGCACACAAGGCAACAAAATACCACTTCCCATCTGGTCCAGCTTAATGTCAGTTTGTAGAATGACTTGACATTAAATCCATCCATGGCCTAAATGACACAGAAGCTACTATTCCCTGGGCATATCCACATTTTTTTCCCCATCTCCTCAGCATGAACAGTCTCTCAATCGATTCTCCTTCACGCCCCATCCCCACAAAAGACTCCAATCCCCAGGAGATGCACACATGTCAATTCTGGAAGCTCTACTATTGCTCATCTCCAGCTCCCCATGCTGGGGGCCAAAGCAACAGTTTGTTGTAAAAAGTTGCAGAAACAGTGATTATTTACAAATTCATTTTTGTGCACTTTTACATAATTTAAAACCTGGTGTAGAGGGTGCTTTCAGGCAGCAGGCTTGAGCCCTGAAACCCTGAGTAAGGAAGAAAGGCCCATGGTGACCACCAGACTGAGTGCAAACAGGCCCATCAGGTGACCCACCTCAAAACAGCCAGAAGCCCTAGCTGACCAATAGGCTACTACAACTGGGCACGGGTACCAAAAACAGAATATTCCATACGTTCCCACACCTCCTCACTTCCCCATTAACTGTAGCCCCCACCACCGCCTCCTGGCAGGCAGGCTCTCTCCTTTGCTGCCCTGCCTGCTACTCCCTAGCAGGGTATTCAGTAAACTTCTGTCTCCTGTATCCTGCCCTGGGCTCTCCAAACTCTTTTCTGGAAGGTAGTAGAATATGCAGCAGCACAAAAGGACATTTTATTTCTACAGGAAGAAAAAGGATTAGCATACATAATAATTATGTGCATCGAGTAAACTGTCATAAAAAATTGAAGTAAATGCCCCCAGAACCCTGAATTTTTGTCAACACTGACATTTTCCTGCAAGAAGAGAACCTCAAAGTCACTGGTTTTGCTTTCAGTGAATTAGGAGCCCCCATGTTTGTATAAATGAATCTCTAAGAAAACCACCAGATGAAACTCTCACTTTTTAAAGTAAAATAGTGACTGACTAAAGTGCACGCAGCTCCACACCCTTATCCACCTGCTCAAGGTCAAATCACCAGCAATTCTCTGAAAGGAGCTTACTTCTGTTTTGGTATTATTACCACAATAACTAAAATTTTCAAGCAGGAAAAAAAGTCTAATTACAAGTAAGAGAATGGCAGCCTGAGTGAAGTTCGTTTACTATGATCTTCAATTTTCTGGTCAACCCATACTTGCAATCCATTCCTTTCCATACAAGGAAAACCACCATTTTAGTTCCCAAGTTTTATTCAAGAATTCATACAAAATCTTCCAGATAAATGAGTTTTAATCCTCCTTCTTCCTCTCCTTCCTCGTCCTGATTAACCTGGAAGTAATGCAATTAGTAACTCTCTTTGCTCTTAACAACTACGTGCAAACAGTCACGTAGATTATTGTTCTTCAAATATTTTTTTGATGAGATATTCCAAATACCTTTACGGGAAAAGGCACCTCAGAAGTTACGGTGATCTTGCTCTTGCGCCTTTCAATGGTTACAACCCCTCCACCAAGACTCCCAGCTTTTCCATTGGCTTTGATTCTCTCTTGAAGAAACCGCTTCAAATTGGCAGCATCCAGGATTCCATCTTCTACTGGGTGGGAACAGTTAAGGGTAGACTTCGGAACTTGCTTCTCCCCGCCCACAATCACAAGCTTTTCCACGGGCACCATGGCGCAACAGAGGCAGAAAGGAAGGTCTCTTCTGTCTGAACTTTTATCCACCTCCAGCCTTGCCTGCTGCACCTCACCTCCCCTGCCTCCCCTCCCCCTCCCCCTCCCCGTTTCTGCACCACCATGGATGCAGCTTGTACGACTGGCTCCTATACCATCGTGGGTACCCCCGCCACCGTGGCCTTCGGCTCCTCCTACCCTCACTCTCAAGGAGCGTGGAGCACCCCCTTGGACTTAAAGCACCGTACAGGTGCCCCAGGTGGAAAAAATTGACAATGGGGAACAAACTGATTGACTTTTAAATGGACATAGGTGCAACATATTCGTATTAAAGCTAATTTGAGTTTGCTGGTTTAATTAAGGTAGACATGTCTATCTTAATTAGTTGTCAACATTAACTATAACACTTTTATTCTACCAAGGTTTGCTGAAGGTCAAAAAGGCTCATGTAATCTCTTGCAATTTGTCAACAAAAGATGGCTTCAAATGGTTAATTAATTTTGTCTGTCTCAAAGTTTTCATGCGTAACTGTGAAAACAGCTTTCACAATCTTTGGTAACCTGAAACTTTAAAGTTTTACTTGGATAACAAGTCAGATTGAATTCGTTGGTTATCTAAGTCTTTCCAAATAAGATAAAATAGTGAAACATTAATTACTAAACATAATGTTTATTCGCTTTGGGCTTCCTATTGCAGAGAAGCTGAGGATACTCAGTCTGTTGGTAAACATACTTGATGCCTTATCAAGATGGTACTATGGAAAAACATGTTTGTACAAAGTATAAAATGTATTCATAAATTTCAGATCTAAAGAATTCCAGTGTAACACACAGTTCACAGTCAATTACTACTTAGTTTTCCCTGGAGACTAAGGTTTGTAAGAATTAAAATTCCGCTAAATGTAATTAAGACTGTTGGAGATAAGAAAGCAACTCTGTTTGCAAGAAAAAATGTGTTTTTGATGAGAAAGATATAAGGAATGGGAATACATTTTGTTGAGGGGGGAAACGAGTAATTTTGTCCTAAAATAAGACTGGTTGTTTGGAGAGAAAAGGCTTAGGACAAAATCTGAATTAAAAAAAAAAAAAAAAACAGTTGTAGAAGGTTTGTGAAGGGAATACTTTAGGAAAAAATTTATGTATGGTCAGGACTAAGGCTGAAATAAATAGATTTTAAAGATACACTGGTACACGATTAAAATTCTGCTTTTTTCTCTGATAAAAAAAACAAAGTTTTCTTGGATTGTTGGTTTCCACTTGATAAGAAATTATAAACAAAGTTGTGGTCTTTTCCTTGCCCAGAAAAACAAAGTTTCTATGTTTTGTCTTTATCAGGTCTTTGGTTACTTAAGAAAGTTAAAACTTCTCAATATCAGAAGAGCTAAATTTTGAGAACTATATAACCCTACCTGTTTGTCTTTGTAATAGCTTATTATCACCTTGGGGAGATAAATAATCACATTTTAAGTGTTATAATGATGTGTAATCCTCTTTAGGCATGTGCTTTAAAACTTTCTGAGTGTTTTAAAAAACTTCCCCAAGATTTGAATTGTAAATGAAGTCTTTTTGACTAATTAGGTTTGTTTATTTGGTCTGTTAAATTACATGGAAAGCATTGTCAAACAACTGATGACAACTTTAGGTTATGTTGTATGGGTAAATGCTATAACTTCTAGAAATTATATGAAATCCCTAAAGTTTTCATAGATCCTGGTATAAGGTCAGCACTCGACATTCTGATTATGTGTAGCACAGAAGGAACTGGGTTTCCTTGTCAACTGCATTATAATGAACTCTCATCAGATCTTTAACCATATCCATTTTTGAGTCTCTTGTCACTTATAGATGTTCTGATGCTCTTACAAAATGTGTTTTGTCTTCAAGGAGACCCATGAAAAGAACTTTTGGCAAATACAGGTATTTGATATCTTTAAGATCATAAAACTAAGCCAAATGAAAATTTCCAGAACTAATGGGAAAAAAGCTGCATTCAAACAGAATAAGAATTAATATGGGACTAAATAAATTGAGAAAATGATATTTTTATAAGTGTTGTTGGAAACGTTCTCTAATGTTAGCTCCCCCAGATTAAGGAAACTTTCTCTTAAGATATCCATGATATACAGAAATATGATAAAATATTCCTTTGGGAACAAATTGAAGCATTTTACTTTTTTTCCCTACCTGAACCCTCTGAAATTCAGAAACTCTCATTGAGTATTCTTTCTTCCATGGCAATTATAATTATTTTCATAAGTTCAATAAGAATCTGTTCTCCTTGTAACAGGACACCATTGGAAACACTGGTTATTTTACCAAGGCTTTGACTGGAATGAATGTCAGATTTGAGAGAGACATGCACGGACTCAGATATGATCAAACAGCTTTAAGGTACTAAAGTTGACTTTATGGAGCCAATAAAGCCCCTTGGAAATGTCATTCTGGCACCTCACTCACAGAGGTCCCACAGCCTCAGCACGTGAGTAAAAAAAATGTACGTTCCTGGCAGGTGCAAGAACCTCAAGATATTTGGGGGACTTCGAGAAAAGAAATTTGCCCAAATCTACAGATATTGCAGACATATCTGACAACAAGTATTTGGCTTGGTTTCTGGCCTCGAGAGCTTAAAATTGTTCAATCTAGAGATTCCTTATAAAAAGTTCCAGCAAAGCAGATTTTAAAAGATCTATATGGTCGGTCACTATTCTTGCTAGCTTATGTAAATAAGTAGGCCAAATTCGTTAAAACTGGACATGTTTTACAAGCAAATTAATCTTGATATGGCTATCTTTGATAAAATGAGGGTGACTATTAGAGGAAAAATATGTTTCAATAACACATATTTGTAGATATTAGACTTTAATACTATTGACTATAAACTAGGCTAGATCCTGAATTCTTCTGGTTTCCTGAAATATCTGGCGATGGCTCTCCAAACTGAGGTTTCCAATCTTCTTCCGTTCTCTTAACTTAAAGTCATTAAAAACTAAAACTGCTCTTTCCCTAAAGCCCTGAAAGCTGATGCTGGACAACTTGAGGTCAGCTCAGAGAAACTGCCACAGAACTCATGTACAGACGATCTATTGCGTATGTGACTGCTTCTCTTTGGGCTGGTCAAAAGGATCAGCAGAGACAGGTGAATTACAAAGCAGAAAAGCCCATCTGATTCCCGCAGCCTGTTCGCAATCCCTCTGCGGACGCTTCAGGCCTGAGTCTGAAAATCTTCTCCCTGGCAGCACTCGGGACCCAGACACGGGGTTTGTCATTTGCTCCAGCCATTAACCTGTATTTTTCTTTGGTTTCCATAAAAGGGCCTCTTATTAATGACCTGATTGCTTGCCTAACAAAACAGAATCTATACGATGGCTACACCACCGGCTACACAATTAAGGCCTTAAGTGACTCTCAAAATAGCATTACATTATTAAACACTGCAATAACTCAAATGCTTAAAGCAGTTCTGTTTTATTTTTTAGGATTTTACTTTTAAGTAATCTCTACATCCAACGTGAGGCTGGAACTTACAACCCTGAGATCAGGAGCCGCACACTCTACCAACTGAGCCAGCCAGGCAGGCCCCAAATGCATAAAGCAGTTCTACAAAATCAAATGGCGTTAGATGTTTTAACTGCTACAGAAGGTGGAATATGCGCCATTATTAAAACAGAACGCTATGTATATACTTCAGATCATCACAAAAATGTAACAGGATTGCTAAAACATATGAATAGTCAAATTGATGCTTTAAATAATCCCTCCCTTTCCTTTAATGACTGGCGAAACTCCTGGACTGGAGGAGGATTTTGGTCAACTATCAGAGGTCTTTTCCTGGACTTCTTCTTGTTATTTTAATCATGTTTTGCTGTTTTTTGCCCAATGTCTCTCCACCTGGTGCTGAAACTCTTTCACTGCCATACCTTCAAGCCAACAGATGATCCTTTCCACTCGAGATTCCCATATGTTATCAACTCTACATAAGAGCTGCCTCAGTCTTTCCTAACTCATTAAATTATCAACTGACCAACTGAAACCCATAGGAAGGGACATCTCTACACCCCTATTCAGCAGGAAGAAGTTATAGAAGATAAGACCTTCCACCCTCAACAACCTTAAAGATTTAAGGGTCAAACTGTTCAGGGGGGAAATGACGGGAGAAAAAGGAACAAAGCCTGGACTTTCCTGTGGCTCATAGTCTCCAGGCAGGATTCCTGAGACTTTCAGATTATAACACTCCTACAGCTCCCTCAAGGACTTCCTTTCATGTTTTACCACTATAGCTTTGTTCTTGTTCGTGTTACTTTCCTGTGATAAATATAAACACCCCCCACCAAGATGTATACTAGCAATCATCCTTCAAACATATGGCCCACTATACACATCTGAAGGGTCTCAAGACTAATGTTTTACTAGACAGTAGTAAATAGCCTTATCTTTTTTTTAATTTAAATTCAATTAGCCAACATATAGTAAGTACATCATTAGTTTCAGATGTAGAGATCAGTTGCGTATAATACCCAGTGCTCATCACATCACCTGTCCTCCTTAATGTCCATCACCCAGTTACCCCATCCCCCACCCACCTCCCCTCCAGCAACCCCATTTATTTCCTATAGTGAAGAGTCCCTCATGGTTTGTCTCCCTCTCTGATTTCTTCCCATTCAGTTTTCCCTCCCTTCCCCTGTGATCGTCTGTACTCTTTCTTATATTCCACATAGAAGTGAAACCATATGATGATTGCCTTTCTCTGATTGACTTATTCCACTTAGCCTAATCCCCTCCAGTTCCATCCACATCGATGTAAATGGTAAGATTTCATCCTGATGTCTCAGTAATATTTCATTGCGTATAGATACCACATCTATCTATTCCTCTGTTGATGGACATCTCAGCTCCTTCCACAGTTTCGCTATTGTGGACATCGCGCTATAAACATTGGGGTGCACGTGCCCCTTCAGATCACTACATTTTATCTTTAGGGTAAATACCTAAGAGTGCAATTGCTGGGTCACAGAGTAGCTCTAATTTCAACTTTTTGAGGAACCTCCATACTGTTTTCCAGAGTGGTTGCACCAGCTTGCATTCCCACCAAGAGTGTAGGAGGGTTCCCCTTTCTCCACATCCCCGCCAACATCTGTCGTTTCCTGACTTGTTAATTTTAGCCATTCTGACTGGTGTGAGGTGGTATCTCGTTGAGGTTTTGATTTGTATTTCCCTGATGCCGAGTGATGCTGAGCACTTTTTCATGGGTCTGTTGGCCATTTGTATGTCTTCTTTGCAGAAATGTCTGTTCTTGTCTTCTGCCCATTTCTTGACTGGATTAGCAAATAACCTTATCTTAACAGCCGCTAGCACCTCAAGGTGCTGGAAGCCTTGTTTCCAAATTCCTTAGAGACTTACACTATCTCTAAACCCCACTAACTAAAAAGCATATAATCAGTCGCACCTCACAACACCCATGCAGCTCTTCCTGCCCATCGGGCCTGTCCCTGTGCTAAAATAAAATCACCTTTTTGCACCAAAAACATCTCAAGAATTATTTCTTGACCATTTGCTCACCAGCCGCACATCAATACCCATAGTAATATTATTGGATCACATGGTCATTCTATTGTAAATTTTTTGAGAAACTTTCATTCTGTTTTCCACACTGGCTCTATTAATTTACATTCCCACCAGCAGTGTACAAGGGTTCCTTTTGCTCCTCATCTTCACCAACACTTCTTACTTCTTTTCTTTGATTTTTGCTATTCTGACCGTTGTAAGGTGGTATCTCATTGTGGTTTTGATTTGCAATTCCCTGATAACTAGTGATCTCAAGCATCTTTTCATGTGTCTATTGGTTATCTGTATGTCTTCTTTAGAAAAATATCTATTTAGGTCCTCTGCCCATTTGTTAATTGGATTGGTTGGGTTTTTTTGGTGTTGAGTTTTATAATGGTTTTATGTATTATGGATATTAGCACTTTCTAGGATATATAATTTCCAAATATCTAAAAAATAAGAAAATAAAAAATAAAAATAAATTTTAAAAATTTCCAAATATCTTGTCCCATTCATTCAGTAGGTTACCTTTTTGTTTTGTTAATGGTTTCCTTCATTATGCAAAAGCATTTTAGTCTAGTGTATTCCCAATCGTTTAATTTTCCTTTCCTTTCCCTTGTCTGAGGAGACATACCTAGAAAAATATTTCTATGCCTGATGTCAAAAAAATTATTCCCAGGTGCCTGGGTGGCTCAGTCAGTTGGGTGTCTGCCTTCAGCTCAGGTCATGATCCTGGGGTCCTGGGATGGAGCCCCCGTGGCGTCGGGCTCCGTGCTCAGCGGGGAGCCTGCTTCTCCCTCTCCCTCTGCCCTTCCCCTCCATTCATGTTCTCACTCATTCTGCTCTCTCTCTCAAATAAATAAATAAATAATCTTTAAAAAAAAAATTATTCCCTATGTTTTCTTCTAGGAGTTTTATGGTTTCGGGTCTCATGTTTAGGTCTTTAAACCACTTTGACTTTATTCTTGTTTATGGTGCTACGAAGGGTCCAGTTTCATTCTTTTATATGTAGCTCTCCAGTTTTCCCAGCATCTTCTTTTGAATAGACTGTCTTTTCTCCATAGTGTATTCTTGCCTCCTTTGTCATAGATTCATTGACTATAGAATTGTGGAGTTATTTCTGTGCTTTCTATTCTGTTCCATTAACCTGCTTGTCCGTTTTTTCCAAGTACCACGCTGTTTTGATTACTACATCTCTATAGTGTATCTTGAGATCTGAAATTGTAATACCTCCAGCTTTGTTCTTGCTCAAGAATGCTTTAGCTATTCAGGGACTTTAGTGGTTCCATAAAAATTTTAGTATTATTCGTTCTAGTTTTGAGAAAAATGCTACTGGCATTTTTATAGGGATTGCCTTGAATCTGTAGACTGCTTTGGGCAGTAGATATGGACATTTTAACAATATTAATACTTCCAATCCATGATCATAGACTATTTTTCCATTGGTTTGTGTGATCTTTGATTTCTTTCATCAATATATTCTAGTTTTCAGGGTGCAGGTCTTTCACCTCTTTGGTTAAGTTTATTTCTAGATATTTTAGTCTTTTTGTGCAATTATAAGCAGAACTGTTTTCTTTCTCTTTCTGCTACTGCGTTATTAGTGTAGGGAAACACTACTGATTTGTGAGTATTGATTTTGTACCCTGTAACTTTACTGAATTCATTTAATTTCTAGGAGTTTTTTGGTGGAATTGTTAGGGTTTTCTATGTATACTATCATGTCATCTGCAAATAGTGACAGTTTAACTTTGTTAACAATATGGATGCCTCTAATCTCTTTTTCTTGTCTGATTGTTGTAACCAGAACCTTCAGTATTATGTTGAATAAAAGTGTAGAGAGTGGGCATCCTTGTCTTATTCTTGATCTTAGTAGAAGAGATCTCAGTTCTTCTCCATTGAGTAAGTTGTTAACTGTCGGTTTCTCATAGATGGACTTTGTTATGTTGAAGTGCATTCCCTCTAAACCCATTTTGTTGAGGGTTTTTATAATAAATAGATGTTGAATTTTATCAAACGAATTTTTTTCTGCATCTACTGAGATGATCACATGATATTTTCCTTTGTTTTTCCAATGGAATTTGTAACATTAGTTGATTTGCAAATATTGAAACATCCTTGCATCCCTGGAATAACTTCCACTTGGCAATGGTGAATGAGCCTTCTAATGCACAGTTAAATGTGGTTTGCATCTATGTTCATGTGAGATATTGGCCTGTGGTGTTCTTTTTTGTGGTGTCTTTCCCTGATTTCAGTATCAGATTAAGTCTGCCCTTATAAAATAGATTTGGAGCTTCCTTCCTCTTCTGTTTTTGAGAATAACTTGAGGAGTATAGGTGAAAACTCTAAAGGTTTGGTAGAATTTATCTGTGTAGCCATCTGGTCCTGAACTTTTGTTTTTTAGTAGTTATTTTTTTATTACTATTTCAATTTCCATTGCAATAGGTTGGCTTAGATTTTCTATTTCTTCCTGACTCCATTTTGGAGGATTGTATGTTCCACAGAACTTATCCCTCTCTTCTAGGTTTCCACTTGTTGGCATACAGCTTGCCATCATTCTCTCATAATCCTTTGCATTCCATGCTGTCAGTTGTTTCTTCTCCTCTCTCATTTCTGACTTTATTTATTTGGGTCTTTTCTCTTTTTTTCTTGAGGAGTGTGGCTAACAGATTATCAATTCTGTATCTTTTCAGAAAACCAGCTGTTGGTTTCATTGATTTTTTTCTATTGATTTTTAGTCTCTATGGATTTATTTCTGCTTTGATCTTTGATTTCCTTCCTTCTAGTCACCTTGAGCTTCATGTGTACTTCTTTTCTCGCTCCTTATGTTGGGTGATTTATTAGAGCTTTTTCTTGTTTCGTCAGGTAGGGCTGCATCCCTCAACATTTCCCCCTTAGAACTGCTTTCCCTGTGTTTCAAAGATTTTTTTATCATTGTGTTGTCATTTTCATTAGTTTCCATGTATTTTTTTATTTCTTCTTTGATTGCTTTGTTGACTCTCTAGTTGTTTAGTATCATGTTGTTTAGCCTCTACGTGTGTGTGTGTTTTCCAGTCTTTTCCTTGTGATTGATTTCTAGTTATATACCATGGGGTCAAAATATTTTCCTGGTATGCTTTCCCTCTTCCTAAATTTATTGAGGCCTGTTTTGTGCCCTAACATGTGATAAATTCCAGACAATGTTCCATATACACTTGAAAAGAATGTGTATTCTGTGGTTTGGGGATGGAATGTTCTGTATACATCAGTGTTGTCCTCATGGTCTAATTTGTCATTCAAAGACACCATTTCCTTATTGATTTTTTGCCTTGATGACCTATCCATTGATGTACATGCAGGGTTAAAGTCCCCTACTATTGTGGTGTTACATCACTTTGTCTCCTTATGTCCTTTAGTAATTGCTTTATGTATTGAAGTGGACAAACCCCTTGCTTTTTCTCATGCTTAGGATCTCTCATTCATGTTAGAAAGAGGATCTGGGGGCAGAGTGAAGTCTCTACTGGCCAGTGGGAAGGGAGGAAAGGAACAGTGATGGGGCAGAGCCAAGAAGAGGGATCCTGATGAGGCTCCTCACTGCAGATGCTCACTGTGGAATGAATCCACCACAGCAAGATTGGGCAGCAAGACACTAGGGTCACTTAGCATGTGGAGCCCATCCAGGCCCAGTGGTTCCACGTGCAGCTCCTCTCCAGTCCCAACCCCAGCCCCAGCCAGGCTGCTGACACCTCAAAGCCAGGCACACCAGCCAGGGTTGCCAAAAATCTCCTTAGAGAAACTTGGGAGGACTCTCCTGGGAGGATCATGCTGGGCCCTGAGCCATGGAACAATGGGTCAAGTTCTGGTGGTTGAGGGCATAAGGGCCCTGAAGGCCACTCACTGGCCCCTCGCCGCCTAAAAATCCAGGGCCTTCAGAAAAGCTGGGGGATCCAGCACCACGCAGGTTGATGGGCTCCCTTGCTGGACTGCTCCAGCTGCTGGGACAGAGCTTGTGCATGCCAGGAAGAGAATGAGTCAAAGCAGCAGTCATCAAAGAGCATGCTGTGAGGAGACAGTCCCCAGGCTGAAGTCACTCATTGGCCAGTGGTAAGATTGGAGCTGGGTGGGTACAGTGTTCCATAATGGGGTGTCTGCCCAGGGGCTGCCCACCTGAGAGCTGTATTGAGCAGGCTTGAGAAGACAGCCCTGGCTGATGTAGAGGCTTCAGGGTGGGTGGCTGGGTGGGCAGAACCATACTCAAGGAGCTGAATGGGTATGGAGGCCGCCATTGGTCGGTGGGCAGTTTGCAGGTATCCAGGGGGCATCCTGCATGATAGAGGACAAGGTGGGTGACATTGTTGGTGACAACTGTTTGGGCAGCTGCTGTTGGGACCTTCTGGTGTCAGCTGGGCCCATGGGCAAACTCAGGGGGCTGAGGGGCACACGGTGGTGGGAGGGGGAGATGCCAGGGGTAGAAGCTGGGTAAGGGGGGCCACCCAGCACAGGAAAGGAAGCTGAGGAGGAGGAATTGGAGAAGGAGACAGCTGAGGCACTGAGTGAGGGGTGGCCCAGGGAGAAGGCAGACACTGAGGGGTGGCTGTCGGAGCCCTGGACCTGGGGCTAGAGACTGCTCAGGGAAGCCTGGAGGTTTGGGATTGCTCAGGGAGGACTGCAGGATGGGTAGCCGAACAGGGAATAAAGTCCTGGCTCATCATATCCTGAGCCCGGGCCCGGGCCCCGCGGACACCAAGTTGAATCATGGTAGGGTCAGACTGGAGGTACTCTTGCCCCCACTCAGGCTGGGGTAGACTGTCTCCTCAGGGTCCAAGGGGTGGGTAGTGGCAGGGGAAAGTTCAGGTTGGTGAGATCAGGTAGTGAGCCTCCTGTATTCATGGCAGATGGGAGGACATGCACACTGACAGGCTGGTTAGGAGATTTAAAGAAGTTAATTCCAGGGAGGTCCCAGGACCGAAGTCGGGAGGAGGATGAGGACAGCTCCCTAGATTTCTGTGCTCCATCATATGATCTATCCTGGAGAATGTTCCATGTGCATGTGAGAAGACTATGTATTCCTCTGCTGTTGGATGGAACGTTCTGTAAATGTCTGTCATTTGTTCTAAAGTGTGGTTTCATTCCAATGTTTCCTTGCTGATTTCATGTGTGGACGATCCATCCATTGTTGACAGTGGGATACTGAGGTCCCCTAGTATCCCTGGATTGTTGTCTATTTCTCCCTTAAGATCTGTATTTGTTTAATGTATTTCAATACTCAGGTGTTGGGAGCATATGTATTTACAACTGTTACATCTTCTTAGTGAATTGATCTGGTTATTAGTATACAATGGCTTTCTTTGTATTTTGTCATTATTTTTGGCTTGACGTCTATCTCGTCTGATATAAGTATGGCTACACCTGGTCTCTTTTTGGTACCATTAGCTTGGGTTATCATCATCCATCCCTGCACTGTAAACCTACATGTCCAGTGCTCCCTCCTTAATACCCATCACTGGGCTAACCCATCCCCCCTCCCCCCTAAAACCCTCAGTTTGTTTCTCAGAGTCCATAGTCTCTCATGGTTCATCTCTCCCTCTGATTTCCCCTCCTTCATTTTTCCCTTCCTTCTTACACTATTGGTGGGAATGCAAGTTGGTACAACCACTTTGGAAAACAGTGTGGAGGTGCCTCAAAAAATTAAAACTAGAGCTACCCTATGACCCAGCAATTGCACTCCTGGGTATTTACCCCAAAGACACAGATGTAGTGAAAAGAAGGGCCATATGCACCCCAGTGTTCATAGCAGCAATATCTGCAATAGCCAAACTGTGGAAAGAGCCAAGATGCCCTTCAACAGATGAATGGATAAAGAAGATGTGGTCCATATACACAACGGAATATTACTCAGCCATCAGAAAGAATGAATACCCAACTTTTACATCAACGTGGATGGGACTGGAGGAGATTATGCTAAGTGAAATAAGTCAAGCAGAGAAAGTCAATTATCATATGGTTTCACTTATTTGTAGAACATAAGGAATAGCCTGGAGGACATTAGGAGAAGGCAGATAATATTTTTTTAATAACAAATCTGTCCCCTTCTCCTTCTCTTCTCCTTCTGGTATACCCATTATTCTTGATTGGCTTTCCTAATGGAGACTGGTAGCTTTTGCAGGATTTCTTCATTTTTTAAGCTTGTTTTTTCTTTTAAGTAATCTCTACACCCAAAGTGTGGCTTGAGGTCACAACCCAGAGATCAAGAGTCAGATGCTCCACTGATGGAAGCAGCCAGGCGCCCCAGGGTTTCTTCACTTAAAAAAAAAAAAGTCGTAGTTCTCTCCACTTCCACTTGAATCATTTCTAGATTCCATCTTTCTAATCGTGTGTTCTCCCTTCCACCTGATCTGCTCTATTTCCGATGTTTCTAATGCATTCTTCATCTCATTTAGTGAGATCTCCAGCTCCAGAATTCCTGTTTGGTTCTTTTTTAAAATTTCAGTCTCTTTGGTAAAATACTCCTTCTGTCCATTCATTTTATTTCTGAGTTCACGGAATTGCCTAACACTCCACAGGTGGGCAGTTAGAGGCCCTTCTTTAGTATTCCAGCAGGTGGCAGAATAGCACAAGTTTTTGGCTTCTCTTACCAGAGCAGCCCTGGTAGCTATTTAGACCAGGCTCAAAAACAACAAAAAAGTGGGAGGCTGGCAACCGAGTAGGGGCAGTATGTACTAAGCCCTTGGGCTTTGGGTGTGCCCCACACTCCAGGAGGAGGATCCTCAAGTTCGGGAGTCCCAGTGGTGCTGGGTGTTCTCTTGCTGAACTCTCAGGGCAGACAGTGCATAAAGGGTTTCTTCTTGTGTGCCTCTTTCCCTTGCCTTTTCCCTTCCCCCCTCCACCCCACAAAGTCACAGATGCCCTGCCTCAGAGGACCCTGCTCTGTGGCTTCAGAGCTATAGGGTCCTCCAGGTGCAGCCCACAGGGCCAGGTAGCCTTTCACTCACCCCTCTCGACCCTCACCCTCTCTTCCTGAGGAGTCACGGGCAGGTGTTGCCACCACTGTAGAAACCAGGGTAACAGGCCCCACCACTGCTGCCTGGGCTCTGGTCTCCATGAGGCCCAATCCACACACTTCCAGTTAGAAACATGGATGGATCTCTTTGGCGTCTGGCGTGCTCTGTAGCGGAAACTCTATTGGATTTTGGAATCCTAGTAGTTGTCAATGGAAGGGGAAGACAAATGGAAGGGTTCATTCTTGCCATGATGGTGACCTCACTCCTCCCATGGGCCCCTCCACACGGGCAACTGGCCCACTTGTTTCAAAAGATTCCTCTTATTTGTGTGGATAATTCATATCACATCCATACCTTCCTTTCCTGTCCATTTCAAAGGAAATATGCCCATAGCCCATCCAAAAGTAATCCAGCGTCACAAAGCCACAAGCCATATGGAGGGAGGAGATGAACATGTCAGATAATAGATTAACATACAGAGTATTTAAAATATTTACAAAGACACAAAGAGTATATTTATGGCTTTCTTGTTAGGGTGAACATTTTAATAAATTTGAAAATTCCTCCACTATCCTTCCCCACATACTGTGAGCAGTGCAGAGCCCTCCTCCAAGATACGCTTCAGTTTAGATGTTCATATCAGTCAGTGTCCAGTCAGGAGGCAGAAACCACATCAGTCATTTTAACAGGGGAAATGTGATCGGAAGAATTATTAAGCAAAAGGTGTTTAACTATGAAAGAGGTAAAAGAAAGCTCTGAGGAAACCAGAAGGAGTCACAGGAAGCAGACGCTACCCCCAGGGCTGGGGTAGAGCACCCAAAGGAAGACATCTGAGAGAATAAGACTGACATTCTGTTTGTTGGAGAAGGTGGGACCAGGGTCCCCAGGGAGGAAAGAAATTCACCCACAGGCCACAGGCCAAGCCTGCTGAGCAGGAAAACTCCCAAGATTCCCTGGGAAGCAGCCCTCTAGATCACGGCCCTATTGCAATGCCGTACTCATTCACCCAAAGGTGAGAGAAGCTAGGCCTTCTCCAGGCCACTGGCAGTCACATCATAGGATCACGGGGAAAAAACACCAAAAGTGGGGCACCTGGGTGGCTAAATCGGTTAAGCATCTGCCTTTGGCTCAGGTCATGGTCCCAGGGTCCTGGGATAGAGTCCCTCATTGGGCTCCTTGCTCAGAGGCAAGCCTGCTTTTCCCTCTGCCTGCCGCTCCCTGTGCTTGTGCACACCGACAAATAAATAAATAAAATATTGTTTTAAAAAACACCAAAAGAAGAAGAAAGCCTTTTCCCCTGCTACATCTTGCTGTGTTCCCTGTGGTGCACTATAGGAATTCACAGTGCCTGAATAGACAAAATCTGACTTGTATATGCCTCCCTGGATGAGACTAATTGAAAAACAAAAGAGGAGTGCCCCGAACGCTGGGCCTCCTTTGAAGTTCCTGGGCTGAAAGCTGCCAGATTCTTACTGTGGCTCAAGGTTCTCATCTAGGGAGTAATGTTTAAATTTTGAAGAAAGGCACCTGTGGTGGTCATGTACTTCACGAACTCCTTGCCTCCTCGCCCTTATCACACACCGCTCCATATACTATTATCCTGATCATTAAGGTTACACTTTCCTTGTTTTGCCCTTGCACGTGGTGTATTGATAAGACCCCAATAAAAATGGAGATGAAGCTTGGCTTGAGGCCTTTCACCACAAGAGCTTCCGGTCCCCGGGCATCTCCTTTTTCCTACGAAGGTGTCTGGAGTAATCTTTTCATTCACCATCTCAGGGTTTGCTGGCCAACCCCGACAGTGCACTGACTGACAAAGGCTAACAAGAGAGCCACATGGCAAAAATGAAACATTTATGACATCCAGCATCAGTATCAACAAGTAGGGCAAATGCAGGGTAGATTGAATCAAAGGGCAATGAACTGAAAATGAGCACAGTCCACATCTTTAGATCTTCAGCTTCCACATAACACCATTTACTCACATTGGAACTTCCATATAACAACACAACAACTCCACATTTTACTCATCTACAGAGCTACACTTACAAGTGAAAAAGTTCTCACTCTTTCCCCAAAATGGAAGAGACAGGCAGTCCCAGGCATTGAATCGACCAGTTATATTATTTATTCCTTAAGTCCAGCCACAATCATTGGACCACTCTCTTACTTAGAGACTATATTTTAAATATCACCACTGACAACTTGAATAAAATCACACTAGTAAGAAGAAGGGAGAAAGAAAATAGATAATTAATACAAATGACACATCTACGTGACAAGAAAGAGAAAATATGCAAAGCTACTACAGTCCTTTTCCTTTTTTTGGTCACAGGCAGGAACTGAGATTTGTGACTTCCTTCTTCCACTTCCAACTCTGTGTCTTATCTCTCCCAGAATCACAGCAGGTTGGAGTTCTCTACCTCAGGAGTGAACACACCTTCATTCCTGAAGGTCTGAGTCCTCAATAGTCTGGCTTCCTTTTGTTTCCTGTGGTTTCTATCCACCTTTACAATTGGACTTGGAAATACTGAGAAGCAATACATAGATCCTGGAACTGTACTCATGATGAAAGCTTTCTGAAATTAACCCAGGGTCTGAAAATGCTCTTTTTCATTCACATCTTTATTCTGGGAGCAGTTCTGTTCTCTCCAACTGTGTTGACACACAGGGGAACCCAAATTCTCATCCTCCAGTCACTGAATTAGTGCACCGCTAGTATTTCACAAATAACAGATATTTACTAAGGTTTGGTAAGATAAGTATGTTTTGTCCATCCCAGAATAGGAAGCATATACAAAAGAATACTACACTACACTCCTCTTAAAATCCATTAGCCATCCATGTATTCAGAAATTTTTGGATGGCCGAAGTCTCTAGTCAGAGTGCACACTTCCCAAAACTTCCCAAAATAGAGCTGGTGACCCACCCATAGCCTCTGGGTTCGTCTGCACAATTTAAAATTCTGCATAAAATAAACACCATTTCATTCTTCAGAGTAATTCAGACTTCATCTCATTTCATATCAAAACGATACAAAGACTCCATGAAATAATTTTCATGACCAAAAGAAACATAACTTCCAAAAGCAAAATTCAGCCTATCCCATATCAGCTCAGTCAACATTTATCTTCTAATACCTGATCATAAGGCATGAACTGACTATTCTCATACCACACCCCAGCAGTATGCACCCAGAAGAGAACGGGAGACACCAGGTCATCCAGGACTAACCTCAGAGGCTATTACCCCAGGGAGTCTGCAGCTCCAGGAAGAGCCACCATGAGGAGTCTGGGACAGCGTTGGGACTCTATGGGGACATAGCCTCAGGGCTGCAGGGGAGTAATGGAGATTCAGCCCCTGGGGGAGCACCATCAACACAAAAGACTGAGTTGAACCCCACCCCTGAGAGGCTCACAGGCTCCTCCAAAGAAGAAGGATTGTTAAGGGGTACAAGGGTCTCTCCAAGCCTGCCCACCACAGAGCAGACAGTCAGGGACACATTTCCTGTACTCAACCTAAAGTACGGAAACAGAGTCTCAGGAGAGGAAGCTAGAGGGAAAGAGAAAATGTGGGAGCCATCAGTCATGTTGTAGAAGGAGACATCCCCTCCCTTGAGGTCCAGGAAAACCCCTACCCTGTGAGGAATTTTTCCAAAGAATTTGTGAGGCTTAGTAGTGAAGGCCCAGAGATTATCATCATTCTTCCCCACAGTCCAGAACCCCTTCTGGGGGGACTCCTGGTACCAGCCCCTCCTCTGCACACCTCTCCTACAGACCCCCCAGAGCCCACTCACTTCTATCTCCATTCTTGATCTCCACCTCCCAGTAACAGCACCCTGATGTGATGCCGTCATGACCCAAGATGCTACAGGTATCTCCTGTGCCGTCAGATGTCTCCTTCCAGGTCACACTAGTCTTTTCCTCAGAGACAGCAAGGTCGGGATGGGCAGACTCTGGATTCAGAGTGACAGGCACTGCAGAGAGAGTTTCCAATCATGCAAGGCCTTTCCCTGCCCCATAACAAAGCACACAACCACCACCATCACCCAAGACACCTAGCTGCATGCAGGGAAGGCTAAGCCTTCGGAGAGAAGAGTCTTGTGACTCAAGCCCATAGCCCTCCAAACAAGAGAAGGAACTATAAGAATGATTCGGGAGTTAGATATGTCACAGGGCACTTGAGGATCAGACTGGACTCCAAGACTGAAGGATATCTCTTTAGCATCCAATATCAGTCACACCCATCAATCCCAGCTAGGTGACGTTCACTGCCCCATCCGAGCCCACCACCATTGACGGGGCCAGCATCTGTATCATCACAGCAAGCTGAAGGAGATGTCAGCAGCCATGGGGCAGCAGTAGAAGCACCCAGAAAGAACTCAAAGTAACTCACAGGCCTGGAACTTCTCCTTCCGCCAATCTACAAGGGAACCACATTTGACAAATGTGAACAACAAATCAGAGATTTGATGAGACTGTACAGACCAGTGTTAGTATCTATCTTCTGAAATACACTGATGCAAGAGTTATAGGGAAAAATCTTTGGGAAACATTCACCTGACAAATTTATCTTACACACACACACACACACACACACACACACACACACACACACAGCCATCCTGCTACAATCTTCCCAGGAAAGCCAAGCCATAAAGCTTAACACCACTGACAGACTGGACACTGACCCAAAAAGAAGGTTCTCTACACAGATTTCACTATCAAATTATGCTTCCTCAATCCCTAGCCACACGTCCATCCTGAAAGCTAAGTTTTCTTGAGAAAGAACTGAGGAGATCAAAATTTCTGAGGCATCCATTTACTAATAAAGGACTGACTGAGCTGAACTTATAGGTTGACTCGAAGCCATGGTAGAGACAATACAACTTGGCAGAGCTGCACTTGGAGGATGACTATCAGCCATGGGTGAGGAGAACTCAGGATATGGCTTCAGAGAAATCTTGCCCAGTCAAGAGGTAATGGAGAGCTTTCAAGGAAAGGAGAGAGAGAAGTTCAAAGCAGGAAAGACATACATCCAGTGAGAGGACAGAAAGTAATGAATTTGCTTCCCCGTTTCATGGGGCATCGGGAGGAAAAATATCCCTATATGTAAGGGGAAACCCAAAAATATTGGGTCTAGTCATCTGCTTCTCCCTATATCACCCAGAGAGATCCAAAACACCAGGAGACACCTCACGTGGTTGGCGCACAAATATGGCTGTGTCCTGTGCTCCAGAAAGTGTGAATATGTTTTGACAGAGAGAACTTTACAGATGTGATTAAGATTAAGGAACTGGAGATAGGGTTGGGGGGGGAAGAGCAATGCCTCCAAACACCTAGTTGGAACCCCAAACCCAATTATCCTAAGGACCATATCAAGCTATCCTCTACAGGGTGAGGTCCTGAAATGATCAAGAGGAGAGCACAGGGACTCCCTCCCCCAGTGACACAAGGCATAAACTCCTCTGACCTTCATACTCCCTTTTCAGAAGAAGAAAGGAAGCTAACTGATCAAAGCAAAACGTATATATGTCATAAGACCCTGAGAAGTCTGCATTGAGAAAGCTGTTACCTCCAATAGGGCAGAGACTGCAGAACAAAATTAGGGCACTTATAAAAATAAAAACAGGACATTTTCTTGAACATTTGGTGAAAACAGGTGACCATTATTCTCACTCATACAGGTTTATTCAGATAAAGTGGTATGTCCTGCTCTGTTGATTTGCTTATACAAACAGATCACATGAAGTGGGCTGACCCATGTCACCTTTTGAGAAAAGGGAACTTTACTTGTTCATCATCAGACATTAGTTGACAGCCAGCTCTACATTTCTATGACAATTGACACAGATTAGCAAAGAAGAGACATCAGGAGGAGGAGAAGAAGGAAGAGGAGAAAGGGAGTTGGCATTCTATTCTGAGACTCTATGATGCATTCAGAGCTATGCTATGCACTTCAGTGGTTCAAGTGCAGTCTTCACTTTATTTCCACAGCAAGTCTTTCATTATAAATTATTCTTCCAATTTCATGAATAAGATGAGATCAGACATTTGTTCACCTCATACTATGAGCTCATCAATGTGAAAATATGGATTCTACTACTGTAAGGGTGTCTATCCTTATAAAAAAAGAAGGTATACAAGGTATACTTTAAAACACATGCATTTCAGGACGTCTGGGCGGCTCAGTCAGTTAAGCATCCGCCTTTGGCTCAGGTCATGATCCCAGGGTCCTGGGATCTAGTCCTGCATCCGGCTCCCTGCCCAGCGGGGAGCCTGCTTCTCCCTCTCCCACTCCCCCTGCTTGTGCTCCGTCCCTCTCTCTGACAAATAATAAAATCTTACAAAATATATAAATAAGTAAAAAATAAATAAAACACATGAATTTCAATCCAGCAGAGAAGGAAGTGATGCTAGAAGAAGACTATTTAATCCTCATTTTTAACAAATAAATCCCAAGAATCAGCACGGCTCTCTAAGGAGTTTTCTTCACACATCTGGTCCCCTAGACTCTTGCACCCCTGGCTCCCCTTCTCTGCTCTCACAGTCTATATCCCTGATCATAAATAGAAACAGCCAGGACAGGAAAGCACACATTACACAGGTTCAGAGGGCCCAAATTCTTAACCAACCCCAATGCTAACAGGTGCTCTGGATAACTTATCATTGCATTAGGAACCTCTGGTTCACACTCCTGCCCCGACTACTAATGGAAGGTTGAGATAGTCTCCTTATTAGAAGCAAACCCACTTAAAAAATTACTTCAAAACAGCTTAAAATAGATGTAAGTCTTTTCAGAAATCTCTCAAAGTGTTAAGGAGTTTATTGCTTTTCATGCACCCAAATACCTTGCACATCCTCTGTGTACTTCCCACTCGAACCACCACGGCTGTGATTTGTGGTCTCTCTTCCACCACTCTGAGCCACCCAAAGTCTCTCCAAGAGAAATCACAAGCTCTCTACCCTCCTTCTCATCTCTTCCTCTCTTCCCCAACCAGCTTTTCCTTCCCTGATTTGCTCCCAACTTTTCTCTGGTAAACAATTTTCACTCCTCTGGGTTTTTCCTGTTGAAATCCTCACACATTGCCCCTAATAAACCCAACCATTATTGAGCCCATCAGGTAAATCCTGAATTCTCCTAAAAGGAGACATTATGGTTGTGAACAATTATAAGTTACTGTCCTTTAAAAAAAATTTAATTTCTTAACTCTGTAACACAAACATATACATAGGATTTTGTATATAATTGCAGGTAGCTCACAAACACACTACCAGGACTCCATAAACATCCTGGAGGCTCTGGATTTCAGATTCAGAACAGTTGACCTAAAGAAAGTACTTCACAGCAACCACAGAGGTTTAGAGGAAAAAACTCAACTTGGACAAGGAGTCAGAACATGAGGAAGCAAAATGAAGACCAACGTTCCAGAGAAACAGCAAAAAAAAACAAGAAAACCAAAATTAGATCCCAAAAAAGGTAGGAATTTCAGGGTAAAATGTATTCAGAAGCAAGGATCCCCTTAGAAAGACCTGAGTCCTAAGCAGGCGAGCATGATTTCTGAAATCTTCTAGAGACAGCAAATTCTGATCTACACAGTCAATGCCATGGTCCAACTGTCCTTACAAATGACCACTCTGTTGTCACTGCACCAACAAAACTATCAGTTGAACAAGGGGTGTTCAGAGGGTGTTGCCAACTCTAACAGCAACCTACAGTAGAGGATGGGTCAGAATAGAGGCCGATCTGTGTTCCCAAGGACAATCTCTGCAGTCTTCAGAAGGAGACAACAAACGTGACAAGGAGTACAGGGACACCAACCCCATCCTGGTGTGGGGTCCACTGACCGAGAAGGGGGCAGAGCTGAGGCTGGGGAGGTAAGACCACAGGAAACAGAGTCACCTACCTCCATACAGTTGCGCCTTCTTCAAGGCTGAAAGGGAACACACTCTGGTGAGACATGAGCCAGAACGAGTCAGCTTAGCATTGATCTACCAGCCCTTGCCTCCCCTCTGTGCTGCAGGTGACACTACCAAGAGAGTAAGGAGAGAGGCTGGAGAGGAGATCCCTCCTGCCATGTGCAGACAGCAGGGTACTGTGGGAAATTCCCTGGACCACAGGTCAGAGAGCCCGCATTGCCGCCTGAGTTCCGCCCCTGCCTGCTGATGTTGTGTGACCCTTGCCAAGTTAGTGTCCTGAGCCTTACAACCCTCAAAAAAAAAAAAAAAACCCAAAATTTTTATTCTATCTGCTCTCAATTTTGCTTTAATAAGTCAAAAATTATACAATGGATGAAAATATTTTAGGAAATTAAGTATACATTATTCCATAAATGTAGGAAATCATTATTACATCCAATGTTTTCCAGCGAAGAGATATTTGGAAAATAACACAAAAGGGGAGATGAATTTAGGATGGGATGTTAGCTGAACTCTAGGGTAAAAGTGGCCAAACTTTCTCAGAAAACACATCACTAATCTGGACCACTGACAGCTCACCCCACCACATTCCCACCCGCGGTCTGCCCAGTCCTCTACCCAACACTTTATGATCAGCACCTCCAGGAACTAGAGAGAAAAGATTCTGCCTGGTTGGTGTTATGTGGAAGGATCATGCTCCTAAACGTAATGACCCCATTTATTTATATAGCTTCTTTAACAAAATCTCAGAGCATCCAGGTTGACTGAGAACTAGTTGCATTGAAGGCTAAAAAGCTAGAAATGGGGCGGGCAGGTCAGCATTAGAATAAACCTAAGATGCATGATATACTCCAGGGACCCACATAATCCCCAGGTTCCCAAGCACTGGGTGGAAAACAACTGCCCATATGGGGAAAGTCCATGGAGCAGTGTTCAGCCTCCCACCAGCTTCCACTTCTGCCCCAGGGAAGGGTCCACATGTCTCTGCCTGAAACAAGGAGAGGGGACACCTTGGCTTAGTGGGGGCAAGAGACCCAAGGACATCTGGGCAGTCACTCACCAGCCAGGTAAACCGATTTCCTCCAGTCTGAAAGGCAACACAGGAAACAGGTGAGCTGAGAACAGAATGTCTCCTACAAAGGAGACACAGAAACTTCTGGGAAAAGGACACAACTTACCAAGATCTGCTTGGAGTTCATCTGAAAGAAAGTGAAAAATAAGCATGAATTCCCATCACTAAGAACAGCAAAGACTGCACCTGGAAAACCCACAAGAGGACCTCTCCATTTCCTAGAAGATCTACCTCCAGACCCCTGGAGCCTCCACGGCCCCCGCTGCCCTCTCTGGTCCTCCTCAGCCACCTGCTCCAGGCCAAGGGCCCTGCTGTCCGCTTCTCCTCCACACCAGCTACCACACTGGCCTACCATGGCACCTGTCCTGCATTTACCTCTGGCCTTCAGTGCCTCCTCCTTTGTCAGCCGGTCCTCCTCTTTGTCCCTCTGCAGTTTCTCCCATTCCTGTCTCTCCCGGTGCTTTGCAGTATGCTCTCTCTTGACGTAAAAGGCAGCCCCCAGGAGTAGGAGCATCAGCACAGTCAGGATCACCATGAAAGCCGGCTTCCAAGGAGAACTCCGGGGGAAGAAGGGTTCTGTGCCAGCCAGACACCCCATCAGGATCACAGCCCAGGACAGCCCAACCCAGCACACCCGGGGACCCCCAACAAGACCATCCCGCCCTTCTGGGAGTGGGAAGTAGTACTGACCTGGGATGAAAATGGCCACCCCCTTCTCCTGGCCCAGGATGGGGTTGAGGACTAAGCAGGTCACATTCCCTGAAGAGCTGTCCCTCACCACCAGAGTGGCCTCCATGGTGAACAGCCCTTCAGCATCTTGGGCTTGGGTCTCAGAAAATGTCAGGAACTTTTCTCCACTGACAGCTCTCCACTGCACCTGGGGCTTTGGGAACCACCCCGAGGCCATGCACACAACTCGGACCCCATCCTCCTCTGGTCCCATGATGCGCACTTGAGGGGCAGAGCCCACACCTGCAAAAGAGAAGCTGGAGAGCACAGGGAGGCTACCCAGACCCCAAGGTTGCCAGCAAAGTCTTCCTGTGCACAACTCCAGGGACAGCATTACATTCTGGGGGTTCCCTGGGGGAGTGGCCCCTGCAAGGATTAAAGTAAAGGGTCCTGCCAAGGAGAACAGAAGGAAAGCTCAGGGGAACCTGCAGCAGGCACAGAGGGTGGGACTCTTCTCCCCAACCATGAGGGTGGAGATCCATCACCCAGAGTGAAGGAAGGAGGAATTTGGTCCCAGGTTCCATCTCTCTCTGCTCTTCTCACCTCACACACTCTCCTGGGCATCTGCTTACACACCCACTACCACTTGGTACATGACTTGCATCCTTGATAACCCTACCAACCTCCTGAGCTCCCTCCCTAAGATCCACATCCCTGGGGTTAGCTCTGCCAGGATTGCTCATAGATGCTTCAAACTCAAATCCTAAACTGATTGATATTTGCCCCATCTGTGATAGGCTGATGATGAAATTATTCCCAGTCCTTCAGCCTTCTTTACATCCTCCTGCTCATCCTCACCACGTATTTTTACTGCCTTCACACCTTGCCTCTGGGCTCCATCGTGTGACTTGACTCAGCCACTGCAAGTTCAGGGAATGTGACTCTAGCAGAGGTTGGAAACTGCTTGTGCCATTGCTTCGCCCTCTGCCACAGGGACATGCTCAGGCTAGCACAGCCTTTCCAGCTGCGGCTGTCCTAGATCAGCCAACAGCAGGATGAAAAACAGCTCTGTGAGCAAACCCAGCCAAGGTTCACTGTCAGAGCAAAATATATTAAAAGTAAGAGGCTGGGGCGCCTGGGTGGTTCAGTCAGTTAAGCATCTGCCTTCGGGTCAGGTCATGATCCCAGGGTCCTGGGATCAGTCCCACATCAGGCTCCCTGCTGGGCCGGGAGTCTGCTTCTCCTTCTCCCTCTGCCCCTCCCCCACCCCTGCTTGTGATCTCTCTCTCTCTCTCTCTCATCAAATAAATAAATAAATAAATAAATAAATAAATATAAAAATAAAAGTAAGAGGCTTATTGTCCCTGTTGAAAATAAGAAAGCCCCTTCCCATCCTTTTCTTATAGCATTTACTTGAGGAAACTTGTGATTGTGGGTGTTTTCTCCCCTCTTTGAAATGTATATAAGCCCTTTGGCGGGGGGGGGGGGGGGGGGGGACAGATAGGCCTTTTGTCGGCTTTGAGATCCAGGAATGTCTTTCTCAAGGACCTGGGAACCCTCTCTTTGAAGTGTTAACACCAAGGAAGACAGCTCCCCTCTCTCCCCCTTCCTGTGCCAGGGTAGGAGCCTAACCTCAGTGGGCACCAGGATCCACCCATGTGTAAAACCACCTCCTGTCATAAAGACGGGAGAATTTGTAAAAAGAAACTGCTTTAACTTTGGTTTGCCTGGGAAACTCTTCATCTCTCCTTCTATTCTGAATGATCCCCTTGCTGGATAGAGTATTCTTGGCTCCAAATTTTTGTCCTTTCAGCACTTTGAATATATCACACTACTCCATTCTAGCCTGCAGAGTTTCTGTTGAAAAGTCCACTAATATGTGGAATGTTGAGTCACTATTGAAATGAACATAACTCTATATGTTAACTACCCTGGAAATATTTTTTTTTAATTTTTAAGGTAGGAAAATTTGGTTTTCCTCGGAATAAAGCCAATTAGCTAACATAGATGGTCACCCCAATTTCCAAGTAAATATAGGGTGCACCGTCTAGGACAAAAAGTGCTGGCAAGTCCATCTACTTTACGGCTCATAACTGCTGATCCTGAGAACATGTATGGAATGAGTTGTGTCTGCATGGCTATGGAAAAGATGAGAGTTCTTCTGTCTTTGCATTTCTTGATAGAATCTCTGCGATGCACATCACATTCTAGTTAATGCAAATTTAATAATAAAAAGGATTTCTCTTCCTACTATCTTTGAGAAGAGGATTTCTGGGTTGGAAGATTATGTTTTTAATTATATTTCCCCTATATGACCGAAGATGTATGAGTAAGCCCTGTTAAGATTCGCCGAATACACCCCAGATGAGCTGAACTCCCTTTAAGCCCAAATTAAATACACGCTTGTTGCTAATAGGCTACTGAGATTTCTATGTCTGTGTTACACAACATTATGACAGCAATCGGCAACTTACACATAATATCAATATTTCTACTACTAAACAACCAATTGCCAAAAAAGAAAAACTGTGAGTCTCTGCAGTCCCTTCTCTCCATTCCTCCAAACTCTCCTTGTCCCCACATCTCCTCACGCAGCTGGGTCTACTTTCCAAAACTCTCTGATGCTGGAGAGCTCCTTTCCCACCCCACTGCCACTGCACGAATTCAGGTGGCCATCCTCTCTACCCCATAACTACATCCGGGCCTCCAGTCTTGCTCACCTTCCATACACCCTCCACAAAGCTGCCAAAGGAAACCTGCCCACACATACCTCCCTCCACCGCTCTGTTTAAAATTCCCTCGGCTCTGCACCCAAACTGCACAACACAGCACATGAAGCCTTTAATGGTCTGGCATCACCACCACCCCCCAAACAAGACTCCTGTCGACTTCCTCCCCAGTCCCACCACCTGCACCCGTCAGGAAGGACATGCTCCAGCTCCAGGACCATTTGGTTAACTGCTCATACCACAATCACCATGCTATCTATGCCCCACCATAGATCCATCAACCAGAAGGCTATTTCAGAACACTGGTTCACTGAAATGCCCACTAAAGTGTGTGCTCCTCATGGACTTTTCCTGATCAATCTCTTCTCTGTGCACCTGGACCAGGAACACCTCTTCATTCCGGATAGTCACCTCTCACCACCCTCCTATTGACCTCCATCACCAACCATGTGGCCTCCCTCTCTGCCCAGACTCACCTGCCACACTCCTACCTCAGGGGTCTCACATGGGTGTTCCTCTGCTTGAAACTCTCACCGCCAAAATATTTATTTAGCTAAATCACTACTTACCACCTATATTATCGTCTATAACCTATCTATTTGTTTATTTATTGTCTCTAGAATATAAACTCTGCAGGACAGGGATTTTTATTTGTTACACTGATGTATCCAGGTGCAGAGAACAGTAGCTCGCCAGTAGCTCGCACGTACTAGGGGTTCCATATATCTGTACTGAATAAATGAATGAGTGAAAGACCCTCCTTTCCTTCATCTATAAATTGAGGGCATATTTACTTAGACCCTGAGGTTGCTCCCAATTCCAATACTGCAAGTGTCTAAATATAGATCAGCAACCCACCTGCCACCTTCAGTTCCAAACTAGCCTCTTCATAGAAGCTTCCCTTTCTGAAAAAACAGGTATACAGCCCGTTGTCGAAAGCCTGGACATTGTGGATGCGCACAGCAGCCTCCCCTTGGGTGAGGAAGTCCTTCACCAGTGAGGTCCGCCCTGTGTACTGGGCCAGCTGCTCCTCTCTCTGCTCCTGCTGGTTTTGATAGATGAACACTGCTTCTGAGAACTTGGAGCGGAACCACCGCAGCTCCATGTTCTCCACACTCATGGCTGGGAACACACGACATGGCAACATGATGTTCTCACCCAGCACTGCCACAATGGGGTCCGGGGAGCCAATCACCACGAACTCTTCTGTGGACACAGACATAGAAGTGAGAAAGCTGGAGAGGTGCAGGACAGGGGCAGGGAACACACTGTCAGGTGGGAGGCCCTGACCTGAGGGGCTCAGCTCTGACCACTCTGAATCAGAGCAAGATCCTCAACCACAACTTTGAGACCCAGAAATGATGTCAAAGAGACGCCCTCAGCAGCCTGTGCTCCTGGCTCCAGGTCTTCCATGGAGGACTCTCTAACTCAGTGGTTCTAACCTTCCACGGGCATCACAATCACCAGGAAGGCTTGAGAAACACAGACTGCTGGGCTCCACCCCCAGAGCTCCTGGTTCAGTAGGTCTGGGGTGGGTCCAAGAATGTGCATTTCTAAGGAGGTAGCAGGGATGCTGATACTGATGTTCAGGGACCACACTCTGAGATCCACAGCTCTAACCTGCCTCCTCTTAGGGCAGGACTGAAAACTGACCAAACAGCACACCTGTGGCCTAGGTGGGACCTCTCTGCTCATTGGTCCACACCCAGGAACTTCCCAACACCTGCTCCTAATTTTATTATTTCTGCCCATGTCTTTGTCCTCTGCTGAATTACGTGCACACTAAAAACTAGAGCCCACAGCTACTTCCATTAAAATCTGTCCTCGCTCCACTGCTCACAGGACCCAAATCACTACTTGTTACAATGGAAGGTTTATTCCACTGCCCCCAACCCCTCACAGACCTTGGTCTTCTGAGACCTGGTAGACATGTCACAGCAGGACACTTCTGCAGGACAAACCCCACCAGACATCCAAACACCGACTTCTCACCTCCTGTGCTACTCAACTTTGGCTAAGTCACTATCTGTCTAAACTGCGGAATGACAGTGACTAGGCTCCCTGTGACTATGCTCTCTCCAATCAATGTCTGTGACCCTTTACACCTGTAAGCAAAACCATGTCCCTCCTCTATCAAAGCCCTTCAATGCTTCTCCAGTTGCCCAAGTGACCCCAAGCCCTTTAGGGATGACCTTCCATGCTCTCTGATCCCCAACTGCAGCTTCTCTCCCTCTCGCTCACTCTGCTCCGGCAAACACTTGCGTCCTCTGCTCCTTGAACACCCAAGCACACTGCTGGCTTGGCCCTGGCTGTTCACTGCTGTAGAGACGCCCTCTCCATGGGATCCAGACAGGCTCCTTCCACATTCTCCATGTCTTCCTTCCCATCTCCCTGCCTACACTGACCACCTTATGGAGCACTGCTGCCTGCCCACAGCCCTCCTGCAGCCCTGACTGCCCCGCCTGCTCTACTTTCTTGTCCCATGCTCTCTACTCCTCTAACAGACAGAGATTATACGGGGTTGTTGAATTTAGTACTCGCTGTCCCTGCCAGAATGTAAGCTCTGTGAAGATAGAGGCTGTCGGGTTTCTACATAGAGTACCACCTAACACATACTCAATACCCTATAAACATCTGTGGAATATAAAAACCAATAAAGCCAGGAAACAAAAAATAAGGGGAAACTTATTTTTACTCTTCTCATAGTGAAATTCACATTTTTTACTTTATAAGACATAAAGTCCTCATTAGACAACTGTCATGGTCCCCTGTCCTTATTTTACAGTTCTGGGATTCTTCTTAAATGTTTAATTTCAACTAGCAGTTGGAGGACCACAAAGATCTTTCTAGAACCAGGGTCTCCAGCAATAGCCATCCGTCCTGAAGGAGACACCAGCAGAGCTCCCCGGGGGCTCTCACCCTCCCCAAGGACACACAGGAAGGGGGAGGGGACACACTCACCTGCAGACCCCCCAGTGGGCAGCTGGAAGAGGAGAAGCAGGAAAGGGAGATGGGAGAGCAAAGGGCCCCTGCAGCAATCCTCCATTTCCTCACAGCTGGGGAGACACAGGGCAGGAGGCAGGTGAACACCTCCAGAGAGGAGGCAGGGCCAGCCCACGGCTCTGGGCCTCAGAGCAGACAGCAGGGCTCAGGGCTGGCAACGGTCCCCAGCAGGAGAGCACAGCCTTTCCTACTGCTCATCATGCTGGTGGGGTGGGGGCCTCCACAACTTTAACACCAAGAAATCCCTCCCAGCCCTTTGGAAACTTTCCCAGCCTGCTCTGCCCACAGGACCAGACCTTCCTGCCTCAGCACAGGGGCCTCCTCCATGTCTGCATGAGTCACAGGCCACCACAGGGGCACAGGGCCCAGACTCAGGGCCCTCCCCATGAAGGACACACCAGCTCCTGCGTGCTGTTCTTCTACTGCCCCCTAATTATGACCAGGGAATGACTGAGAAGCATGAGGGTCAGACTGTGTCCTCCTCAAGGACACTGTGGCTCCCACCACACGCACCCTGTCCTCCGGTCCTTTACTGGGTGAGTTCACCTGAATTTCAGGTCCCTCCCTTCCCCAGCTCTTTCCTGCTCAGGACCAAGGACCTGGCCTTGCTCATAGCTGAGGCCCAGACAATTCCCCATGAAAGGTTAATCCTCATCTTCTCTCTCCTTGAGGAGTTTCTGCCTCAGGATAGAGGATCCCAGCAGAGCAGGAACAGCAGAGGTTAAAATGAGCTCTGGTGAGAAAGAAGGACTTCAAACCACTTACTGCCGAGGGAGGGGCGGGCAACCGATGGTCCTGGGAAGGACAGATTCTGGGGCTGACTGCTGACGTGTCCTCCAGATTCGGCTCCTTCCTGTGGGATCACCTGAGGCAAGTTTCTTGAGCTGCTCTGCCTCAGTTCCTCAATGCAGATGGTAACAGGCTCCCAAGGTATAAGGAGAATCCTATGAATTTATGTATGGAGAGTCAGTACACGTCACTAGAACAGTGCCTGGTCCTAGGAATGCTACAGAGCTGTCATTAAATAAGAGAATGAAGTGCAGCCCTCACTGTAGTTGTCCTGGGTCTTCTCAGAGCCTCATTATTATCCAGCACCACCACCTCCAGCCCCACCACGATCTCAGCCTCCTCCTCACAGCCAGCTGCTCCCAGCTTTCCTCCTCTTGTCCAACAAGGATCTTCAGAATCCACTCACCTGCGTGAAAACCTGGGACTTCATAAGCATCTCTACCTCAACAGTGTGAAAACATCCAGAATCTCAGCCGACCCTAAATCTGCTCTCAGAAATTGCACCTGCAGTTCGCTGCTCGAGCCCCACACCCTGCTTCCAGATCCAACCCTGGTGCTACAGGCTTCTCTTGTCTGAGAGGCAGGTGGTTCCCAGGAGAGGAGAGAAGCAGAGCCTGAGAAAGGTTGCAGGGGCCTGTCCTGAAACAGGGAGCTGGGGCACTCAGCACTCCTTGTGCTGACTCCTTCCACCATTTGAAAGTGAAAGCTTACAACAAGAAATCGCAGCAGACTCTGCCCTGCCCTCTGGATGGTGCACCCTAGTTATCAGGAAGGAAACAGCATGATCAGAGCCACTGAAACACGGCAGGGACAGGAACACTGACCCACTCTGCAGGGGGACACACAGAGATGCAGACTCAGCAGTCCTTTATTGAACAACTGCTACTCTCCAGGTTGGCTAGTTTCTAGACCAGAAGCAGGGAGTGTGTGTGGCATAGATACGACTAATACCTCGCTCTTTGCACGGGACTGTTCACTACCAAGAATAGTCTATATAGTTTGTGAATCCTAATGGCAAGAGTCTTTGAAAAGCCCTCAGTGTAGCTGCTTTGCTTTTCTTCATCAGGAGATGACCCAGGTGCTTCCCATAGCCTGGCAACAGAGGGGTTAAGACTGAGCATCAGGTTCTTCCAGGACCAGCTCCAGGACTCTGGCCCTGCCCAGCTGAATGGATGGCACCTTATGGCTTCTTGGTACTTTACTATCACACATGGCCTGGGTACACCATTCAGCCCCTCCCTGCCAGGCCGCAGTGTGCACCAGGAAAGGCAGATTCTATGGTCTCTGAAGGAAAACCATGGAGCACTGGACCTACCTCTCCAGCCCCTCCCTTCCTGCAGCTCCCCATCTCAGGGGACACCTGGGTTCACCCAGTTATGTCTGCCTGAAACTGAAGGGTCATTCCTGACACTCCACTTTCCCACCCATCTACTTCCAATGTACCAAAAAGTTCAAGACTTTCCTTGAATCCATATCCATGGCCACCTTCTAGCTCCACACCAACCTCACTTCCCCCCTCACCCAGGCTTCGCCTGTGTCCCTGCTTCCCCATGGGTGTCCCCTGCCCACCTCCAGCCTCGCCTCCTCAAGTTCATTTTCTCTCCAAAGTCATGATCCTCTCAAGTCAGCTTATGTCAGCTCTGCTTCATCTCTTCCAGGGATCCCCCTGCTATACCTCTTGTCTGTGGCTCCCAGGCCCCCGCTTCCTCTCAACCTCATTCCACTGCTCCCTCACTGGCCTGGGTGGGCTCCTCCAGTTCATGGAGCTTTCCCAGCCTCCGGCCATCTCATGAAATACTGGATGTTCCTACTCTCTCTCTCATCCCCCAAATTCCTCACTGTTCCCATCTATCCTAAAGGGACCTTCCTCCGAGGGGCCTTCACCAACCTGCTCATCCCCATATGTGCCCCATACACATGCTTACTGGGGTTTTAGTGGCACCCTGTTCTCCTCCACAGCCCTGACACGTGATCTTCTGTGGAATGTCTGTGGCATCCACAAAGGGAGGCACTGTGTGCCCTGTTCACCTGTCTGGCACACAGTAAACACTCAGGAAACTTTGCTCGAGCTCATGTGCAGAGGCCTCACTTCAGCAGCACATTGGCTACTCAGCCCTGTCCAAATTCGGGAAACACTTCAGTCCACCGAGAAACAGGAAGACCGTTAACTCTGACCTAAACAAGTCAGCCCCTGGGTGGATACAACACCTCCACCATCTTCCCCGATCTTTCTTTCTTCCTACCCAAACCCATATGCCTCTCAGAAACATCACTGGGCTAGAAACATCAGACTCAACCACCTTGTTTGCTCCCTCAAACCAGCCCAGTGCTCCGGTGTTCATTTGCTAAGTGACAGGTGTTAAGACACTAGTTTGGGCTAAAGCCTCCCTGGTGCCACTTCTGTAGAGTTGTCATTATTGTCTTCATTCTACAGGTGAGGAAACCAGTCTCTCAGAGTTCCACAACCACACACCCAGCAGAGCCTCTCCCAGCCTTTGTTCACTCTTGATTGTCCTGAATGATCCACTAAATTTTTTTCATGGAGCAAGGACTGACTGACTCATTGGTGCCTGGGAGTGACTGCTTTCAGCCCAGATGTCTAGTCTAAGATATTAAAATTCTGGGTGTAGGGGTGCCTGGGTGGTTCAGTCGGTTAAGCTTCCAACTCCACTCAGGTCAAGATCTCAGGGTCCTGGGATCAAGACCAGTGTTGGACTCCCCACTGGGCGCTGAGTCTGGTTGTCATTCTCCTTCCCTGTCTGCCCCTCCCCGACTGCCCCTCTCCCACTCCCCCACTCAAATAAATAAATAAATAAAATTTAAAAATAAAATAAAAAATAAAACTCTGGGCAAACCCAGGACATCTGGATATACCTGAACACATCCCATGCTGTCATCCACAAAGGTTTATTTCTGCTAAAATCCACTTAGACACGGGAATATTGGGAAAATCCATTTTAATTGAAAAATAATGAATGAACAAGGACCAATATTAGCCTCCAGGTCCACCCCCACTGCCACCACCTTCACCTGCCCAACGGGGAGACTCCTCAAAGCCTGAGAGACATTAGGGGAGTTTTGTGAAAAGTCAGAGGGAAGAAAACCAAATTTCAATGAGTACTTACTAAGTGCCAGGATCTGGGTTACACAACTTGTATTTATGACACTTCATTCTCACACATCCAACAGAGATGAAGGAAGACATGAGTTCTACCACCAAGTAAACTTTCATCCAGGAACCTCTCAGAGGAGGGAGGGCTGGAGCTGCAAGGACACTGCCCCCCATACCCCTGCACACCCCAGTCCTCAAGCCCAGCCCAGCCCCCAGCTCCACACTGCTCAGGGTGAAAGAGGAGCAGGAAGGACCTTGGACTCAGAAATGGCCCAGAGTGATGTGACCAGGAAGCTTATCTCCCCTGAATGCCGGCCCATGTGGGGAGGGGAGGGGAAGGAAAGACAAAGCATAAGGAAGATTTTCCTGAAGGACACTGGAAGGACACCTGGAGACATTGCAGGAAGGACACCAAACAGCAAACCTCACTGCCCTCCCCCAGCTCATCAGGCTCCCGGTCCACCTGTTTATCGACAAACACTATTCACTGGCCACAAATGATTTTTCTTGCTTAAGGTGTAAATTATCCTGATGCTAACCAGGTTAATATTATACTTTCTACTTTAACAGCCATGTATTACCTCTTATCTTGAGTTGCTTCAAGTGCTTTTGAAACAGTTTCAGATAAATACCTAAGCCATAAAATAATGGCTAATGTAAAAAGACTTATAATTTTAGGGATGCCTGGGTGGCTCAGTCAGTTAAGCATCCTACTCCTGATTTTGGCTCAGGTCGTGATCTCGGGGTCCTGGGGCGCTCCATGCTTAGTGTGGAGTCAGCTTGAGATTCTCTCTCTTCCTCTCCTTCTACCCCTCCCCCGACTCGTGCACGCGCGCGCGCACACACACACACACACACACACACACACACACTCTCTCGAATAAATAAATAAATCTTTAAAAAAAAAGAATTGTAATTTTAAAATGTGACATTTGGTGGAAAGGATTAAACCCCATTTTTAGAAAACTGCAATCTGGTGAGCTTTAATTTATTTTGACACTGTTAAGATGAAGGATCACTGGGTTATCTTCTACTGCAGGGAAGTTTTAAGAGGCATTTTCCGCTTGTTTGGTATCTGGAAAAAAGTGAAAAATAACAGGAAACACACAAACACACACATACATGCACATGACACACACACAAGGTGATAGTTTCTGTGTGGACTTTAAAATTTTTCCTTCCAAGGGCACCCTGGGTGGCTCAGTTATTAAGCATCTGCCTTCGGCTCAGGTCATGATCCCAGGGTCCTGGGGTCGAGCCCCGCATCGGGCTCCCTGCTCCCCGGGGAAGCCTGCTTCTCCCTCTCCCACTCTCCCTGCTTGTGTTCCCTCTCTCGCCATCTCTCTCTGTCAAATAAATAAATAAAATCTTTAAAAAAAATTTTTTTTCCTTCCAAGTTAAAAATAGAGCTACCCTATGACCCAGCAATTGCACTACTAAGTATTTGTCTAAAAGACACAAACATAGTGATTCAAAGGGGCACATGACCCCCGGTGTTTATAGCAGCAATGTCCACAACAACCAAAATATGGAAAGAGCCCAGATGTCCATCAATAGATGAATGGATAAAGAAGATGTGATACAATGGAATATCACTCAGCCATCAAAAAGAATGAAATCTTGCCATCTGCAATGCCGTGGATGGAACTAGAGGGTATTATGCTAAGTGAAATAAGTCGGTCAGAGAAGGACAAATGTCATATGACTTCACTCATGTGGAATTTAAGAAACAAAATAGATGAACATAGGTAGGGGAAGGGAAGGAAAAATAATATAAAAACTGAGAGGGAGACAAACCGTAAGAGACTCTTAACTCTAGGAAACAAACTGAGGGTTGCTGGAGGGGAGGTGGGTAACTGGGTGATAAGCATTAAGGAGGGCAATGTGATCTAATGAGCCCTGGGTGTTATATATGATTGATGAATCACTAAATTCTACTCCTGAGCCTGATAATACACTAATTAAATTGATTTTAAATAAAATTTTTCCTTCCTCCTCTAACCAGCATGACCCTGGTTCGTGGGCTGAGCTCTGCCCTGACAGACTGCCGAGGACAAGACCAAGGGCTCAGTGGGAATGATCACTATCCTCTGAGCCTGCACATCTGCGTCTCTGGTGAGCACAGTCCCTCCCAGGGGAGACTGTCATCCCATAACTGAAATATCCAACCAAAGGTGCCTCAAAGAGTTCCTAAGACCTTACACACTCCCAGGAATGGACCTGGCCAGGCCCACCCAGAGGTTGGCTGCAAAGCCCACCTGGCCACAGGCACCTGCCCCAGCACCCTCTGAGTGGGCAAGCCACTCTGCTTCCAAAGTCTGAGATTCCAGGGACATGAAGGGGCATCACTCCCACCCAAGCTGTCTGAGCTCTATGGAAACAAAGGAGTGAGACCAGGGAGAAAGGCATTTTATAGAAATTTTAATAAATGTTATTACACTCATCAATTAGCAAAAGATAGATAAGAAATTGTTGCACCTGGGTGGCTCAGTTGGTTAAGCGTCTGCCTTCGGCTCAGGTCATGATCCCAGGGTCTTGGGATTGAGCCCCGTGTTGGGCTCCCTGCTCAGTGGGGAGTCTGCTTCTCCCTCTCCCTCTGCTGCTCCCCCTGCTTGTGCATGCTTTCTCTGTGTGTGTGTGTCAAATAAATAAAATCTTAAAAAAAAAAGAGAGAGATAGACAAGAAATTAAAAGGAAAGGAAGCTGAGAGGAAGATGGTGTAAGAATGGAAAGAGCAGGGGAAAAAGAAAGAATGGGAAGAACAGGAAGGAAGAAGGGAGGGAGGAAGGGAGCGGGGAAAAGGGAGGGGCAAGCTCCTCCTCAAATTCGGCCCTGATATATCTGGGACAAGACACCTGAATGGACACAGGTCTGCCCAGAGTGTCTCAAGCAGGTTCCCCAGTCCCTGCGATGTCAGTGAATGATTTTCAGAGAGAGCGAGTGCATGTACTGCCCACATGGTGACTCAGTCAATGACCTGGAAAGAATGTAGTCACTCTCCCAATCTCATGTAGGTCGGGCCCATCCAAGGTCAAGGCTGAAGCAGGCAAGTCCTGGTGGGAGGGTTGTGAATGCCAGGTTATGGCATTATGCTATCTTTAAATTTGGCCTGTTTATCCAATAGTTTCTAAACTTAAAATGGAGGATTTTTGGAGTGCCTGGGTGGCTCAGGCGGTTAAGCGTCCAACTCTTGATCTCGGCTCAGGTCTTGATCTCAGCATTGTGAGTTCAAGCCCTGCATTGGGCTCCACACCAACATGGAGCCTACTTAAAAAAAAAAAAAAAAAAAGGAGGACTTTCTGAATCAGTCCTTGATCATGTGTCCAGTAAAAATTTTAGTCTATTTTCAGGGTTAAATTGTTGATCTTTCTGGGACAGGAATAATCCAAAATGCTGCACCACCCACAGCTCCAGTTTAGGGTCTTCTAGGACACTGGCCAAGTACCCACGTATCTCCCTGTCCATCTTCCATGATCCTCATCCAGCACCCACTCACTGACCCACACCAGCCCCTGACCTCCCCAGCCAAGGTCTGAGTGCCCAGGGCTAGTTGTGTGCAGGTGAATGGGGGGGAAGGGTCAGGCACAGCTCGTTGACTTAGGAAGAGCACACCCTGTGTTGTGGTAGGAGCTGCTTTCAGCCCCTTCTGGATCCCAGCTCTGAAGAGGTGGCAGTTTCCCCAGCCCACCTCCCCCTCCCAGGTCAGGCTTTCTAGAAGCAACTATTGTGGGCTCTCACACCATGAAAGGATGTCAGCACCATCAGGGTCACCTTCAGAGTCACTGTCCAAAAGTCCCAAGGGCCTTTATCTACACCTTCCATGAGCACAGAGCAATCATTTCAGCTGACGAATTCCCCAGAATATCCAAGAACCCTGTAATGGTCATCTGTGGGGAGATGGCCATGGCAGCTGGGAGATGGATGTGCAGAGAGCAGTCCCTACAAGGAAGGCAATACACCTGATTCACAAAACCCCAGGACCCAGGAAATGGAAAAGCTTCTCTGAAGCTGGAAGGAGGTCATTAGGAAATACTGAATGAATTTTAAGTATCCCACACTGTGCTCAACACCTCCTATCTTTGCAAGTCATTCTCTCTCCTGCACCCCCTCTCCCACAATTTTTCCTCTTCCCAGTCCTCCAAACCCTTTGACCCTGACAGTAAGAGATTCTGCCCCATTTCAACAATACCCCACTTAGATTTCATGACCCATTGTTATAACTACCTTGCACACTCAACTCCCATTGTCCTCACTCTCTCCGTCATACCAGCCTGGAAAAAGCCTGGCTCTGCCTAAACTTCCCACCTACTCCATGCCTGCATCCAAGCAGCCAAGTGATTGGATAGAAATACTCAAACATGCTTATAGAATATTTATAATCAGAAACTTCAAGTTGGCCAAAGAGGACACAGCATTTTCCTGGTTACTCACACAAACTTTCAAGGCAATTATTTCACATTTTCTTCTTAGTCACACACTTTCCCTCCTCTTTACTTTCAACTTATAGCCAACTCCTCCACTTGGGCACTGAACCCCAGCCCCTCCCACCTATTCAAGGACATTCCTCCAGCAACCCTCCCTCTTCAGCAATGCTGCTTTCCCTCTGCAGATCACACCCATCAGCAAGCTAACATGGTATCAGATACCCATCTTAAAAAGTAAATAAGTAATAAACTTCCCTAGCACCCAAACTGAGGTACCTCGGTACTGTTTCCACTAAAAAGAATCATATGTAAGAGATGACCCTGATGGCAAGGAGGCCATCAAAGACACTAGGATCATGTCAACTTGAGGCTCACACTAGCCACATATGGAACAAACTGAGCATCAATAAAGGGATTCACTGCAAGAGATTAAACTGTACTAAAATGTCTTTATTCATAGTTATACTAAATAAAAATTCATGGGTTAGTTTTGGAAGATGCTAGAGAATGGACTTATTCTGAAAACCAGAAAATAAACAGTAAAGAAAGGCATTAATCTCCGTTTCCTAAATAAATTATGCTGAAATCGTAAATGTTTCTTTGCATAAATGAAATAAACAAAGACAGAATAATAGAAGTAGAATATCACCACTTTACAGCCCCTAGTAAAATAATGGGTCTAGTCAATGCTCATCAATGGCTGCCAGCCAGAATTATACACCTCCTGATGGAAAAAAAAAAAGCACAACACCACCTATGACATATCCTTGCCAAAAAAATAATAAAATCCTGAATCATATCAGGTCTTTAAATGTAACTACCAGTTTACATGAAAAAAAAAGTGGAGGAGATGTACATGGTAAATAACACAGGCAGTGCAATTAGCAAAATTTAGAATATAGAAAATTCTATAGGAAACAAACCATTCGACAAATAAATGACAAGAAAAATCCTGAAAGATTAAAAGACACTTAAGCTCTCAGTCTAAGTCTAACCATGAGAAAAATACCAAATTCCGAAAGAAAGGAATCCAACAAAATACCTGATCAAGAATTGTCAAGATCATCAAAAACAAGAAAAGTTTGAAAAACCGTCACAGCCAAGAAAGGCCAAAGATACATGACAAATACATGTAGTGTGGTATCTTGGGTGGGATCCTGGTACAGGTAAAGAACATTGGGTAAAAACTGAGTAAGTCCAAAGAAATCGTGAACTTTAGGGGCGCCTGGGTGGCTCAGTCGTTAAGCATCTGCCTTCGGCTCAGGTCATGGTCCCGGGGTCCTGGGATTGAGCCCCGCATCGGGCTCCCTGCTCCGCAGGAAGCCTGCTTCTCCCTCTGCCACTCCCCCTGCCTGTGTTCCCTCTCTTGCTGTGTCTCTCTGTCGAATAAATAAATAAAACTTTGAAAGAAAAATCGTGAACTTTAATGATAATTTATCAATATTGTTTCATTTATTAGAACAAATGTACTATATTCACATAAGATGTTAGTAATAGGGAGGCACCTGGGTGGCTCAGTCCATTAAGTGTCCGACTCTTGGGGCACCTGGGTGGCTCAGTCGTTAAGCATCTGCCTTCTGCTCGGGTCATGATCCCAAGATCCTGGGATCGAGCCCCGCATTGGCCTCCCTGCTCAGCGGGAAGCCTGCTTCTCCCTCTCCCACTCCCTCTGCTTATGTTCCCTCTCTCGCTATATCTCTCTCTGTCAAATAAATATTTTTTTTAAAAAATCTTTTAAAAAAATAAAAAATAAAGTGTATTTTTATAAAGAGAGAGAGACTTAAGACATATCAAGCACATGCAATGAGTGAATCTGGATTTGATCCTGATTCAAACAAACTAATTACACATGTAGTTATTGACAATTTGGGAAATCTGAACATTGGCTGCATATTTGAGGATATTAAGCATGTTGTGAACATTTAGACAGAATAATGATACTGTGGTGATGTTTTAAAGAGTCCTTATCTTTTAGAGATAATGAAACATTTATGATAGAAATAATATGATGCCTAGGATTTGTTCTAAAATAACCTAGGGTGAGTGAAAAGAGAGTGGTCCTGAGTTAACGATTATACTATCTGGATGATGGGGATATGGGGATTTTCCACTTATGTGTGTATTTGAAATTTTCTGTAATGATAATTTAAAAATTATCTTCCCTTGACCCCTCTTGCTATCCATCCTTTCCCTGCAACTCTTAACAGCAAAATTCTTTTTTAATTTAATTTAATTTTATTTTATTTAAATTCAATTAATTAACATATAATGTAGCATTAGCTCTAGAGAGGTAGAGTTCAGTGATTCATCAGTTGCGTATAACACCCAGTGCTCATCACATCAAGTGACCCAGCTTAATGCCCATCACCCAGTTGCCCCATTCCCCCACCCCTCCTCCCCTCCAACAACCTTCAGTTTGTTTCCTAGAGTTAAGAGTTTCTTATGGTTTGTTTTCCTCTCTGATTTCATCTTATTTTATTTTTTCCTCCCTTCTCCTATGCTCCTCTGCTTTGTTTCTTAAATTCCACATATGAGTGAAATCATATGATATTTGTCTTTCTCTGATTGACTTATTTCACTCATACCCTCTAGTTCCATCCATGGTGTTGCAAATGGCAAGATTTCATTTTTTGATGGCTAAGTAATATTCCATTGCATATATATATACCACATCTTCTTTATCCATTCATCTGTTGATGGACATCTGGGCTCTTTCCATAGTTTGGCTACTGTGGACATTGCTGCTGTAAACATTGGGGTGCAGGTGCCCCTTCAGATAACTACATTTTTAACAGCAAAATTCTTTAATAAAGTTTACAATAGAAAATGTCTCCACTTCCTCTCCTCCCACTCTCTCTCTTCTGAAACAGACCTATGAATGCATAATTTACATACTATAAAATTCACCCATTTTAAGTGTACAATTCGATGAGTTTAGTATATTTATAGTTTGAATATAGCTTATATAATACATATTATATACTTAACCTAATTTTAGAACATTTCCATCGCCCCACAAAGAAACCTCATGTTCATTTGTATTTATGACCCGTGCCAACCCTCAGCCCTGGCAACAGTTTTCGGTCTCTATAGATTTGCCTTCTGAAGGTTTCATATAAATGGACTCATTCAATATATGGTCTCTTGAGTCTGGTTTCTTTTACTTAACATAATGTTTTTAATGTTCATTTATATTATAGCATGCATCAGTGTTTCATTTATTTTTATTGCTGAATAGTATTCTATTGTATGGATATAAACATGTTGTTTATCCATTCACCAGTTCATGAATATTTGAGTTGTTTCCCCTTTATGACTATTGTGTTTAATGTTTCTATGAACATTCATGTGCAAGTGTTTGTGTGGACATATGCTTTCATTTATCTTAGGTAGATACCTAAAAATGGAATCACTGGTCAATATAGAAATTCTATGTTGAGCATTTTATTGGACTTGTCAGACTGGCTTCCAGTTCTAGGACAAGATGAGTAGATGCATTTCTAGTTCCTCCCAGTGAGTACAGCTAAAACCCTGGAGATTATTTATAAAACAAGCTTAAGAAGACTCTGAAAGATGGAGAGAAGGCAGACTGGCTAGGAATCTCAAGACTGAAATAACAACATGATGAGTTCCCTAGGTTTTCTTTTTGCCTCATATACATGAGACTGGGTGCTAGAAAAGCCAGAACCAGGAAAGTCTTAACAGGCACATGCACACACACACACACACACACACACACAGGCCCAAAAGTCTCTAGCCGAAGAGCCAAGAAAGGGACAACCTAGCTAGACAGAAAACTTTTAGACAATAATGGCCACACTCCAGCCCAAATATCACAGGGGGGAAAAAAAAAAAACCTTCCAGCAAAGGCTAAGTGGGCAGTCTAGACACTCACATTTATCCACAAAGTGCTCCTCCCTACTGCTGGCATGGTGTCAGAGAAGGCCTAGTGGGAAGCTGGGACTTCCAGCCCTGCCTGGTAGTAACAAGTCCCCTTCCATCACAATGTCAGTGGGAACAGTAAAAAAGGTGCTTCACGCTCCCACTCAGAGCGTGTCAGCAGAGTTTTAGTGGGGAACCTGAACCCCACCTAGCAGTATTAACATGCCCCTCACAAGTGTCAACAGAGGCCAAATGAGGAACCTGGACTTCTACCTCCATCTGACAGCAATGAGGCGGCACTCTCTTTCCCCTACCAGCACAGTGTCAGAGGGTATCTGTTAAAATAGATTTAAATAAAATCCCGAGTCTTATAACATGATATATAAAATACCCAGGATGCAATTAAAAATCTCTTGTCATAGCAAGAACCAGGAAAATCTCAAATTGAATAAGAAAAGACAATCAACACTCAAGATGACCTGGATGTTGGAATTATCTGACACATATTTTAAAGCAGGCAAGTATTTTTTTTATTAACATAATGTATTATTTGTTTCAGGGGTACAGGCTTGTGATTCATCAGTCTTACACAATTCATAGCGCTCACCCTGGTGAATACCTTCCCTAATGTCCATCACCCAGCCACCCCATCCCTCCCAGCCCCCTCCACTTCAGCAACCATCAGTTTGTTTCCTGAGATTAAGAGTCTCTTTTGGTTTGTCTCCCCCTCTGATTTCGTCTTGTTTCATTTTTCCCTCCCTTCCCCTATGATCCTCTGTCTTGTTTTTCAAATTCCTCATATCAGAGAGATCATTTGATAATTGTCATTCTCTGATTGACTTATTCCACTTAGCATTATACCCTCTAGTTCCAACCATGTTGTTGCAAATGATAAGATTTCATTTTTTTTAATAGCTGCATAAGATTCCATTGTATATATATACCACATCTTCTTTATCCATTCATCTGTTGATGGATACCTTGGCTCTTTCCATAGTTTGGCTATTGTGGACATTGCCACTATAAACACTGGGTGCACGTACCCCTTCGGATCCCTACATTTATATCTTTGGGGTAAATACCCAGTAGTGCAATTGCTGGGGCATAGGGTAGCTCTATTTTCAACTTTTGGAGGAACCTCCATACTGTTTTCCAGAGTGGCTGCACCAGCTTGCATTCCCACCAAAAGTGTAGGAGGGTTCCCCTTTCTCCACATCCCCGCCAACATCTGTTGTTTCCTGCCTCGTTAATTTTAGCCATTCTGACTGGTGTGAGGTGGTATCTCATCGAGGTTTTGATTTGGATTTCCCTGATGCCGAGTGATGTTGAGCACTTTTTCATGTGTCTGTTGGCCATTTGGATGTCTTCTTTGGAAAAATGTCTGTTCATGTCTTCTGCCCATTTCTTGATTGGATTATTTGTTCTTTGGGTGTTGAGTTTGATAAGTTCTTTATAGATTTTGGATACTAGCCCTTTATCTGCTATGTCATTTGCAAATATTTTCTCCCACTCTGTCAGTTGTCTTTTGGTTTTGTGGACTGTTTCTTTTGCTGTGCAAAAGCTTTTTATCTTGATGAAGTCCCAATAGTTCATTTTTGCCCTTGCTTCCCTTGCCTTTGGCGATGTTTCTAGGAAGAAGTTGCTGCGGCTGAGGTCGAAGAGGTTGCTGCCTGTGTTCTCCCTTAGGATTTTGATGGACTCCTGTCTCACATTTAGGTCTTTCAACTATTTGGAGTCTATTTTTATGTGTGGTGTAAGGAAATGGTCCAGTTTCATTCTTCTGCATGTGGCTGTCCAATTTTCCCAACACCATTTGTTGAAGAGACTGTCTTTTTGCCATTGGACATTCTTTCCTCCTTTGTCAAAGATTAGTTGACCATAGAGTTGAGGGTCCATTTCTGGGCTCTCGATTCTGTTCCATTGATCTATGTGTCTGTTTTTGTGGCAGTACCATACTGTCTTGATGATGACAGCTTTGTAATAGAGCTGGAAGTCCGGAATTGTGATGCCGCCAGCTTTGCTTTTCTTTTTCAACATTCCTCTGGCTATTCGGGGACTTTTCTGGTTCCATACAAATTTTAGGATTATTTGTTCCATTTATTTGAAAAAAGTGGATGGTATTTTGATGGGGATTGCATTAAATGTGTAGATTGCTCTAAGGTAGCATTGACATCTTCACAATGTTTGTTCTTCCAATCCATGAGCGTGGAACATTTTTCCATTTCTTTGTGTCTTTCTCAACTTCTTTCATGAGTATTTTATAGTTTTCTGAGTCCAGATCCTTTGCCTTTTTGGTTAGAGTTCTTCCTAGGTATCTTATGGTTTTGGGTGCAATAGTAAATGGGATCGACTCCTTAATTTCTCTCTCTTCTGTCTTGTTGTTGGTGTATAGGAATACCACTGATTTCTGTGCATTGATTTTATATCCTGCCACTTTACTGAATGCCTGTATGAGTTCTAGCAGTTTTGGGTGGAGTCTTTTGGGTTTTCCACATAAAGTATCATATCGTCTGCAAAGAGTGAGAGTTTGACTTCTTCTTTGCCGATTTGGATGCCTTTGATTTCTTTTTGTTGTCTGATTGCTGTGGATAGGACTTCTAATACTACGTTGAATAGCAGTGGTGAGAGTGGACATCCCTGCCGAGTTCCTGACCTTAGGGGAAAAGCTCTCAGTTTTTCCCCATTGAGAATGATATTCGCTGTAGGTTTTTCATAGATGGCTTTTATGATATTGAGGTATATACCTTCTATCCCTATACTCTGAAGAGTTTTGATCAAGAAAGGATGCTGTACTTTGCCAAATGCTTTCTCTGCATCTATTGAGAGGATCATATGATTCTTGTTCTTTCTCTTGTTAATATCTTGTATCACGTTGATTGATTTGTGGATGTTGAACCAATCTTGCAGCCCAGGGATAAATCCCACTTGGTCATGGTGAGTAATCCTTTTAATGTACTGTTGGATCCTATTGGCTAGTATTTTGGTGAGAATTTCTGCATCCATGTTCTTCAAGGATATTGGTCTGTAATTCTTTTTGATGGGGTCTTTGTCTGGTTTTGGGATCAAGGTAATGGTGGCCTCATAAAATGAGTTTGGAAGTTTTCCTTCCATTTCTATTTTTTGGTACAGTTTCAGGAGAATAGGTATTAATTCTTCTTGAAATGTTTGGTAGAATTCCCCTGGGAAGCCATCTGGCCCTGGGCTTTTGTGTGTTAGGAGATTTTTGATGACTGCTTCAATTTCCTTAGTGGGTATAGGTCTGTTCAGGTTTTCTATTTCTTCCTGGTTCAATTTTGGTAGTTGATACATCTCTAGGAATGCATCCATTTCTTCCAGGTTATCTAATTTGCTGGCATAGAGTTGCTCATAATATGTTCTTAGAATTGTTTGTATTTCTTTGGTGTTGATTGTGATCTCTCCTCTTTCGTTCATGATTTTGTTGATTTGGGTCATTTCTCTTTTCTTTTTGAAAAGTCTGGCCAGGGGTTTATCAATCTTGTTAATCCTTTCAAAGAACCAACTCCTAGTTTCGTTGATCTGTGCTACTGTTCTTTTGGTGTCTATTTCATTGATTTCTGCTCTGATCTTTATGATTTCTCTTCTCCTGCTGGGTTTAGGCTTTATTTGCTGTTTTTTCTCTAGCTCCTTTAGGTGTAGGGTTAGGTTGTGTATTTGAGACCTTTCTTGTTTCTTGAGAAAGGCTTGTATTTGCTATATACTTTCCTCTCAGGACTGCCTTTGCTGCATCCCAAAGATTTTGAACAGTTGTGTTTTCATTTTCATTGGTTTCCATGAATTTTTTTAATTCTTCTTTAATATCCTGGTTGACCCATTCATTCTTTAGTAGGATGCTCTTTAGCCTCCATGTATTTGAGTTCTTTCTGACTGTCCTCTTGTGATTGAGTTCTAGTTTCAAAGCATTGTGGTCTGAAAATATGCAGGGAATGATCCCAATCTTTTGGTACCGGTTGAGACCTGATTTGTGACCTAGGATGTGATCAATTCTGGAGAATGTTCCATGGGAACTAGAGAAGAATGTGTATTCCATTGCTTTGGGATGGAATGTTCTGAATATGTCTGTGAAGTCCATTTGGTCGTGTCATTTAAAGTCTTTATTTCCTCATTGATCTTTTGCTTAGGTGATCTGTCCATTTCAGTGAGGGGGGTGTTAAGGTCCCCCACTATTATTGTATTGTTGTCAATGTGTTTCTTTGCTTTTGTTATTAATTGCCTTATATAATTGGCTGCTCCCATGTTCGGGGCATAGATATTTACAATTGTTAGATCTTCTTGTTGGATAGACCCTTTAAGTAGGATACAGTGTTCTTCCTTATCTCTTATTCCAGTCTTTGTTTTAAAATCTAATTTGTCTGATATAAGGATTGCCACCCCAGCTTTCTTTTGGTGTCCATTAGCATGGTAAATGGTTTCCCACACCCTCACTTTCAATCTGGGGGTGTCTTTGGGTCTAAAATGAGTCTCTTGCAGACAGCATATTGATGGGTCTTGTTTTTTAATCCAATCTGATAGCCTGTGTCTTTTGATTGGGGCATTTAGCCCATTTACATTCAGGGTAACTATTGAAAGATAAGAATTTAGTGCCATTGTATTGCCTGTAAGGTGACTGTTACCATATATTGTCTGTGTTCCTTTCTGGTCTATGCTGCTTTTAGGCTCTCTCTTTGCTTAGAGGACCTCTTTCAATATTTCTTGTAGGGCTGGTTTTGTGTTTGCAAATTCCTTTAGTTTTTGTTTGTTCTGGAAGCTTTTAATCTCTCCTTCTATTTTCAATGACAGCCTAGCTGGATATAGTATTCTTGGCTGCATATTTTTCTCATTTAGTGCTCTGAATATATCATGCCACTCCTTTCTGGCCTGCCAGGTCTCTGTGGATAGGTCTGTTGCCAATCTAATGTTTCTGCCATTATAGGTTACATATCTCTTCTCCCGAGCTGCTTTCAAGATTTTCTCTTTGTCTCTGAGACTCGTAAGTTTTACTATTAGATGTCGGGGTGTTGACCTATTTTTATTGATTTTGACAGGGGTTCTCTGTGCCTCCTGGATTTTGATGCCTGTTTCCTTCCCCACATTAGGGAAGTTCTCTGCTATAATTTGCTCCAATATACCTTCTGCCCCTCTCACTCTTTCTTCCTCTTCTGGGATCCCAATTATTCTAATGTTGTTTCATCTTATCGTATCACTTATCTCTCGAATTCTGCCCTCGTGATCCAGTAGTTGTTTATCTCTCTTTTTCTCAGCTTCTTTAGTTTCCATCATTTGGTCTTCTGTATCGCTGATTCTCTCTTCTGCCTCATTTATCCTAGCAGTTAGTGCTCCCATTTTTGATTGCACCTCATTAATAGCCTTTTTGATTTCGACTTGGTTAGATTTTAGTTCTTGTATTTCTCCAGAAAGGGTTTCTCTAATAACTTCCATGCTTTATTCAAGCCCAGCTAGTATCTTTAAAATCACGATTCTGAACTCTAGGTCCGACATTGCACTAATGTCCGTATTGAGTAGGTGGCTGGCAGATGGTACTACCTCTTGTTCTTTTTGTTTAGGTGATTTTTTTCATCTTGTCATTTTGTCCAGAGGAGAATAGATGAATGAGAGAACAAAATGCTAACAGGTTGACAACGTCCCCAGAAAATATACTCTAAACAAATCAGAAAAGACCTGAAATCAGGGGAAAAGAAATGGAAAGAAAGAGAAAAAAAAAAAAGAAAAAGATAAAAACAGGGCGCCTGTGTGGCTCAGTTGGTTAAGCGACTGCCTTCGGCTCAGGTCATGATCCTGGAGTCCCGGGATCGAGTCCCGCATCGGGCTCCCTGCTAGGCAGGGAGTCTGCTTCTCCTTCTGACCCTCTTCCCTCTCGTGCTCTCTATCTCTCATTCTCTCTCTCTCAAATCAATAAAATCTTTAAAAAAAAAGATAAAAACAAACAAAAACAGAACAAAACAAAAAAAACAGAATATGATCAAATATGATCAGGCTGGTGCATAGATCAGTGCCACACACTAGATTTTGGGTGTATTTTGGTCTGTTAGAAGAAAGTGCCTCCTAAAATTTTAAAGAAAGAAAGACTTATATATGTACAAAATAAGGGTTGATACGATGTAGGGATGGAATATGACTGTAAAGATGAAAATTATAAAAAATTTTAAAAAAGGAATTGATAAGGTGTTTGAAAAAAGAAAGAAGAGGATTTATTTTTTTTTAAGATTTTATTTATTTATTTGAGAGAGAGAGAGAATGAGAGAGAGAGAGTACGAGAGGGAAGAGGGTGAGAGGGAGAAGCAGACTCCCTGCTGAGCAGGGAGCCCGATGCGGGACTCAATCCCGGGACTCCAGGATCATGACCTGAGCCGAAGGCAGTCGCCTAACCAACTGAGCCACCCAGGCGCCCAAGAAGAGGATCTAAAAAAAAGGAAAGAAAGAAAAAAAAGGGGGGCGGAGAGAATGTGATCAGGCAGGAGACTAGAACAAAGCCATAGACTAGAGATTTAGGGTATATTTTGATATGTTAGAAGAAACTGTATCTCAAAATTTTAAAGAGAGAACAACTTATATATACATGCCAAAAATAAGGGTAACTACTATGAAGGGATAGAATATGACTCTAAAAATGAAAAATAAAATTTTTTAAAAAAGGGATTGCTAAGATGTTGTTTGAAAAAGGGAAAAAGAAAAATTAAAAAAAAAAACAGTTAAAAAAATTAACTTTGAAAGACTAATGAATCATGGTAAAAAAGCCATGAATTCTATGTGCAGTATTCTCCTAGCGCTGGAGTTCTCCCATTCTCATTGACCGATAAACTTGGTCTTGGCTGGCTGTTCGCGCTGATCTTCTGGGGGAGGGGCCTGTTGCTGGGGTTCCCAAATGTCTTTGCCGGAGGCGGAATTGCCCCGCCCTTGTCGGTCTGGGCTAGGTAATCTGCTCGGGTTTGCTCTCAGGAGCTTTTGTTCCCTGCAAGCTTTCGGTACAGGTTTGGAGGATGAGAGTGAAAATGGTGGCCTCCCAATCTCCACCCGGGAGGAGCCAAGAACTTGGGGCCCCGCTCCTCACTGCGCTCCCAGAGAAAAGCAGTCACTCCCGTCTCCCTGGTCTCCCGCCACACTCCGTGCTCACCCGGCCTGTGACCGAGCGTTTGTATCTCTGGCACCCGACCCCATGTGGAGTCTCCAAACCCAGCAGATCCCTGCGGTGCGTTCCCGCGCCACTCCTCCCAGGGGAGAAAGGGGAGTCTCCCCGGCTCTGCCGCTTGTTGGGTCCCTGCTGGAGGAGCAGTGGCCCGACTGGGCCACGGATCACGGTTTATGGCAACCCCGAGCTGAGAGCCCGCGCCTCGGCTCTGTCTCTGCAGCCGGCTTCCCCGCTCTGATACCCGGGAGCTCTGCCGCACTCAGGCACCCCCGGTCTCTCTGTGACCCCGAGGGTCCTGAGACCCCACTGTCCCGGGAGGATTCCATCCCCTGCTTAGCCACTGGAGCGACGTCCCTCAGCAGAGCCGACTTCTAAAATTTCCGATTTTGTGCTCCGCGGCTCTATCACTTGCCAGAAGCGGCCGACGGAGGCCCCCTCCCCCAGCATCTATCCTCCCGAATATCGCCTCGGATTCACTTCTCCGCACGTCCTACCTTCCAGAAAGTGGTCGCTTCTCTGTTCAGAGAGTTGTTGCTATTCTTTTCTTCGATCTCCTGTTGAGTTCGTAGGTGTTCAGAATGGTTTGATCCCTGTCCCTAGAAATGCAATGATTTCTATGCATTGATTTTATATCCTGCCACTTTACTGAATTCCTGTATGAGTTCTAGCAGTTTTGAGGTGGAGTCTTTTGGGTTTTCCACATAAAGTATAAAGCAGGCATTTTCCCCTAGTATAAAGAGAGGAGAGAAAAGCTGTGGCAGAAAAATATATTCAAAGAAATAATGACTGAAAGTTCCCAAATTTGGCAAAAGATACAAACCTATGGATTCAGGAAGCTGAGGGAATCCAAAAGAGCGTATTTCCATGTGTTTATTGGCCATTGGTATATCTTTAGTGAAATGCATATTCAAATATTTTGCCCATTTTCTAATTCTCATGATTGAGTTATAAGTTCTTTATATATTCTGGATACAAGTCCCTTATCTGATATATGATTTGCAAATATTTGCTCCCATTCTGCTGCTTATCTTTTCATTTTCTTGAGGTGCTTTACAGAGCACAAAAATTTTTAACTTTGATAAAGTCCAATTTGTCAAAATTTTAATTTGTTGCTTGTGCATTCGGTGTCATATGTTGAAACCATTGTCTAATCCAAGATCATGACATTTACTCTTAGGGTTTCTTCTAATAGTCTTATAATTTTACCTCTTACATTTAGGTCTATGATTGAATTTGAGGTAAATTTTGTTTATCATGTGAAGTGAGTGTCCAAATTCATTCTTTTGCATGTGGAGAAAACCAATTGTCTCAGTACCATTTGTTGAAAAGGCTTTTCTTTCTCCCTCTGAATTGTCTCAGCACCTTTGTTGAAAATCAGTTGACTATAAATCAATTCTATTGCATTGAGCTTTATGTCTAAACCTATGCTAATACCACACTGCCTTGATAACCATAGCTTTGCAGTAACTTGTGACATTGGGAAGTATAAATCTTCCGTTTTGTTCTCCTTCTTCAAACTCATTTGGCTATCCTAAGTCCTTCATATTTCCCTATGAATTAAGAGGCCTTTTGAGCTAAGGGAGCAAGCCATACAGATAGCTGGGAAGGAAAGCAGTCCAGTCAGTAGGAAGAACAAGTACAATGGCCCTAAGGTGTGAGTGTGCCTGTTTAAAGAACAGTTAGGAGGCCAATGTGGACCGGAGGAGTAATAGGAAACGGGGTCAGAGAGGTAAACAAGTCAGGACAGGGAGGGGGCCAATATGTAGGGCCTTGCCTGCCCTGTAAGAAATTTGGCTTTACTCTGAGTGAATGCAGAAGTGATTGGAGAGTATTGAGCAGAGCAGTGACATGGTCTGACTTGTATTTTAACAGATTCACTGTGGTTGCCGCAAAGACAAATTACCAAAGGAGCAATAACAACAGCAAGGAGGGAAGTTAGGAGATGCAAGAGATGAGGGTGGCTTGGCCTGGGGTGTTGCCAGTGGGATGAGAAGAGATGAGAAGTAGTAAGCCAATAGGATTTAAGACAGATTGGATGTAGAGTGTGAGAGAGAGGAGTCAGCAATGTCTCCAAGGATCTGGCCCTGAACAACTGAAAGAATAGGATGGCAAAGCCCAAGTCCGTTGGGAGGGAGGAGAAGGTTTAGAGAGGCAGCTCACGTCAGTTCTGGACGTAACCAGTTTGAGGTACTCATGAGACACTGGAAGTACACATTCAGAGTTCAAGGGAGTGGTCTGATCTAGAAACACAAATTTGGGAGTTATCAACACAAAGATAGTCTTCATAGGTGATATTTAAATCTGGCAGGAGCATGAGACTAGATCAGATCACCTAGGGACAGATAAAAAATAGAAGAGGTCCAGAGATTGCACCATGGACACTACAGTGGTAAGAAGCTAGGGAGATGAGAAGTCACCAGCAGGGAAGCAGAAGGGGGTCTGAGGGAACAAGAGCAGCTCCAAGTCTCCTGAACTATAGATTCACAAGTAATCTCTCAGGGTGGGACACTTGCATATTTCTACATCTACCACAAGCTATGATTTCCTCTATGTTTGGTCACATTATCAAGGCCCAGCTCAGAGATGGATCCTCTTAAGGTCAAAAGTCCGCAGGACTAAAGTGCGAATGATTGGCAAGCTTATCCTCCTCAGGGGATATACGATGTAAGAAAAGTCAGTTGAGTAAAACAAACCTCTACTTGTTGGGCTGTTGTAAGGAATGAGGTCATTTTATACAAGAAAGAACTTTCTTTGTCTCCTGGGATGGAGAAACAAGCTCTTAGGGAAGGATCAATCTTCTTTCCGACCGTAAGATTTTAGGGGCCAGGAGAGTGTCTGGGACCCAAGCACAGCTCATAACACCTTGAGCAGGTGCATACTGCCTTCCTCAGGCAGGGATAAGGCAAGAAGTGAGCTGTGCACCTTGCTGAACACTGTCTTTATTTTTTTTTTTAAGATTTTATTTATTAATTTGTCAGAGAGAGAGAGAGAAAGAGTGAGAGATCACAGGCAGGGGGAGCAGCAGGTAGAGGGGGAAGCAGGCTCCCCGCTGAGCAGGGAGCCCGATGTGGGACTCGATCCCAGGACCCTGAAATCATGACCTGAGCCAAAGGCAGACACTTAACCGACTGAGCCACCCAGGTGTCCCTGAACACTGTCTTTAAACTCAAGTTCTGCCCTATCGTGCCCCTAGCTCCCCTTCCATCCCTCCCTGTCTCTGTTACCGTCTCCTCTTCTCTCAACCTGCAGCCTAGTGCCCCAGCCTCCTTTTTCACAAAAAAAAGCAGGGCCAGGAACATGGATGAAATGGAGAGCTTCGGTTTTTCCACTCAGGTCTTCATAGTTCCATGAGAACCTTAGTGTCCCTATTTTCCTTCCCCTTCTCACAAACACCAAATCCCACGCCCGCCCACCAGTCAGCAAACCAGAAGGTGGCAAAAGCAGGGACTTTTCACACTAGGTGTTTTCTGCACAGGACTCCATCCGCACAGCTGCCACCAATTAAGAAAGGTGATAGGAAAGTGACAATGACATGAAGAGGACAGAAACATGGACAGGAAACTCATGAAAAAACAAGAATAGCCACTAAACAGAGGAAAATAATGTTAGCCCTACAACAAAGTGCAATTTGAAACAATGAGACACCACTTCACCTGTCAGAGTGGTAAGTATTCGGATCCCCAGGGCTGGAAAGAGTAAGGGCATGCACAGAGACTACCACCCAGGTGCAGTCCTGTCTGCTTTCTGGAGACTGGTTGGGCAACACTTACAAGCTTTTAAAATAAGTCTATCCTTTGACCCTTTGACTCAGTAGTTTCACTTCTAGGAATTCAGCCTAAGGAAATAACTTAGACAACCATGCAAATATGTTCAAGAATCTTTATTGCAGCATATAGTATTTTTAAGGTTTGAGATCCACCTAAATGCCCCCACAATGGGAAAGTGGTTTCAATGAATGAGCGTTTATCAAACAGTGGGGTACTGGTTAACCATTAAGACATGCTAGCCCATGGGTCTTCCGGTGTGCTGCATTGAGGAAGACACAGCCTCACTTCGGTGGTATTCCTGGCCCACAGTGCATAAATTGAAGAAACATCAGACATACCTAAACTTAGGAACAATCTACAAAACAACTGACTTGTCTTCTTCAAAAATGTTAATATAATGAAAGGCAAAGTCAGTCCAAGGAATTGTGCCCATATTAAACGATGCTGAAAAGACATGACAACTAAATGCAAGGCATGATCCTGAACCAAGAAAAAAATTCATTACCAAGGACATTATGGGGCAACTGGCAAGTTTGGAATACGGACCGTAGATTATAGTATTGTATCAATTTAAGTTTCCTGATTTTGATCATTGTACTGTGGTTTTGTAAAACATGTTCTTGTTCTTAAGATATTCACAGCCATGTGTTCATAAGTAAAGAAATAACCTTGTGTGCAGCTTACTCTCACATGGCTCAGAAAAAAAGTACCGCGTATTTAGAAAAATCAGGTTGAGCAACTGTGGTCATGATGTTGATGGGTGATTCTGAGTGAAGAGTACCCTGGAATTATATCCTTGCCCCTTCTCTGTGAGCTTTAAATGACTTCCAAGTAAAAAGGGTTTTAAAAAAGGAAGGTACCCTGGGCATACCAGGCTGCAGCCTTGGGTACCCCAGTGCCGGGGGGCTGTGCATGGCTGTGGATGACACCTCCTGTCAACCAGACTCTCAGTTCTCAGTGCTACTAGAGGAACTCAGTGTACGGCTGACCCCAAAGCTGTCCTGGGTTGACTCACAAAGGTAGGATGACTCAAGGCCATGACTTTTCTTTTGTCATTTTATTTACTCTAATTTTGAATTCAAAATCTGGCATTCCTGGGGCACCTGGGTGTCCACTCATTTGGGCATCCGACTCTTGATTTCAGCTCAGGTCATGATCTCATGGTTGTGGGATCAAGCCCTGCATCGGGGTCCGCACTCAGCTCTGAGTCTGCTTGAGATTCTCTCTCCCTTTCCGTCTGCCCCTCCCCCCCCCCCCCCCGCCGCTCACACTCTCTCTCAAAATAAATAAATAAAATCTTAAAAAAAAAAAAAAACACTGGCATTCCTTGCGTCCCAGGGATCTCTGTGGTGGAGGAGGGGAAGGGAACTTACCCAAATGTAGTGTTTGCTGTGGATAATCCAGACTGCAGATTTTAGTATCGACAATGTTCATTTATCATTGATGATGTCCTTACACGTTCCCCAACAAAGGCAGGCTTAGATTTCCCCCCAGAACCAACCCAGTATGTTGCCTATTCCCCAAAAGGAGAAAACTAAGCCCCCAGCAAGGGCCAAGATAAGGGCAAGCAGTGCCCTGGGTTCCCTCTGCCAAAGTTAGTGGTTTCAACTTATGGAAAGTTGCAGATTGTCCAAGAAGCACGGATACGGACCTGGAAGAGAAGTCTCAGCACCCCACACCTCTGTTGCCGGTCCTGACCCTCCCAAGGCGAGGGGCAGCCACCTTGCCATTCTCCTCTCTAGAAAGGGGAGACCACGCAATAGGGTTCAGTCCCAGCCTCCCCACCAGCCCGGTGCTCGCCTTCTATCACCTACCCTGCAGCCACACAGTCCCACCCGCCCTCTCCCCAGGGTTTGTCGGGGACAGAAGGCCCCTCCCTCATCCCCCTCAATGTTCCCGCACTCCTCCCCCTCCCATCGCTAGGGTGTCCAGGACATTGTGTGACTCAGGAAACAGCTCAGACGTGAGGCTTGCAGCGGGCAGAGGAGGAGGAAGGGGCCGTGAGAGCAGAGGAGGTGGCTGCTGCCTCAGTGAGGGCTCTCAGGGTCCTTGCCTGAGGCGGCCAGGGGTCTGGGTTTGGGGCAGGGGCTCTGGGATGCAGCCCCCTTCACTGCTGCTGTTGTTGCTGTGTCACTCAGTCGTCGAGAGCAGAGGTGAGGCATGGGGCGGGAGAGGTGGGGGACCCATCTTCCTTGAGAGGGTGTCAGTGGGTTGGGGGCAGGGGACACTGGATGGAGGAGAGTTTCACACAGGGAGGGAGGACTCTGCCCCTGGAGCTGCACAAACCAGGCTTTGGGGCCTGTGCCAGGGGCGGTGACATCAGGGGATGGGTGGGAGGGTGCCCGCCCCCGGGGAGAACCCAGCTGACCTTGGAGCTGGGGGACAGCAGGCCCTCGCAATCACATTCAGGAGGTGAAGGGGGAAAAAACTGACCACCTGCTAGGGGAGGCTATGACAAGAAAGCAGGAGATGGAGACATGGGAAGGTCAAGGGCTGACCAAGTCCCTTTCCCAGTCCAGCTGTCCCCACCCCCCGGATGGCTCAATGCTGGGCCCTTCCGGGAGGAAATCCCTTCAACGTCTCAGCCATTCACCTTCCTGGCGTCCCTGGGGCCCCCCTCCTGAGCCCTGTTGTCCTGCTTCCCAGGGATGGAGCCTGCGGCTGGACTTGGGAGGCTGGAGAACAAACAGGAAAGGGGCTGGGGATTAAGAGCTGAGAGGATCTAGAAGCCTGCGGTTGGGAGGAGGGGCAGCCGGGGCGTGGGGACCAGAAACAGCGGGGACGGTGGCTGACAGCACATGTGTGGAGCTGCTGCAGGCAGTCCCTCCAGAGCACCCAGAGCAGGCGCCGGGGAGCACAAAGCGCCCCAGTCCCATGCCATCCTCATCTCCACCCCCAGCGCTGCACTGTGGGGGCTTCCCAGGACCCTGTGCCAACGGAGGCACCTGCCTGAACCTATCTCAGGGACAAGGGACCTGCCAGTGAGTGTGCCTCCTGGGAGAGAGAGACTGGAAAGGGGGAGGGAGCGCAGGGCGGAGGCGGGATGGGAAGGAAGGAGAAAGGGAGGCTGCGAAGGCTCCGAAGAGAAAGGAAAGCAAAGGAGGGAGGTGGGAGGGCAAAGAGGGCCCAGGGACGCGAGTCTTCCTCTCTCCTGCCCCCACTCAGGTGTGCCCCTGGCTTCCTGGGCGAGACATGCCAGTTTCCTGACCCCTGCGTGGATGCCCAGCCCTGCCAGAATGGGGGCAGCTGCAAAGCCCTGCTTCCCACCCTCCCAGGCTCCCCCAGCCTTCCCTCTCCTTTGGCCCCCAGCTTCTCCTGCACGTGCCCCTCTGGCTTCACTGGCCGGACATGCCAGGCCCAGCTCCAGGACCCCTGTTCTTCCTTCTGCTCCAAAATGGGCCGCTGCCACATCCAGGCCTCAGGCCGCCCACAGTGCTCCTGCCTGCCTGGTTGGACAGGTGAGCACTGCAGGGGTGGGGGAGAAGGGACAGGCAAGAGCAGGGGGCTGGGAAAGATAGAACTGGAGTCTGAGCGACAGGGAGCCCTTCTGAGGACAGAGCCTGTGAGAATCAAGAAGCCGACTCTTGCTGACCATTTACCGGAGACTGACATTCTCCAGCCCGGCCATACCAGTGGTTAAAATGCTGAAGTATTTCCAAACCCGTCAGTGAATGGCCACGGCCATAGCCCCCTTAGTGCCCCACGCTGGCCCCTTTCCTGGCCCCTCCACCCAGCAGCTAGAGGGTTAACACCTAGCACAAGGTGGTGGGCATCTGAATGGCCTCTATTACTGAGAACAGGGAGCCCATAATAGCACCTGGAAAGACGCGCTGGTGGGAGGGGTAACGAGGGTGGAAAGGATCTGACCCAGAGAGAGGAATGGGTGTCAGTCCTGGGAAGAGGGGTGCAGCCCTGGGGCAAGGTGTGTTAGCCTGAGGAAGCGGTCAGCGGTGCGGAACAGCAGAGAGCCCCTGGAGCGTAAGGCTCCTCTGACCCACCGGGATGGAGCGGACCGGACGGGGCAGTGGAGGCCACAGGGGCGGGAAAGTGCGCTGTGAGCGGTGGACTAGAAACAAGGCTTCTCAAATTTGGCGACGCACAGCAATCACCTGGGAAGCCCTGAACATCCCAGAGAGGCTGATGTAGTGGGGCTGGGGTGGGTCCAGGCATGGAGATGTTTTAACTGCCCGGGTAATCCTGAGGACTCCAGAGTGAGAGAGCAGGCTGTGTGACAACAAGGATCATCAGTGGCAGCTTGCCAGACCCAGTGCTCCGAGCAGGGACTCTGGGCAGCCCTTTCCCAGGCCCAGTGGCAGCCCCGCCACTGCGGAGGCATGTGCCCTCGCACTAGCTCTCCACGTCCTTCGTTGTCAGCTGACGTCCGTATTGAGGACCGGGGGCGATGCTCGGGAGGTGCCGGCTTAGCTCAGTGTCAGCCGCCACCGCGGCCACTGCCCCTGTGCCAACGGCTGCGAGGGGCGTCTCCTCATCATCCGGAACGCCGCACCCACCTAAAGATTAAGGAATCCAGAAGAGGGAGGCCAGACAACTGGCCAAGGGCACACAGCCACTTGTGGCCCAGCAAAGTGCTAAGTCTCCTGCCTGCAGGGGCCGGGGTGGCGGGGGCGGGGGGGTGGTTCTCACCTCCCCACCAAGGAAAGGTCACCACAGGAAGGACCAAGATTTTCTCAGGCAGGGCCAATCAGTCAACAGGGCCAGCAGGGCCAATCCCACCAACAACTACAGGTCCTGTTTTCCAGAATGGCCAAACTGAGGCAAGGGGTGGTGGAGCAGGGCAAAGCGGGTATGGGAGGAAAGGGAAGGAAACGTGAAAATGAGCCACAGAGAAAACCCAGGCAGGGAGCTGGGTTCTCTCGGATGAGCTGGGATTTGTGCAGTGCCACCGACAGCCCCCTCTGTCCTCTGCCTCAGGCGAGCAGTGCCAGGTTCACGACTTCTGCTCGGCCAACCCCTGCATCAATGGAGGGGTGTGTCTGGCCACACACCCCCAGATCCAGTGCCTCTGCCCACCCGGCTTCGAGGGCCATGCCTGCGAACACGATATCAACGAGTGTTTCCTGGACCCTGGACCCTGCCCCAAGGGCACTTCCTGCCATAACACCCTGGGATCTTTCTGGTGTTTCTGCCCCACTGGGCAGGAGGGTCCACACTGTGACCTTCAGCCAGGACCCTGCCCCGCTAGTGGCTGTTCCAATGGGGGCACCTGTCAGCTGGTTCCCGGGAGAGACTCTACCTTCCATCTCTGCCTCTGCCCCCAAGGTGTGTCCTCATCTGCAGCCCCTCTCCCTGGGTAGGGAGTTTCCCTTCCCTCAGCTAATCTCGTGACCCTGTCAGGTTTCACAGGCCCAGGCTGTGAGGTGAATCCAGATGACTGTGCTGGCCACCAGTGTCAGAATGGGGGCACCTGCCAGGATGGGCTGAGCACCTACGCCTGCCTCTGCCCAGAGGCCTGGACAGGTGAGTCGTGTAAGCCAAGTCCATGCACCTGCGGCCCAGATGGTCCGCCCCTGGCCTCTCCTCCTCAGAGGGCTCCCAGCTCCAGCCTTTGTCCCCTCCACACCCCGCCCCCTGCAGGCTGGGATTGCTCTGAAGATGTGGACGAATGTGAGGCTCAGGGTCCTCCTCGCTGCAGAAACGGGGGAACCTGCCAGAACTCGGCTGGCAGCTTCCACTGCGTGTGTGTGAGCGGCTGGGGGGGCGTGGGCTGCGAAGAGAACCTAGATGACTGCCTTGCTGCTACCTGTGCCCCAGGATCCACCTGCATTGACCGCGTGGGCTCCTTCTCCTGCCTCTGCCCACCTGGCCGCACAGGTGTGACAGCGGGCGCGGGGAGGTGGCGGTAGAGATGGCAAGTGAGAGAGGCACCAGGAGGGCGGCTGGGGGCTTCAAGCGGCCCCAGGGAGCCTCACGGCCGCCCTTCCCTCCAGGACTCCTGTGCCACATGGAGGACATGTGCCTGAGCCAGCCGTGCCACAGGGAAGCCCAGTGCAGCACCAACCCCCTGACGGGCTCCACACTCTGCCTGTGTCAGCCTGGCTACTCAGGGCCCACCTGCCACCAGGACCTGGACGAGTGTCAGATGGGTGCGTCACCCCCGCCCACATCAGAGCCTCTCCAAGCCGCCAGGCAGCCTCTGCAAATTGTTTTTCAAATGAAATATGTAATCATCTCTTTTTTCCTGGTTTTGTCCGGATTTGGCATCCCTTCCCTGCACGGTCTTCTCACCAATGCTCAGCCCTCCAGGCCCCATTTAGTCCTTCTCCATCTTAAAGACACCGGCTCTTTCTCTGATTTGCTCTCATCTGCCACGAACAGGCCCTCACGCCTTCCCTGGCAGTCCGGCCTCCTTGCCCTTCCATGCCGGGCCCCCTCGGACTCCTGACTCTTCTCTCCTCCCAGCCCAGCAAGGCCCCAGTCCCTGTGAACACGGCGGCTCTTGCCTCAACACCCCTGGCTCCTTTGACTGCCTCTGTCCCCCTGGCTACACGGGCTCCCGCTGCGAGGCTGATCACAATGAGTGCCTGTCCCAGCCCTGCCACCCTGGCAGCACCTGCCTGGACCTGCTTGCCACCTTCCACTGTCTCTGCCCACCAGGTACCAGATGCATGGGGCCTTGGATAGAGGATCAGGGGGCTAACCCTGAACGCCCCAGGCATGACCCTTGCAGAACACAAAAGGCCCCAGGCCAGTTGGGGACAGTTACAAAAGAATGCTTCTCATCTCCCCACCCCAGATAAAAACTCTGGGAAACCTGCAGCTCCTAGGAGAAGGCCTGCCACAGATGATAGTGAGCTTGTGCACTGCTCAAGTCTGGGGGTGAGGGGGCAGCATTCATTTCATAGTCATTGTAAAGTGCACAGCCTGGTCCGCTGCACACAGAAGCCGGTCAAGGGAGAGCAGAACACCAGCCTCTGCTCATGCCAACTCAGAACGTTCCTCCTAATCACAGAAAAACTCTCCGCTATAGAGATCGAGTAAACCCCTAAAATCCCAAAGGGCCTGTGTGCTTGGATTTGGTACAACAGAAAAAAAAAAAAAAAAAGTGCCACAAGGCTACACCTACCTCCAAGCTAGTTCTAAGGGGGAGAAAAGTCTCTCCAGGGACATAGAGACAGAGCCAATACCAGGAAGCTGAATGAAACCAGAAAAATACTAGCTTATTTTGTGCCAGGTACCACCTGAGCATCTGACCTGCCTTTTGTCATCTTGGCAACAGTCCTGTGAGGTCAAGCATCGTTGCTGTGCCCATTTACAAATGAAGAAACTGAGGCGCAGAGAGGTTAAGGGAGTTGTCCGGCCAGTAAGTGGCAGGGCCGTGATTCAAACCCAGGGCTTCCATAGATTTAACCACTACACAAAGCAGCCTTTCTCAACTGAGCAGCATCCCAGGTCAAAAGCGGAGAAAACGGTCCAGCAATCCAAGCAAGGAACTGCAAAAGCAGACTCCCCAGGCAAGAAGTGGGAGACAGCTGAGGTTCTGGAGACTGATCCAGTTTCAGTTCAGGGTGGGACTGTGGATACCAGGACAAGCCCGAAGATACAGGACAAATATGGGACCAACAAACTCCCCAAACGCCCTTCAAATACCCCCCTTGGAGATTCCTGGTCTCCCTGGCACAGAGGCCTGCTCGGGTAGAACAAGAGGTTTGACTCAGCTCCAAGCAGATGCCCATTTGTCCCATTTGTACCTTGAGGAGGGGGCTCATGAGCCCAGCCGGGTGAGCCTATCTTCTATGCAGAGAATGGCCCCAAAAGGTACTTCCTTGCTGCCCCCACAGGTCCCAGCAGGTGCCCTGTTTCCTGAGCTTTCACAGCTGGAGGGGGCAGGGCTACACACAACAGAGCGGCAGGAACCCCAGGCTCGTCTCCCCAACCCGCAGGCAGAGGGCACCCTGGGAGGGGCTGCCTGATGGGGAGCACGTGCTGGTTCTAGAACCCCGGCCTCCGGGGCAGAAGGGGCGAACAGCGCAGGCAGGGCTGACCTGGCTGAGCCTCAGCCCGCACCACACCTCCATGTCCTCAGGCTTGGAAGGGCAGCTGTGTGAGGTGGAGACAGACGAGTGTGCCTCGGCTCCGTGCCTAAACCGGGCGGACTGCCACGACCTGCTCAACGGCTTCCGGTGTGAGTGCCTGCCCGGTGAGTGTGGACCCACTCCAGCCCCCAGCCCCACCCTTGCCCCACAGTCAGGCCCCGTGATCACCCCAGGCCTCTTGAAGCTCACTCTGGCCTGGCCAAGGAGGCCCTCATTTCTCCAACTCCTCTGCTCCCCAAACTCTTTTACATTCCCCAAATCTTCCCTGGATGCTCACCCACCTTCATCTCTGTCCTGCCAAATTGCCCAAACCACACTTTCTAGCCTCCTCCAGAGTCCTCTGTGTGCCCTCCCTGCTCCTGGAGATCCCGGGCTGGTCTTGGGCACTGCTCAAGTGCCTGAGTGGCCCTGAGTTCCCCTGGACCCGGGCAACACTGCCCCAGGCCTTCCTTCTCCAGCTTCCCAGACCCCTCTGTTCCCTGCTCTGATGATAATGGATGTTTATTGACTACTCCAGGCCAGGCCCTTGGCTGGGTACTTTTCAGGCATTCCCTCGTTTAATCCTTTCAATGACACCATGAGGTCGGTTCCATTATTCCCCTTTTACAGAGGAGGAAACTGGAACCTAGAGAGCTTGAGTAGCTTGCCCAAAGTCACGCGGCTGGCAGGGGGCTGAGCATCATCCCCCTGTCATCTCCACCTGCCCCGGGTGTCTTCTCTGGGAAGCCCTCCAGGTTCACCTTTCCTGGTGAGGGGAAGGGCCAGGACTTACATTTATGCTTTGGATATAATGGATTTTCAGCATTGACACAAATACCCCAGTTATACCTTATTTATATGAAGAACAAAGTCACCAAGTTACTCTCTGTTATGTTCTGAAACTCAAATCACTATTTGAGAAGCCCCCAAACTGGTGCCTCATTATATAATGAAACATGTAGATGAACCCCCAAACCAAGCCATCTGAAACAAGATTCTCTCCATTACAATTTGTAGCGATGTTATTTCTATATATGTAAAAAGAAGACTAAATATCCGTATTAGCTCTAAATTTCTTGTTTAAATCCATGAAATCATACCTGTACAGCTCAGGCACAAATATTTGTGACAAACTCCCTAATAAATCTAGAGAAAGTCACTAAAAAGAAAAGAAGGTAAGAAGGGAGGGAGGGAGGGAGGGAGGAAGGAAGGAAGGAAGGAAGAAGGAAGGAAGGAAGGAAGGAAGGAAGGAAGGAAGGAAGGAAGGAAGGAAGGAAGGAAGGAAGGAAGAAGACAACCTTTGCCATCTCTCCACACTCACTCCTGGCCCCACCAGGATTCACTGGCTTGCAGTGTGAGGAGGACATCAACGAGTGTGGGAGCTCTCCCTGTGCCAATGGGGGGCAGTGCCAGGACCAGCCCGGATCCTTCCATTGCGAGTGTCTCCCAGGTAAACCAGGGCTCAAACGCTGGAGGGGAGAGTGGGGGAAAAGAGCAGACTTCCAGGCAGGTCCCTGATCTTCCTGCTGTGCCATAGGCTTTGAAGGCCCACGCTGTCAGGCAGAGGTGGACGAGTGCCTGAGCGGCCCATGCCCCGCTGGAGCCAGCTGCCTGGATCTCCCCGGAACCTTCTTTTGCCTCTGCCCCTCTGGCTTCACAGGTCAGCAGGGGAGGTGTTAGAAGGGACTGGCCAGAGAGTTGAGCCCATTTGGGGTGGGGCAGAGGTCACTGCTGGGTTTTTGAGGGTTGGGATGTGAGAAGAGAAAGAGACTGGAACCCCCATGAGTTATTCCATGCACAACCTGCACAACCGCACAAGCTGGGGCTGACTGCAGATGTTATCTGTAGGGCCCACAGCGAGCCCAACATGGTGTGATTAGGGTTCAGAAACAGGATGGGGTTCAACAGGAAGCCATTCATTTGCTTATTTAGCAGGAGCGTATTGTCTCCTCTGCCAGACACAGACACAGTGGAATAAGAGAGTTGCTCCCCTCAACTGGCTTTAAATCTAGTGCAGAGAGACCAAGAAGTCTCTTGTCGGTTATGGTCCAAAGGTGCTCTGGGAGAGGACTGCATAGGATTCTATAGGAGCACAAAGACCAGCGATGAGAAGGCTTCATGGAGGAGGTGATGGCTGAGCTGAGTCTTGAAGAATGAGTAGGAGTTTGTCATGATAGAGCGCTTGTTTTAGCTGCAGGTAACTGCATGCACAATGGTGTGGAGGGAAGAAAAGCACACCTTACTTAAGGAACCACAGGACATCCTGAGCTTAGGGTGTGACAGAGCAAACCTGAGGAGCGCAGCAGTTATAGGAAAATCGTGTCACACAGGGCCCTGTGTATCATCCTGAGGAAGTTAGACCATATCCTGAAGCAATAGGGAGCCACTGAAGGACAGCTTCATGGGGAGTGAGCAAGTTATATGTAAGAAGTGGCTTTGGCCCCATCAAGGACACGGAGGGACTCTGTTTCCTCTCTGCCCCATCTCCCCACCGTAGGTCATCTCTGTGAGGTTCCCTTGTGTGCCCCCAACCTGTGCCAGCCCAGGCAAGAGTGCTATGATCAGGAGGACAAGGCCCACTGCCTCTGCCCCAACGGGAGCCCCGGCTGTGCCCCCATTGAGGACAACTGCACCTGCCACCATGGGCGCTGTCACAGGTAACCCTCCAGGCCTCCCCACTTGCACCGTCCTCCAGTCCTCCTCAGCGAGGGCAGGAGAAGACAGCCAGTGAGCCGCCAGCCTGTGGGAAATGACCAAGAGGGAAGAGGAAGGAGATGGCAAAGTGCTGAGCTCACCGCCAATGTGAGGGCGTGACTAGTGAGTGCAGTCCCATGGGGGCAGAGTTCATAAATCACGGGCGAAACCGAGGGCTAGGGGGTCAGAGCAGAAAGAAAAGCATTAGATCCCAGGGCCAATTCATCATACATTAGACAAATATTGAGCATCTACTATGTGTGGATACTTTTCTAGGCACTGGGGGAACTGCACAGAACAAACGAGACAAAATGTTCTTTTTTTTTGTAAGATTTTTATTTATTTATTTTGACAGAGAGAGAGCACAAGCTGGGGAGTGGCAGAGGGAACAGCAGAGGGAGAGGGAGAAGCAGGCTCCCCACTGAGCAGGGAGCCCAACGTGGGTGGAGCCCAACGCAGGCCTCAATCCCAGGACAGGATCATGACCCGAGCTGAAGGCAGACGCTTAACCGCTTAACTGACTGAGCCACCCAGGCGCACGAGCACGTCTGTTCTCACGGAGATTTCATTCTAATGAGGAAAGACAGACAATAAACAGTTATAGCAGAAACACACATACATATTCTTACATATAGCATGGAAGGGGGACAATGCTGAGAGCAGAGCCACTGAGGAAAGGGGCCAGAGTCTCAGGACCAAAAAAGAGGTCCTAGGGGGTCTGACCATTGGTGAGGGGAGGTGAAGAGAAAAACACCAGAAGAAGAAAAAACCCTCCCCTTTCTCTTCATGACCAGATCCTCGTGTGTGTGTGATGTGGGCTGGACAGGACCAGAATGTGAAGCAGAGCTGGGGGGCTGCATCTCCATACCCTGTGCCCATGGGGGGACCTGCCACCCCCAGCCCTCTGGCTACAACTGTACCTGCCCCCCAGGCTACACAGGTGAGGCCCTCCCTAAGCCACAGACATTCTGGGCTGGCCACCCTCTAATCAAGGGCAAGGCCAGTGGAGACATGTGTCCAAGGTCTCTGGGTCTGGGTCACCACCAAGGAGAACGGGGCCTGAGCTGCAGGGAGGGAACACAGGTGATGTGCGGGAGACAGTAAGAAAAGACAAAAGGTTGGATGGGAGAAAACAGAGATGGGGATGAGGGAAAGGAAGGGGCAGGGAAGTAGAGGATTCCCTTTCTCAGACCCCACTCATTTCCCTCAGGGCCTACCTGCGGCGAGGAGGTGACAGCTTGTCACTCAGGGCCCTGTCTCAACGGTGGCTCCTGTAACCCCAGGCCTGGGGGCTATTCCTGCACCTGCCCTCTGAGCCACACTGGGCCCCGCTGCCAGACCAGCACTGACCACTGTGCCTCTGGTGAGTGCCCACTGTGTCCTCCCGCTGGGCCACAGGAGGACAGAGGAACTGGTCAGGGTGTGTCTGTGCCGTAGGAAAACAAATTAATTGGGCACCATGATGGGGTGCTGTTTTGACGGGCGCAGCAGTGGGGGGTGCGTATGTCCTGTGCGTGGTGTGACTAAGGCCACAGGCCAGGTTACAGGCAAGGAACCCCACCCCTCACAGCCTCCTCTCTCCAGCCCCGTGCCTCAACGGGGGTACCTGTGTGAACAGGCCTGGCACCTCCTCCTGCCTCTGTGCTGCGGGTTTCCAGGGCCCACGCTGTGAGGAAAGGACCCGTCCCAGCTGTGCAGACAAGTGAGCAAAGACCCCAAGAGGAAGGGAGGGGGCCCCTCAGCCTCCCCACCCTTCCTCTCCATCTCCTCTGGGACTCCAGGCTGCCTCACATTCCATATCCCACACCCTTTCACCCTGCCTCCCTTTCTAGTTCCCCATCTCACCACCATGTCCCACACACCCTCCCTTTTGATTGCCCGGACTTCCTCCCACTGTGCCCTGTGCCTGTCCTGTTCCAGCCCCTGTAGGAACAGGGCAACCTGCCAAGATGGCCCTCAGGGTCCCCACTGCCTCTGCTCCCCTGGCTACACGGGAGGCAGCTGCCAGGTGAGGGGTGCTGAGCCAAGTGTGCTGAGGCGGTGGTGGGAGGGTCTCCGGTTCTAGAAGACAGAGCAGGGAGCTGGGGAGAAGTATCCACAGGAAAGGGGGTTTGGGATCTGGGAGTGGAGGTCTAGCTTGAGGTTTGCATGGAACAGAAGGGACGTGAGTATCACAGGAAACCAGGGTGGGGGAGGGGAGCTATCACCTGGCCCCAGGCCATTCAGGAGAGAGTCCGGGAGGTGAGGATTTTGAGGAGCTAGCCGAAGACCATCTCTGGGCCGAGAAACATGATATTCTGTCCTGCCTCATGCTCCCTCCCAAACCTCAGACTCTGATGGACTTATGTGCCCAGAAGCCCTGTCTACACAATTCCTACTGCCTCCAGACTGGGCCCTCCTTTCAGTGCCTATGCCTCCAAGGATGGACCGGGCCTCTCTGCAACCTGCCACTGTCCTGTCAGAAGGCCGCTCTGAGCCAAGGTACTAACCCAAGGACCAACTGGGGAGCAGATAAAGAGAGAAAGGGTGTCCCCCTCTACCTGATCCCTGAGGGCATCCACACACAACATTTGGCCAAAACAACCAAATGAGAGTCAAAGTAACACAGAACAAACATTATGACTGATTCTACAGCCTCACCCTCGGGGCAACCTAACACAACTCAACTTCTATCACCATGCTCAACACAACTCAAGCAACACCAACCAGTCCAGCCAACAAGACTCCAGGTTAACACAACTACTGGGACATAACTCAACGTGAAGCAACTCAACTCTGTCATTACCATCATAAGGCATCTAGAGTAGATCACACTGAACCCAACTGCACTCAACTCAACTGCTGCTCCCCACTCACTTGGATGTTATGTCAACCCCCTTGTAAAAGAATACGCCCCTTATTCATATGAGGCTTAATATGAGCAGAACTCAGGAAGGAGCCTCCTGTGGGGTTAGGGGATGGGAATCCCAGTGAGAAAACATCAGGGGATGCAAATTCAGGGGACAGACTTGAGCCATTAATTAACCCCCCCACCCCCAAAGTTTCCTTTGAGTTCTTGCTTGCTTGAGACTTGTTTTAAACCAAGAATACAGTTGCTTATAATGGTCTAATAAGTTTAACAAGAGGTATCTCTCTCCATTCTGGCAGAACAGGCAGGAGGGGGATCTTGATGTTATAACCTCTTCAGCACCAGAAGTCACTGACTCCTCAGGCTCCAAGTGGCCTCCACCCACCCCAGGAATGTTAGTGATCCCCAAGAGCCTCTCTGCTCCGTCTGGGGCCCCAAGAACCTTTCCACCCCACTTAGCTGTGCCCATCCCTGTCTGCCTCTCTCCTCAGGCACAGAAGTTTCTTCCCTGTGCCAGAATGGAGGCCTCTGCATCGACAGTGGCTCTTCGTATTTCTGCCGCTGCCCTCCTGGATTCCAAGGCGGTATATGCCAGGACAGAGTGAACCCATGTGAGTCCAGGCCCTGCCAGCACGGGGCCACCTGCATAGCCCAGCCCAGTGGGTATCTCTGCCAGGTGAGCAGGTCTAGAGAAGAGCTGGGGAGGGGAGACAAGGGTGGGCTGCACAGGGCGGGGGGGGGGGGGGCACTAGGGCAGTGCCACTGGGAGGGGCACTGATGGATTCATCTCCCTTTCCTTTCTTTACCCCACACATCCAACCCACCACCAAGCCCTGTCCTTTTGCATCCTAAATCTTTCTCAACTCTGTCCTTCCTCCTTCACCCTTTGTCCCATTGCCTGTGGGGCATAATCTGTGCAGGCCTGGAGCACCCTGTCCCTGCCCACAAACTTGTCTGCCTGGAGGCTCAGCCTTTACTCAACCATCAGGGTGCTCTGTGGAAAATGTTAAGCTGACCTGTCACTCCCCTGCTTAAAACGCTTCGGTGGCTGCCCACCTCTTTGACAGTGAAGTTCGAGGCCCAAGTGACCCAGCCTGGCCTGACCCTTGGGTCTTATCTCGCCCCACCCCCACCCTCCTACTCTCTGCTCCAGCTGCGGCTGGCTTCCCTACACACCCTGTTTACTGGCTCTTCTGTGCCCTTCCTCACCCCTCTTCCACTGGATGGTGCCCAAGAAGCACCTTGCTCAGGAAAATGCCCCTAACTTCTCTCCAGTCTGGGTTTGGGCCTCTCTCTGGTGGTTCCAGTCACTGAACAGCAGAGGCAAAGCTGGGATTCAAGTCCGAGCAGCCTGATGCCTGATGCCAACTCTGGGGGAGCCTGAATGACTCAGTCGGCATCTGACTCTTGATTTCAGCACAGGTCGTGATCTCTGGGTCATGAGATCGAGCCCTGCATCAGGCTCCTTTGCTGGGCATGGAACCTGCTTAAGATTCTCTCCCTCACCCTCTTTTGGGGGGGAGGTGTCGGTGTCTCTCTCTCTCTCTCTCAAAAAAAAAAAAAAAAAGCGCCCTGACTTTGAATAAAAGGCATGATGTGGATCCCCTAACCATTCTCTTTAATTTTTTAATTTTTTTTAACTTTTTGTTATGAACATTTTCAAACATACACAAAAGCAGTGTACTAATTAATAGTGAACACCCCTGCACCCATGACTCAGCTTTACCTCCCTTTTCCTGAGACTCCTTCCGTCAGACATCCCCAAACACCCCGTTCACCTGCTTCTCCCAACCCTCTGGCCACTCCCCGGATTCTCTGTAATCCCCTCTTTCTCCACCTTTCTGAAGCCTTGCTGGCACTGTGCTCTCCTTGCTCTTGCAAAAACTCAGCCCACAGTACAGAACTTCATCAGTGACCCCTCTCCCACTAGCAGAATGGCATGAAACAATCCCCAAATGCTTAAGGGCACCGGTTAGGACATCACAGACTCACACTGAATCCAAGCTCTGCCACCAACTTGTGCAAGTCACTCAGTATTTCCAGGAATCGTTTGCCTTTTCTGTAAAGTGAGAATCAAATGAGATAACACACATGCAGGGTTTGGGGGAGAGTTTTATGAGGTTATGTATAAAAATCATGTAATAAATGCTAGCTAGTCTCTCTCTTCTGGTTGAATGAGAACTTCATGGAAGTGGGGAGGAGTTCTAATTCTCTTCATGTTCCTAGTGCCTAAAACAGTGCCTGGCACAAAGTAGGCATTCAGTAAATGCTTACAAATTAATCAATAAAGGGGCACCTGGGTGGCTCAGTCATTAAGCATCTGCCTTCGGCTCTGGTCATGATCCCAGGGTCCTGGGCTCGAGCCCCTTGTCAGGCTCCCTGCTCTGCGGGAAGCCTGCTTCTCCCTCCCCCACTCCCCTGCTCCTGCTTGTGTTCCCTCTCTGGCCGTTTCTCTCTGTCAAATAAATAAATAAAATCTTTTAAAAAAATTTAATAAGGCATGACAGAGCCTGGTGGAGGTGTGGCTGGGGGAGGGAGATCTTACCAAAAACAGAGCTATTGTTTAGTGGCAATGCACCATAAGATGCTTTGGGACTGCTGGAGGGGCTAAGTTGCACACCACTAAACGACTGTGTATCATGGAGTTGAGACAGAAGGGTTAGGCTACACAGGGCTGTGATGGATGGTGAGTTAAATGATGCTTTGAACTGGAAGGTGGGAGAGAGCCGGGCAGACAATCTTGAGCTGGGTCCCCTGTAGTGTTGGGATGGGCTGGATGACTGGTTCCGTCTGACCCTCTTTGCCCACAGTGTGCCCCAGGCTACAGTGGACAGAACTGCTCGAAGGAATCCAATGCTTGTCAATCCCAGCCCTGTCACAACCATGGGACCTGCATCCCCAAACCTGGAGGCTTCTCCTGCACCTGCCCTCCAGGCTTTGTGGGGCTGCGCTGTGAGGGGGACGTAGACGAGTGTCTGGACCAGCCCTGCCACCCCACAGGCACGGCAGCCTGTCACTCTCTGGCCAATGCCTTCTACTGCCAGTGTCTGCCTGGATACACAGGTGAGGCCTGGGAAGGTGTGTGCAGTCCCTTCTGTGGCACAACCGAGCTCACAATCCCCACCCACAAGGCAACCTAGTCAACATGTCCATCCCCCTGCCTCCACACCGCACCCCAGAGAATAAGCCCCAGGATCCCTCTGCCCATGCATGTAGTGCTGGGTCAATTCCCAGGAATGAGCTAGGAAGGAGGCAGCGACCAAAGCCGTATGTGACATCTAATCCCACCCCACCACAGGCCAGTGGTGTGAAGTGGAGACAGACCCCTGCCAGAGCCAGCCCTGCTCCCATGGGGGGTCCTGTGAGACTACAGTGGGACCACCCCTGGGCTTCACCTGTCACTGCCCCCAGGTGAGTGACTGCAAAGCTGTCTTCCCTGTTGCCCCCAGCACTGATGCAAGGCGAGAATGCCTGAGCTGGGGTCCTAGAGGGGAATTCTTGGCGAAAGCTAGCCCATGCTACGGGGTGAGTGACTCAGAAGCAGTTCAGGGGGAAAGGCAGGATCAGGTGGTAGCACAAATGGAATTTTCAGAAATCATGGGCACTGCCTAAGAGAAGGCCCCAAAGTCAAGCTGGGTGAGACCCTGGAAAGTTCTTTTACCTGTGTGTGTGTGTGTGTGTGTGTGTGTGTTTATGGACCTCAGATGCATGAAATCAGGTTAATCATAAGCCTTGGATCATGATACAGTAACATCATTGGTTTGTGCACAGCCTTCTTTGTATTTTTCTTATAACGTAACACCCCATAAACCTAACCTAAGAATTACCGTAGCAGTGATAACTCATGCACTTATGTCTTTCTCTATCCTGTTCCCCTTCCAGAGAAAGAGAAAGTATATAATCCTAAGTCCAAAGATGAAGATAATATTAATTTAATTACTACCACTCTCTAAGTGCTTAGTCTCCTAGGTTGTTGCCACAGCTGTGGTTCATCCATTTTCATCACTGTGTAATATGTCATTGTGTGAAAATACCATGGACCATGGTTTCAACATCTGTAAAATGATGAACTTGATGTTCTCTGAGGCCCCTTCCAGATATGAGACTATAGAACCCTCTGAATTATCTTAACCCAAGAGTTTGCTTGGCGGGGGGTGGAAAGAATAATACAAGGGCCTCCACCAATATTTCTCTCCTCTCCACAGGGTTTTGAGGGCCCCACCTGCAGCCACAGAGCCCCCTCCTGCGGCCTCCATTACTGCCACCATGGTGGCCTGTGTCTGCCCTCCCCCAAGCCTGGCTTCCCACCCCACTGTGCCTGCCTCAATGGCTACGGGGGCCCTGACTGCCTGACCCCACCAGCTCCTCACGGCTGTGGCCCTCCTTCTCCATGCCTACACAATGGCAGTTGCTTAGAGACCCCTGGGCTGGGGGCCCCAGGTTTCCGATGCTCCTGCCCTCCCAGCTCTCCAGGGCCCCGGTGTCAGAGGCCCGGAGCAAAGGGATGTGAAGGCAGAGGTGGAGATGGGGCCTGTGACGCTGGCTGCAGCGGCCCTGGAGGAAATTGGGATGGGGGAGACTGCTCCCTGGGGGTCCCAGACCCCTGGAAGGGCTGCCCCTCCCACTCCCGGTGTTGGCTTCTCTTCCGGGATGGGCAGTGCCACCCGCAGTGCGACTCTGCAGAGTGTTTGTTTGATGGCTACGACTGTGAGACTCCTCCGGCCTGCACGTGAGCCTGAAACCCTGACTTGGGGGTGGGGGCGGGGAGGGCAGGGTGAGGCAGGAGGAAGGACACAGATGCCTCTAGGTTGCAGTGTGACCACAGCCTCAGGCTCCAGGGAGTTTCCACCCTAATAACTGTTGCTAAGTAGGGGTAGAAGACACTAGGCTCCTGCCCAGGGGAGGAGGGCAGCATCAATATTTAACATGGGGACCGGGAAGGAGGGTACTGCCTCTGTCTGGGCTCCTCTCTAAGAGCTGTGGGAGCTCTGGCCTCAGGCCTCTTTCTCTATGCCCCGTTGCCATGGAGGATCTCCCCTAGCAACCAGCACCCCTGAGGGAAAAGGGCCTTGGACTCTCCTTCAGGGAGACAGGAGAGCTTGGGACAATAGGAAGAGGGGACAGTCTTAGGAGACAAAGGCATCACAGACATTAGAGGGTCTGGGCTACCTGCCATCCAGGGCCTGACCAAGCCCACTGCTCCGGAGCTCTCCCCACTTAGCAACCAGTGCCCTAGAGGCAGTGGAATATCAGGCATCTCTCTGGAATGAAGAAGGAGGTCAGGTTTCTTTGGGGATCCTGAGTCCCCCTCTCCTCACCCCACAGTCCAGCCTATGACCAGTACTGCCACGATCACTTCCACAACGGGCACTGCGAGAAAGGCTGCAACACTGCCGAATGTGGCTGGGATGGGGGTGACTGCAGGCCTACAGATGGGGATTCAGAATGGGGGCCCTCCCTGGCCCTGCTGGTGGTGCTGAGCCCCCCAGCCCTGGACCAGCAGCTGCTGGCCCTGGCCCGGGTCCTATCCCTGACTCTGAGAGTGGGGCTCTGGGTAAGGAAGGATAGTGATGGCAAGGACATGGTGTACCCCTATCCTGGGGCCCAGGCCGAAGAGGAGCTAGGAGGAGCCCTGGACCCCTCACATCAGGAGAGAGCAACCCCTCACACACAGCCTGTGGGCAAGGAGACGGACTCTCTCAGCACCGGGTAAGAAGGCCGGGCAGGGGGATGCAGCAGACACCGGTTTTTTGATGGGTGGAGGGAAGAGAGCCAGGGACCAACACAGGCGTCTCTGTGGCGCCTCCCCCACAGGTTTGTGGTGGTGATGGGTGTGGATTTGTCCCGCTGTGGCCCTGACCACCCTGCATCCCGCTGTCCCTGGGATCCTGGGCTCCTGCTCCGCTTCCTGGCCGCCATGGCGGCAGTGGGGGCCCTGGAGCACCTGCTGCCGGGCCCCCTGCTGGCTGCCCATCCTCGTGCTGGCACCGGTAGGTGACCCCCCTCATCTCCCCTGACCTTGCTCCCAGACCCACTTCCATGCCAGCAAGCAGCAATGGAAGCCAAATGACACAGGATTGCAGGGACCCCAAATGTTCTGTGTGGAGACTGACCCTCGTGAACCTCTCATTCTCTAAGTGGATCTCCTCATGGCCCATTTGCTCTTCAATCTCCTTCCTCATTTCCCTACGTACTTTATCCTAACCTTTATCATCTGGTCCATCCTCTCTACTAAATCCAATCATCCCTCTGTCACACAGCTCACGGGACACGAAAGAATCATAACCCATATAGCACTTACTACGTGCCAGGCCTTGTTCTAAGGGCTTTACAGTATCAACTCATTTAATCCTCCCAACAATGCCATGTGGCAAGTACTATTATGATTCCTACTTTGCAGATGAGGAAACTGATGAAAGAAGTTACTGCACTTGCCCAAAAGTCTCAGAGTAGTGCCCAGCCTCACGAGAAATGGTCTCTTTTTGTGACTGTGTCTCTCCCGCCAGCACCACCCACCAACCAGCTTCCCTGGCCTGTGCTGTGCTCACCAGTGGCCGGGGTGCTTCTCCTGGCCCTTGGGGCTCTTCTCGTCCTTCAGCTCATCCGGAGGCGGCGCCGAGAGCACGGGGCCCTCTGGCTGCCCCCTGGGTTCATTAGAAGGCCTCGAACTCAGCCGGCTCCCCGCAGACGCCGGCCTCCCCTGGGTGAAGACAGCATTGGCCTCAAGTAAGAGTGAGGAGGAAAGGGACTCAAGAAGGGGACTCTTTCCTGTGGAGATATTTATGATCAGAAGTTGATGACAGAGGAAGGGGAGAGGGGGAGGAAGGCTGCTGGAAATCCTGGGGACCCTGACGGTCCTCTACCCAAACACCCCCTTCCAGGGCACTGAAGCCAGATGCAGAAGTTGATGAGGATGGAGTTGTGATGTGCTCAGGCCCCGAGGAAGGAGAGGAGGTGGGCCAGGTGAAAGCACTGGGGCAGGAATGGTCCTGAGGTAATGGCAGAGTTGAAGGGACGAGTCATCCTTCCTTCACTGATCTTTGTTCTGATCCTAAGGCTGAAGAAACGGCCTCACCCTCCAAGTGCCCGCTCTGGCCTCTGAGCGGTGACTGTCAGGAGCTCCCCCAGGCAGCCATGCTGACTCCTCCCCAGGAATCGGAGATGGATGTCCCTGACGTGGACACCCGTGGACCCGGTATGTGAGCCAACCCAGACCAAGAAAAGGAAAACTCCCTTTGACTCTTTTAGAATCAGAAAGCCTTTTGATATTAGAACTGAGAAAATTAATGTTAGAGTTAGTGCCTTAGAATAGTGATTCTTAAAGTGTGGTCCCGGGGCAGAAGAATCAGCATCACCAGGGAAATTGTTAGAAATACACATTCTCAGGCTCCACTCCAGAACTACTGACTCAGAAATTTGAGACATTGGAGAATGTGTGTTGTAACCAGCCCTCCAGGTAAATCTGATCCAGACTCAAGTTTGAGAACCACTGCTTTAGAATGTCTAAGAATTAAGGCCCACCGGCTCCTTTTACAGATGAGGAAACTGAAGCACAGAGAAAAGTAAAAAAGTCATTTGACAAAAGCCACACAAAATCAAGAGCCAGCGCTGGGCTTCCTGACACCTCAGGCTACGATTCTCCCTGAACCTCTATGCTCTCCTCTCCCAGTTATGTCCTTTTGATTGACTTGTCTCCCATTCTTCATGTCTCCCACCCACAGATGGGGTGACACCCCTGATGTCAGCAGTTTGCTGTGGGGGAGTGGAGTCCAGGACCTTCCAGGGGTCATGGTTGGGAAGCCCTGAGCCCTGGGAACCCCTGTTGGGTGGAGGGGCCTGTCCCCAGGCTCACACTGTGGGCACTGGGGAGACGCCCCTACACCTGGCTGCCCGATTCTCCCGGCCAACCGCTGCCCGCCGCCTCCTTGCGGCTGGAGCCAACCCCAACCAGCCAGACCGAGCAGGGCGCACCCCTCTTCACACCGCTGTGGCTGCTGATGCTCGGGAGGTTTGCCAGGTCAGTGCATACCGGGGTCGCTAAGGGGAACAGGGGGCAAACTCCTAAGTAAAGCGAGGAAAAGCATCCCCTAGGGTTGGCAGAGAGGAAGGTGATGTGAGATTGGGGATCTGAAAGAGAAACAACAGATGACCATATACGGATTTGGAGCTGATTAAGAGTGTGAGCTAGCTGTCCAGGACATACCAGGGTCACTGGCCCTCTCTGGACCCCCAGCTCCTACTCCGCAGCAGACAGACTGCAGTGGATGCACGGACAGAGGACGGGACAACAGCCCTGATGCTGGCCGCCAGGCTGGCGGTGGAGGACCTGGTTGAAGAACTGATCGCAGCCCAAGCAGATGTGGGGGCGAGAGATAAATGGGGTACGGATCTGGAGAGGCTGGAGTTGTGCTATGGAGAAGTGGCACAGATGGGGTGTGAGATAAGATGCAAAAAAAGGAAGCAGCAGAGGGACCAACTGGAGACTGGGGGATTCCCTCCCACCTAGCTGTCCCGGTGGTAAATATGCGGGGCGATGTCAGTATGGAACTCTATCCCTATTCAACAACATACACACACCGCCCTAGCCCACTGGAAACTAGGCTGAGGAAGGAGTGTCTGGGAGAAGGGGCAGAGGTCTAGTGGGGGGAGGTCTCCCGGTCCCACCGAGCCCAGAACAATGCCCCATTGTCCCTCCCGCGCGCCGGTGACGTGACGAGAAGCAAGGCTTCCTGCCGGCCGGCGGTCACCCGGGCAACGCTTCCGCCTTTGAGGTAACCCCGCGGGCCCAAATAAGTCCTTCCCCCAAAACCAGAATCCGTGGGAAAGAGGAACGCAGGCGTCTGTTCCCCAACCTCAGAGTAACAACCACCCACGTCGTCTTCTAGGAAAAACCGCGCTGCACTGGGCCGCCGCCGTGAACAACGCCCGGGCCGCCCGCTCCCTTCTCCAGGCCGGAGCCGATAAAGACGCCCAAGACAGCAGGGTTAGACCGGGAGCTGGTTCCCTACAAACACAAAACAAAACGGGGCGTGGGAGAGGCGGAAAGCGCGGGAACGCCACCCAACCTGAAGGGGGAAGGGCCAGTGGCCAAGTGGGTGGAGCCCGGAAGAGCCACCCTGTGGGCGTGGACCTCCCTGACCTCGCCCCCCTGGCTATTTCTTCCGGCATAGGAGCAGACGCCCCTGTTCCTCGCGGCCCGAGAAGGGGCGGTGGAGGTAGCTCAACTGCTGCTGGGCCTGGGAGCAGCCCGGGGACTGCGGGACCAGGCTGGGCTAGCGCCCGGGGACATCGCCCGCCAGCGCAACCACTGGGATCTGCTGACGCTGCTGGAGGGGGCGGGGTCACTGGAGGCGCATCACAAAACCACGCCGGGCCGGGGGGCGGGCCCCTTACCCCGCTCGCGGACCGCGTCGGGAAGCTTGCCCCCGCGTGGGGGCGGGGCTCTGTCGCGCTGCCGGACGCTGTCGGCCGGAGCCGGCCCGCGTGGGGGCGGAGCATGTCTGCAAGCCCAGACTTTGTCCGTAGAATGGGCCGCGCGTGGGGGCGGAGCCTACTCTCATTGCCAGAGTCTTTCGAAAGGAGGAGCAGGAGGCGGCCTGCCCCCCGGAGCCCGTAGGTTTTCTGCAGGCATGCGCGGGCCTCGGCCCAACCCAGCGATAGTGCAAGGAAGATCCGGGGTCGCTTCCGGGAGCGGGGGTATGGCCTCGGCTGATGACTGGCCCTGCGATTGGGTGACCCTGGGAACCTGCGGCCCCACCTCCAACACTCCGATCCCGCCTCCCTGTCTTACGCCGTCCCCGGAGCGGGGATCCCCTCAAGTTGCCTGGGGTCCCCCGACCCACCAAGTAATACCTTTAAACGCGGGAGGCGAGTGTCAAAAATAGGACGCTACGTGACAGGGAGGGATTCTGAAAGTGGGCACCCATTATAGGACAGTCTGGAAAGACTCCAGATTTTAAGATCCTGAAGCCCCAAAAGTGAGGGGTCATGAGTATGCTGTCCTCCCCAAATGAATGTTTGCCCACTCCGTCTTCCACGTAGAGAAACTGCAGCCCTGGAAAAAGGGTTTAGGGTGCTGGAATGACGAGGGCCCAGCCCTTCTCCCAGAAAATAAGGGTGAGAGGCTACCGAAGGGTGAAGTGGAACTGGGGAAGTACCTCTGAACTGGAACCAGTAACTGCAGACATATAGGATGTAAGACGTTCTTTCCTGTATATGGTATCCAAAGGAAGCCTCTATCACCCATTACAGCCACCTCCCACAAATGGCTGACAAATATTTATTGAGTGCCCACTATGTGCCAGGCACTGGTGTAGGTGCTGAAGTTGGGGGGGGGCAGGGACCACTCCGGCTGATGATTCCTTGCACTCTCCCCACTTTCCTCCTCAACAAACCATCGCAGGGATGAGGCGCCATTCTTCTGGTCACCACTGTATTTAAGAAAAACTGTCAACCCATAATAAAGCTTATTTGAAGTCAACCTTTTTTTGGATGAGTTGAGTGGAATGGGAAAAAATATGGAAATGACTGCATAGTGTTTTCCGAATTTTGTGCCCTAAGGTCAAAGTCATCCCTTTGGATGGAGCTTTAAGTACAGTTCAATAACAAGAATAAGTAGATTTGGGGGTACTGTGTTAATTTAAAGTATCATCTGAAGGCAGGAATCTCTCATAGCCCAGGGAGAAACCACACACACACACACACACACACACACACACTAGACCATGCATATCCTTTGTCTTCTTCCAAGGGCATTTAGTTATTCCTAAAGCCTCAAATTGAGGAAGATGGAGAGAGCGTCTCAAACATTATCCACCTTTCAGAAACATGGTTATACCTCCTTAATGGTGATGGGCCTGAGACATGGAGGCATGAGGCATTTTGGCTTTCAAGCCAATAGTAACTACCATTTATTGAGCATTCAATATACGCCAAATACTTTTATCACATTTAATCCTCACATCAACTCTACAAGGCAGGTGCTGTCAAAATTCCATTTTACTCTTTGAGAAACTGAGGCACAGAGATTTTATTTGCCCAAGATTTCAAGGCATTAAGTGGTAGAACCAGATCTCTTCATCACATTTCATGCTCCCAGCCACTCAGCTGTAAACACAGTATGGCAGGTTGCCATTTAGAGGTCCTAAAATATCTCAGTCCTGCTCCCACCCTGGTGCCAGGCAGCCTGACCAGCACTGGGACCAAGCCACGGAGGTGGTTGTCTCCCTTTTCTATTTCTATATCCTTCATTCATGACCAGAGGAAAGTTTCCCCTGACCCTCGTCTCACATTTGGTACATACCTTGTACCCTGAATAGACAGTAAGCACCTGGAGGGCAGGGATAACTATTCAACGCATATTTATTGAATACTCACCATGTGTTGGAGCCGCTGCCAGGGGTATATGTATATGTCTGAGGGCCCAACATCCCTGGTTCTCAGTCCTCTGCTTCCCACTGGAACCATGCCCCTCCCAGTCCCCATAAGTCTGTGGGAAGCTGGGACACAGGGGAGGGTCAAGGCCCACATCGGGGTCCTCTTAGGAAAGGGACCTGGGGGTGGGAGGGGGGGTTCTGAGGAGTAAAACCACTTCCTGTGTAGCTAGTTCCTGTGTTGACAGAAAGAGCTTAAGGGGAGGAGGGGAATGGAGAGAACAGAGCCTGGGGTTGGGGGTCTACTGAGACTCGAGAAGGCCAAGAGTCCTTCCCCATCATGAACCCCCTCCACTACTGCAGCTGGAAGAGCTTTTCACAGTCTCTGTGCTCCCCTGGGGCAAGAGAGGTCGAGCAAGCAGTTTGGGTGGGAAAAGAGAACTGGAGGAAGTTGACAGGGATGGGCGGGGCCCGTGGGGGGGCTGACCAGGAACCCAGCTTCCTGCTCAGTACCCAGGCATCTAGCCCCTGGCTCACCCCCACCCCTTCCAGCCCCCACTCCCCTCAGGAACCTAGGGTTCCAGCCCTCCTACCAAATCCCAGCTACCCCTCCCCCCATCAGTTTCTCCCCCGCAGGGGATGGAGGCCGAGAGACCCCAGGAAGAAGAGGAAGGTGACCAGGTGAGCTGCGCACCGGGTCGGGGAGGCTGACACTGGGAGAAAGGGAGGTGAGAAGACCTGGGGCAGCGACGTAGTAACAGGGGACTCAGGGGACTTAGAAGGGCTTGGGCAAACTGAGGCAGGAACAGAGACACACCGAGAGAGGAAATGGGCTGTTGGCCTAGCCCCCTGCCCACCACACCCCTGCCTAATTGGACCGGATGTCTCCCAGGATCAGGGCCCCCATCAGGATGAGCTTGACTGGCCCCCTGTGAACACCACCGCTCGGCCTTGGCGATCTGCTCCTCCATCCCCTCCTCCTCCAGGAACCCGCCACACAGGTACCCTCACCCGCCCAGGGAGCTCCCTGACCTTGGTGCCCACGTCCTTCCTGATCCCATTACCAAGGCCCACTCCATTGTGGGCCCTCTCCCCAGCTCCTCCTGACTCCCCATTACACCCCCTCAGCTCTGACCCCAAGTGCCTAATCACCTTGCACTACCAACCCTCCTGTCTGCCGATTTCTCTGGGTCTCTGAGCCCTACCCCTCCTCTCCCCAGCCCTGGGGCCCCGCTCCGCCTCCCTGCTTTCCCTACAGACTGAGCTCCTTCTGGATTTGGTGGCTGAGGCCCAGTCCCGCCGCCTAGAGGAGCAGAGAGCCACCTTCCACATCCCCCAGAACCTCCCAAGCATAGCCCCAGCCCCACTCCGGCCTCTTGAGGACAGAGAACAGCTCTACAGCACTATCCTCAGTCACCAGGTGAGACACCTCCCCAGAAGGCAAGACTGAGGCTTCCTGGTCCCTTGGCCCTTGTTGTCTTTTGAGCCCTACCCCTTCTCCCCAGCACCTGCCCCCCTGCCAGGCCTAGTCCCCCCGTGCCCATTACAGGTGTCCCCTATTCCCCTTCACCAGCCTTGGCTCCTTTCAAGGTCTGTTCCTCTTAAAACCTCACAAACACCCTCCCTTCCCTCCACTCCTTCAGTGCCAGCGGATGGAAGCCCAGCGGTCAGAGCCTCCCCTACCCCCAGGGGGACAGGAGCTCCTGGAGTTGCTGCTGAGAGTTCAGGGTGGGGGTCGAATGGAGGAGCAAAGGTCCCGGCCCCCCACACATACCTGCTGAGACTTGAGCCCGCCCCTACCAGCCACTCCGCACTCCTGGGGCTCAAAGCTGGGCAGCCCACGGCATGCCCTCAACTCCTGCTTGGCAGGGACACCAGAGACTGGAGGACCCAGGAGAAATCTCAATATTCATCACCCTCATCCACCTTTCCTGGGAATGGAGGTGGTGAAAGTCCTCAAACCCTGGGCATAGTCAGTAGGATGGTCATTTAACTCCCTGCCCCAGTATGTAGGAGCTTGAAGCAGTGAAAGGATCCCAGCCACTGAGGGACACCCCACCCCCTCCCCTGATCCCAAGTAGTGGCAGTAAGTCCTGAGCTGTGGAGACACCCCCAGTGGTCTAGCCACTAGGCAGAATCTGAGGGCTCAGGCCTCCATCTCCCAAAAAAAGGCAAATCTCCCAAGGTTAGGGCCTGACAGACAATTCCACTCTCCTTCTCAGTAATAAGGGAGAGAGGGCATTGCAAAGAGAGAGATCATTCCCCCACCCCACCCCCAGCACCCCCAGCCCCAGGACTGAGGGGCCTACAGGCTGTGAATGGACACTTAGCACTGCCCACCCCCCACCCCTATCCCCCCCCACCCCCGCCTCCCCACTGCTGCTCTGAGTCTGATGTTTTGGTTGTATGAATAAATGTTAATTCTCCTCCGAACTGAAGAAGACTGGTGTTTGGGGCTGCGGGGGGGGGGGGGGGGGGGCGAAGGAAGGAGGGAGGAAGGTGAGGCCAGAGGCCGCCTCTCTCCCTAGTCTGGCGAGAGGCCAGCTCCCCTCCCTGGCTGGTTAATTACTGGCTCATTAAGCAACGGCTGGAGACCTCCCTAATTATACCCCCCAGCCCCCCTCTCCTGGTTTTAATTAAGTAGAACAGGGAGGGGAGTCATTAGGACAAGAAATATGAACTGAGCTGTCTGTGAACCCAGGCATTCTAGCGGCCAGAGCCCACAACACCTAGATCCCTAATTCGGAACCCAGCTGGCGGCCCCCTAGCCCCAACAAGGCCCCGCTTCCCAGGCCGACGACACGCAGCCCCGGGGCCTTCGCGTATTTTCCCCGAAGGTCTAGTCTCCTCCCCTCGTCCCCTCTTCCCTCTCCCCTCCTCCACTCGGTCCCAGTTCCTCTGTTTCTGTGTCTCTCTCCGCCCCCAGCTCCTCCCTGTTCCTCCTCTCTTCTCCCCTCCTCTTCCTCCCCGGCTCCCCTCCCCCAGGCTCCCTCCTCGCTCCCCCCCTTCTCCCTCCTCCCTCCTCCCTCTCTCTCTCACACACACCCCCGCTTGGGCCTCCTCTCTCTCTCCGGCTCCATTTTCTCCGCCGCCGGGGGCCGGGGTCTCCTGTGGGGGGCCCAGCCGGTACCCCAGGTCTCCCTTCAGGGCCAGGGTGAACCTCCGGGGGAGTCGGGAGGGGGAAAACGGGTGGGGGTTGGGGCGGAGGGACCAGCGGCCCCACCGAGTTTGGGGGGGGAAGTAACCAGGCGGGGGGAGGGGCGGAGCAGGGAGGGGGCCTCAGGGCCCCCCCCCAACTATGGACGAGCGGCTGCTGGGGCCGCCCCCTCCAGGCGGAGGCCGGGGGGGCCTGGGATTGGTGGGTGGGGAGCCTGGGGGCCCTGGCGAGCCTCCCGGCGGCGGAGACCCCGGTGGGGGTAGCGGGGGGGTCCCGGGAGGCCGAGGGAAGCAAGACATCGGGGACATTCTGCAGCAGATAATGACCATCACCGACCAGAGCCTGGACGAGGCCCAGGCCAAGTGAGTGCCCCCACCCCGGGACCCTACACAGACCCAGCTGAAGCCCCATTCACAAGCTCTGAATCTTCTGGGAGTCCCCACCCCCACCCCCCACTCCAGGATCCTCTCCAGGATCCTACAGCTCTCTTCTCTCCTTACTCCTGGGAGCCCCAAGATAAGCCATCCCTCTCAAACCTCCCTTCTCCACCAGACCCTGAAACCTTCAAAGAGGGAAGCCCAGGGTGGTCTCACCGCCCCCCCCACCTTTCACTGACACCCCCCCCATACTCCCCTGGAACATCCTTCCACCTCCAGAGCCTGGTTCTGGCTCTCAGACTAAGAAACTGCTATGCTGTCTTCTTAACTCTCCCCCCAGCCCACCCCCATCCCCTCCAGCCCTCAGCCCTCCCCAAAGCTCCTACCAGTCCTCTCCACCATGGTCCAGCCTCCAAGGGTCCTCATCCAGCCCTTGGCCCCTGCTCAGCCAGACACTAGGAGTTTCAGAGCCTCCTGCCTTGCTCAGTCCCAGGACCCTCCATACATCTCTGTATTGAACTCCCCCGCCCCTTCTCTGGCACCTCAAACTCTGACTCTTCTCACAATCTCCATCTCTTTTCCTCTGAAATCTACCTAGTCACCCTCATGTCGGCAGTCACCCCCAAATTCCCCTTCTATCCCCCTCTAGGCCCGTTTCCCACAGCCCCGTGCATGCCCACGGTGCCTTTATCTTGCTGCCCGCACCTTCCCTTCATCTTCCTAAAGCCAAGCAGCTTCACCACATCTCCACATTCCAGGAGCCGATCTCTCCCCAAGAATCCCCCCACAACTCCGTCCTGTCCTCACCCCCACTTTCTACCTCCGTTCTTGTTCCCAGGCTCCCCCTCACCCTCATGGTCCCCCCCCACCACCCTGCCCTGCCTCTGTTCCTGTAGCTCCTCAACTGTTCTTTCCCCTTCCTCCCTAGGAAACACGCCCTTAACTGCCACCGCATGAAGCCTGCTCTCTTTAGTGTCCTGTGTGAAATCAAGGAGAAAACCGGTATGTGGGTCCCCCACTGATTCCTCACCTCTGAGGACTGAACCCTGTTCTTTATAGGACTCAGGCCAAGAGTTTGACATCTTGGGGCCCTGAGGACAGTAGGGGTTAGGGAAGTTGCTAAGGGGAATTGGGGAGGGAACTGAAGCCTGGAAACTTGGGTCTCCAGGAGACAACAGGAGGGCTGAGCGCTGGCTGTGGGTTCCCTGGGTCCCTAAGTTCACTCGCCTGCATGCTAGGCCTCAGCATTCGAAGCTCCCAAGAGGAGGAGCCGGTGGACCCACAGCTGATGCGCCTGGACAACATGCTTCTGGCGGAGGGTGTGGCTGGGCCTGAGAAAGGGGGGGGCTCAGCGGCAGCAGCTGCAGCCGCTGCAGCCTCCGGGGGCGGCGTGTCCCCTGACAACTCCATCGAACACTCCGACTATCGCAGCAAACTTGCCCAGATCCGCCACATCTACCACTCAGAGCTGGAGAAGTATGAGCAGGTGAGGAGACCAGGCTGGAGTGGGTGAGAGGAGAGGCTCTTGCGGGGCATCCCAAGGCCAGAGGGCCCCTCCTCACAGCCACTGGCCCCCGCTGCAGGCATGTAACGAGTTCACGACCCACGTCATGAACCTGCTGAGGGAGCAGAGCCGCACTCGGCCTGTGGCACCCAAGGAGATGGAGCGCATGGTGAGCATCATCCATCGGAAGTTCAGCGCCATCCAGATGCAGCTCAAGCAGAGCACCTGTGAGGCTGTCATGATCCTGCGTTCCCGCTTCTTGGATGCGAGGTGGGGCTCCTTCCCACTCTTCTCCAAGCCTCTGGGCCACCACGTTACACAACATGATACTCCGTGGCAGTGGCACCCTCTAGAGTGGTGCAAGATGGAGGCCCTGCCAGGACAGCCGGCCTCTTCACCACCAATCTCTCTCCTCTGCAGACGAAAACGCCGCAACTTCAGCAAACAGGCTACTGAGGTCCTCAACGAGTATTTCTACTCCCACCTGAGTAATCCATATCCTAGTGAGGAGGCTAAGGAGGAGCTTGCCAAGAAGTGTGGAATCACTGTCTCTCAGGTATTGGGGAGGCTCGGGGTGGGGGAGTAGTTTTCAGGTTAAAAGCTCTCTGATTGTACTGACTGAGGGGCTTACAAGAAGAAAGGTCTGCACCCGACCCTCCTTTCTGCTCCACACCCCACAGGTCTCCAACTGGTTTGGCAACAAGCGGATTCGCTATAAGAAAAATATTGGAAAGTTCCAAGAGGAGGCAAACATCTATGCCGTCAAGACCGCCGTGTCAGTCACCCAGGGAGGCCACAGCCGCACCAGCTCCCCGACACCCCCTTCCTCTGCAGGTGGACCCCCGCTGCCAGCTTGGCTGGCTATCTTGCACACTTCCTGCCTTTGTTCATACTTCCTATCTAGGCAGGATCACAGCAGAGAGCGGGCCTTTTGGGGTGAGAGGGACCCAGCTGAGATGGGGTAGAGATGTCAGGGGACAAAGGGCACCCCAGTGAAGTTACTTCTGCCTGTCTTCCAGCAAGTGGCCAGGGAGGAAGGGGGAGGCCCAGACACGGCCTGCTTCTCTGAGTGTTGCAATGTCTTAGGGATAAGTTGCGTACAGTGGCACACCCCCAAACTAGTTCAGAGGGCTTTTTGGAAACAGAACTGTGGTGTTTCCTGTCTGCCATAACAGGCTCTGTTAGACTCTTCCCTAATTCCCCTCTCTGCTCCCCCAAGGCTCTGGCGGCTCTTTCAATCTCTCAGGATCTGGAGACATGTTTCTGGGGATGCCCGGGCTCAACGGAGATTCCTACTCTGCTTCCCAGGTCAGGTGGTCCACCTCCCCTCAAGTAAGGCTTCCCCAAACTTGGTTTCCCTCTCTTCAGGGTACGAGACTCCTCACTGTGCCATGCCCTTCTTTGCTGCCTGCAGGTGGAATCACTCCGACACTCAATGGGGCCAGGGGGCTACGGGGATAACCTTGGGGGAGGCCAGATGTACAGCCCTCGGGAAATGAGGGTGAGTGGACACCTGATGCTTCCTTTGTCCACCTCTCACCCAGACAGGATGGCCTTTCCCCTGGCAGCGCTGTCTCCCACACCGGACTGCCCTGCCCCAACCGACTCTCTCTTTTTCCAGGCAAATGGTGGCTGGCAGGAGGCAGTCACCCCGTCCTCAGTGACCTCTCCCACAGAGGGACCAGGGAGCGTTCACTCTGACACTTCCAACTGATCTTGCCCCTCAGGGCCACAGGGGTGGGGGCCCACAAGGCAACTCTTGAAGAGGACACAGGCATCCAGAGGACAAACCCCAGACACAGGAGAAGCACAAGACAGAGAAGGGCCAATGGGGTCCTCCCTTCCCTGACCAGACTCTCCAGCGCTGGCGGTGCTGACTACGTGGCAGGGAGAATGGGGGCCCCTGAGGGGAGAGTGGGGTCTCTCTCCCCTTTTCTTTTCAGTCTTTTTTTCCTCTCCCTCTCTCTCACACACAGACCACACACCCAGAATCCTGTTGTTCAGATCGCTTTCCCTTTGTTCTACCTGCCATACTATATTCCGTTTCTGTCTCTTTCTCTGGGCTCCCTCACTGCCCCTCCCCACCCCACTTATCTGCTCTGGAATCTGTGGAGAAGCCAGCCCTGCCTGACCAGAGATGCCAAAACTGGGGACACAACTTCTGGACAGAGGACATGGGCCATGAACCCTGTGCCTCCCCACCCCCTGCCCCTCCAGATGGCTTTATTACCTCATACGCAGCTCATCTTAAACCAATAGAATCGCTCGGTGGACGAGAGTGTCTGACTCAGATATCTACCTCGGAGGGAGTTTCTGCTACTTTAGGGAATTGTTGACTGGGCTTTGGGGTTGACTGTTTTTTGTTTTTTTTTTAAAGGAAACAAACGAAACCCTGGGATCCATTTGTACTTTATAAATTTTTTGTTGCTGTTATCGGTTCTTAATTTTTAGTTTGGGGAAGTAGATGTTTTTATAAATATATTGATTTTTTTTTTAATTTCTTGCTTTCCCACGTTAGGGGTGATAGCCAAAGGGGTCATAAGAGAAAGGGGAACAAACTTGTAAAGAGGCCTACCTGGCTCCAGTCCTGTCCATCAGAAAGTGTGTTTAGCAGGGCACCAAGCCTGCCCCCTCCCCCCGAAATCACTTATGTGCTCTTTGCTTATGCAGGCTGCTCTCTGCTGTGTTTGGCGTGGAGGTAGTCAGGGGCTTGCTCTGCTGACGTATCCCCCTCACCCTACACATACGCACGCACGCACGCACGCACGCAACCCTTGGGCAGGGCTGGACTCAGTAGTTTTGAGGAAGTGCCACCTTCCCCTGTGAGTGACATGTCTTTAAATCTTCTTTTTAAACTACTATTTGCAGATTGGAGGAGGAAGAATGGGAAAGGGGTTATTGCCAAATATGTTAAATGTGGGTTGGGGTGCTTGTATATGAATCTCCCTCAATTTCCCCAGAAATGAGGCATTTTTTTTTTTCTCAGTCCAAAATCAAGAGGGTGGGGAGAGAGAGGAGGGAGGTTGCAAAAAGCCAGGTATGGGGGAAAGTGAAATCACCGATGTCCCATCCTTGGCCAGAACCCCACCATCTGAGCCCCTCAAACATCCTCAGGATTTTATACGACTGTCATAGTGGGGAACCTCTCCTGTCAAAGGTCCAGACAGGACTGGAGGGGAGCAGATTAGATGTGTGATGGGTGGTGGGCGGGAGGCATGGGCCGGGGGCAGTTCTCTCCTCACTTGTAAACTTGTAGTTTCACAGAAAAAAAAGAAAAAAAAAAAACAGTTTTAAATAAAGAAATTTCTTTTTTCCCTGGGTTTAGTGGAGCATTATTTTCAAAAACATGAGAAACCCCAGAATAAAATCTCTCATAAAGCCCCAAACAGGTGTTTCCCCCGACTCCTCCCAGCCTTGCCCTCACCACCCAGGCTCCAGGGTTCATCTGAAACCCTCCCCAAGGACGACAGCCAGGCCTGAACCCTGTTGCCCAACCTGACCTTAGCAGTATGAGGCTCCAGTCATCCACCAGGCAAGCCCTCAGTGAACTGATGGAATGAGTTGGGGGCCGTGAGTAATGACAGATCCTAGGAGGTCCACTCCCTGCCCCCAAGGATGTGGCTGTGCCCAGAGAGACTGGCAGTGCCTAAGGGTGGGGTGATAATTGTTTCTCCTCGTACCTGAAGGACTCTTGTCCAAGAAGCATGAATTCCTAGCATTCCCTGTGGCGGGAGAGGATGGGAAGATGGGGGTAGGGGAGAGGGTGCAAGCCCCACCTAGGGCTAGGGCGCTGGCCACAGCAGTGCCCGGCAGACAGAGCCAGGAGCCTGGGGAGGAAGCAGGATGGCAGCAGGGGCAGCAGCGGGAGCCTGGGTGCTGGTCCTCAGTCTGTGGGGTGAGCCACTCCCCCCCCCAACACACCAACCCTCCCCACAGAAAGCAATTCATCCCCCTCCCCAAATCTGCCCAGAACTTTCCTGGAACCCAGGCACTGCTTTTCAAGCTCCCTCCCCCACCTTGTCCTAGTCTAGCCCCCCCTGCCTTGCCTTCCTACCCCTCCACCACTGTACCGTCTCCCAGGGGCAGCAGTAGGCGGCCGAAACATCACAGCCCGGATTGGGAAGCCACTGGTGCTGAACTGTAGGGGGGCCCCCAAGAAACCACCCCAACAGCTGGAATGGAAACTGGTAAGCAGGGCTCCTGCCACAGCCTCCCCAATCCCAGAGACCAGGAACGATTCGCTTCCCCACCTCCCCGTCTCATGAGTCCTTTCCCAAAGGACTTGCACTGTTCAGGCCCCTCTCCTCTGTCCCCAGAACACAGGTCGGACAGAAGCTTGGAAGGTCCTGTCTCCCCAGGGAGGCTCCTGGGATAGCGTAGCTCGAGTGCTCCCCAATGGCTCCCTCCTCCTGCCGGCAGTAGGGATCCAGGATGAGGGGACTTTCCAGTGCCGGGCAACAAGCAGGAATGGAAAGGAGACGAGGTCTGCCTACCAAGTCCGAGTCTACCGTAAGAGTTCCAGGGCCTTCTCCATGGCCCACCTCTCATCTAAGGAAAATCCTTCAACCCCAGCCCTTGACTCCTTGGCCCTGGTGTGTGAGAACCTGTGACTTCAGCGGCCCCAGATCCCATACCCATGCGTGACAGTCTTCAAAGCTGCAGCCTCTGACTGAAACTTTCCCTCCCTCAGAGATTCCGGGGAAGCCAGAAATTGTCGATCCTGCCTCTGAACTCATGGCTGGTGTCCCCAGTAAGGTAGTGGAAGAAAAGGGGGGCAGTAGAAAGCAGCCCTGAGAAGAGGAAGGGGGTGTAAGCTGTGTGTGTGTGTGTGTGTGTGTGTGTGTGTGTGTGTGTAGTCTCTTATTTTCAATGATGAAGGTCACTCTTTCCCCAGCTGTGTGTGTGTGTGTTGTGTGTGTGTGTGTTGTGTGTGTGTGTTGTGTGTGTGTGTGTGTGTGTGTGTGTGTGTGTGTGTGTGTGTGTGTAGTCTCTTATTTTCAAAGATGATGAAGGTCACTCTTTCCCCAGGTGGGGACATGTGTGTCCGAGGGGGGCTATCCTGCAGGGACTCTTAATTGGCACTCAGACGGGAAACCCCTCATACCTGATGGCAACGGTAAGTCCCAAAGTCCCCCCTGCCAGCTGCTTTCTTTCTGATCCCTCTCCCACACCCACCCCAGGATATCTTGCCTTGTCCTCCCCGCCATAGGAGTGTCTGTGCAGGAAGAGACCAGGAGACACCCTGAGACAGGGCTTTTCACACTCCAGTCGGAGTTGACGGTGACCCCAGCCTGGGGAGGAGCTCCCCACCCCACCTTCTCCTGTAGCTTCAGCCCTGGACTTCCCCGGCATCGAGCCCTACACACGGCCCCCATCCAGCTCAGAGTCTGGGGTGAGTGGAGGCCCTCAGAGAGGGAAGAGTTAAGCCCACGGCCACTGGGACCACACACAGGTCTAACTCTCAACTTCATGCCCTCTGCCCCAGAGCCTGTGCCTCCGGAGGTCCAAGTGATGGTACAGCCAGAAGGTGGGAAAGTAGTTCTCGGTGGTACCATGACCCTGACCTGTGAAACCCCTACCCAGTCCTCCCTTCAAATCCACTGGATCAAGGATGTGAGTGACTTGGAGAGGGGGCCGGGAAGTAGACAGACACATCACTGGCAACTAGAACAGGAGGCCCATGGAGAGGCAGGCAAGGAGCTGGGGAAGACGACCGACTATCTGCGGGTGCGAAGACAGACAGGCGTGTGGGATGTGTGGAGATGTTGTACTAGTCTCTGCCCCCCTGCTCCCCCCAGGGCACGCCCCTGCACCTTCCCCCCAGCCCTGTGCTGCTCCTGCATGAGGTGCAGCGTGAGGACCAGGGAACCTATAGCTGCATCGCCACCCATCCCAGCCATGGGCCCCAGGAAAGCCCTGCCGTCCATGTCATCGTCGGTGAGGAGACCTCTCTCCAAACCCCAGGGATCCTGGGGCTGGGTTAAGGGACAGTGTAGACTTCAGTTCCCTAGCCCATCCTGGCCCTGTCCCCAAGAACCACCCCACCCCTCCCCAGTGCACCCCATCCAGGCCTCCTCTGCCCCACCCAAACCCTCCCAAGAGAGCAGCCCAGCCGGTCCCCTCTCTCCTCTGAACTGAAAAAAAGGGAAAGACTCCATCAGGGCTCCCACTGAATAGCCTTCTCTCAAACTGAGACCTTCCCTTCTAACTCGCTCTGACTTTGTCTTTCAGAAGCAGAGGAGGGGCCGATCGCAGGTGAGGGGTTGGAAGCAGATGGCCCCAACGTGACTGGGGGATGGGTGGTCGACAAGAAAGGAATGGTGAGAGGTGGGGGCCCTCACTTCTCCCCATCTCTCTACAGGCTCTGTGGAAGGGCAGGAACTGGGAACTGTAGCCCTGGTCCTGGGGATCCTGGGAGGCCTGGGGATAGCCGCCCTGCTCATTGGGGCCATCAAGTGGCGGAGACAGCGACGTGGAAGAGAGGAGAGGTGAGTGAAGAAAGCCAAACCCCTCAGGCTTGGGACCTCCAGGCAGCAAGGAGGGGTGTGTGGGAGGAATCGTGGAGTGCTAGAAACCATGTGCAGAATTCTCCCCAATCCCCCTCCCCAGGAAGGCCCCAGAAAACCAGGAGGAGGAGGAGGAGTGCGCAGAGCTGAATCAGCCAGAGGAGCCAGAAGCAGCTGAGAGCAGCGCAGCACGGCCTTGAGGGGCACACAGCTAGACCCCATCTATCAGCCCCCTTTTCTCTTCCCCCTGCTCCATTCTGGCCCCAGAGCAGTTCTCCCCTGTATAACCTGTACCCCACCTCACCAAACTTGCTTCCACAACCAGAGCCTCCCATAGTGATAAGTAAACACCTCGCCCGTTTGCTCTCGTGCACGTGTGTGTGTGTGTGAGAGAGAGAGAGAGAGAGACACCCTCACCCCCTGAATCCTTGAGAGCCTTGAAGAAGAGGGGCTCACCCTCACACCTCCCCACACCACACAGATATTTACTCAAGTTGGGGAGAAGATGCTCCTGTCCTGGAAGGAAGGAGGTAAGGACAAAGGTGGGCAGAGCTCCCATCAATATATCTCACCTTGTTTATTGAATTTATAATAAAGGAGGTAGTGAGGGGAAGAAAGCACTTAAGAGTCAGAACCCATATTAGACACTGGGGAGAGAGAAATTAAGTTAAATTAACAGGGGAAAAGTAGGGGAGAGTCAGAGGGAGCCTTGCCCATCTTTCAATATCAAATCAATAAATGTGGGGGAAAGCAAAGGATCAGGAGAGAGAAGAAACAGACATTCTCTTTTCTCTGTCCTCCTGTACCAGAGTTGGGAGTTACGACGCTCCTCAGTGAGTTCAGAGCAGAAGGTTCTCCTATTCTCTGCACAGATGTCACTCCTCCCCACACCCTCCTAGAAAGTGGCCAGGGTTGGCCTTAGCCGTTAGAAATGGAGGAGCTGGGGAGGAGGGGCCAGGAGTAAGGAAGGGTCAGCAAGGACCCCCAATACTGATTCTCCTCTGGCTGGAGGTGGGCAGGAGGGAGACAAAGATCAAATACTGAGCAGCCAGAAAAAGAAGAAGATGGCGAGAAACAGGAAGAGGGAGTCCTGCCAGCTGGAGGCCGGGTGACCCTGTCCCAGATCCACACCTGTAGGAGAGAGGAAAGCTGTGGAAGAAGCATCCACTCCTGGGTTGGGGAGGGGCCTGAGCTGAGGGAAGGCTCTTACCTGTACCCCGACGGAACGGCTCATGGGTGTTGAAGACAGTGGTGAAAAAGCCAAAGGGAAAAGCACCAACACCAAATGAGAAGTGAAAGCCCCCGGTATCGCCAAATGACTGGAATCCCTAGGGAGGTGGAGAAAGTCAGAGGAGAACTGGGCAGGGTCTTTGACAAGGAAGGAACACAATTGGACAAGACTCACCCCTCTGCTCTCCGGAGCTGGTCGCTGGCCCTGGGGGCGGGGTGGAGTTTTCAATCTGAAGAATAGGAGAGGGGCTAGCCACAAGAACGTCCTCTCCCCCTTCCACGCCCCACTCCCTGGGGCAGAAGCCCTCCATCTTCCGTCAGCACCACCCCCTCTCTCTCACCTGGGGTCCTGGGGCTTCTGGCTCCCTCGCCCATAAAGAGGGACCACTTTTTCTCTGCTGATCCCAGCTTTACACACTGGGCACTCTTGCCGCTCTGGTCGCGTCTCCAGCCACTGAGGGAGAAAATGAAGTGGTTGCCAGTTCACAGCAGGGTCTTTCAACTCCTCAGACCTCCCCATTTCCCTCTTCCTCTCCTCTGAGTACGCACCTGATGAAGACAGGGCCAACTGGATGGAGGGAAAAAAAGAAGGTCAAACTAGCTACAGAAAAGACAGACACGGACCCGACCTCACAGAGTCCGACCTCACCCCCTCTTCCCAGGTATTACCTACTGTTTCTTTTCATAGTTGTGACAACCTCTACCAAGCCAGCCAATTTGGCCTTCCCTCTTCTCTGATCTTACAACATGTAAAGCAGCATCTATCCCCAACATGCTCAACCCTCTTCTCTTCCCCAACACACACGCGCACGTGCACACACACACACACACACACTCACACACCCATCCCCTCCCTTCTCTGCCTTTCGACTTAAGTTTTCAGGTTTCTTCAACCAGGGCTTTCCAGATCTCCTCTTTCAGCCCAAGCCCCACCCTTGCCCCTATCAGTCCCAAACCAAACCCCCTTTACTAGCACCTGCCCCCACTACTCCTTTTCCTCTCTTCTTCGCTCAATAAAGTCCCTATTTCCACCATCCTTTAACTTCTCTGGGTTGCCCCTTCAGTGCCCTTGTCCTCAGGTTTGTCATACCACTCCCTACCAATATCTCATCTGATTGTGATCCCAGATTCCCTAGGTCTCCCCTACTCAACTAATAAGGCGTGCCTCCCCTAACCTTTGAGTCTAATCTGTTAACACCTGTACAGCTAAGATCCCTCACTTTCTGGGGTAAGGTGGCTCGGGTCTCACCTGTACAGATGTGCTGTGCTCCCGCCCCGCCCCACTTCCTCTTAACACACCATACCCCTCAGCTCCTCGTTCCTATGACTCTCCGTCCCACGGGTCTCCTCTGTATAGACATGACCCTCTCGCCCACACATACCCAAAGAGACGTAAGTCCCCTCCTCGGGCCTCAGCGATGGGGATGTGCCCTCCGATTATCTATATGATTGCATGCCAGTCCGCCCCCAGCCCCCGCAGTAAGGAGGTGAGCCCAACTTCTTTTCTCCCCCTCCCGGATTCTCACCAGTACAGGTGGCCACACACACTGACCACAGCTTCCCGAGCAGTCTCCAAACATATATTACATTCGAAGGTCGCGCCCGCCCCGCCCCGCTCGCGGTTTGGCCCTTCGGGGCCCCCGTCCTCCTCCTCTGCTGCTGCCATGGCCGGTTCTATTTCGCCTTCACGTACCCCTTAATCCCCCCCCAAACACACACACACACACACACACACACACACACACACACACACACACGCCCCAACAACGAGAAACCGCCTCCAGCCCGCGATCGTTGGGCGGGCTTCAAGGTTTTCTAAGCATTATTGGCCTGAATGACTGACAATCACACAGTTCAAAAGAAATGATTGGTCCAGAGGGTAGGGGTAAGGTTCGCGCAGTCCGGCCCTTGCACAATGATTATTGGCTGATACAGTCTCAGTCAGTATGCAATGCGATGGGATTGGTAACAATTCGATCCGTCCCGTCGCCCGACCAGGGAGAGATTTATTCGTCTGATTAGCTGCCAGTCATAACCAAAGGCCAGAAGCAATTGGCTCGGGACTACATCAGGCCTCGCCTATTACAAGCCCCCTTTCTTTCCTTCACTTCCCCTTTCAGAGAATGTCCGGATTCCTATTGGACTTTGGAGCGTAGGGCTCCAAAGCACTTGATTGGCCGGAACTCGATGGAAAAATGGTGGTTAGGTGAAATGCGCGTGCGCAGCAGGCGGCGGGAAGGGGTGAGCCAATCCTGTGAGGGTTAAGCTTTCTCTGGTCCCACCCCTTCACCTCTGTCTTGTCGCCATGGTGACTGCTCTACGATTGGCGGGGTTTGGGGTTCAAAGGCCTTGGCTCGGCCTCATCCGGGTCCTCCGGCTGTGGTCTCTCTAGGCTGATTGGGCAGTTTCTTTCACCCCTGATTGGCCGAGATCGGAAAAGACGGCGAAGAGCTCGGCAAGAGAGCAAATACTAGGGTCACAGGGTTCAAAATGGCTCCGGCCTCCTTCGGTGACGTAGAGAGCAGAACTTGGGTTCGCCCCTCCCTTTTGGTGAAGAAGGGAGCAGAACTGGGATCAGCTCGACGTTTGGATGGTGCGAGCATCGATCTGCGGCGCTGGTGTTAACCCATCTCCCTCGGCTGGGGAACTCAGCCCGCTCCTCCTTAGGTGATTTGCAGAACAGAACTAAAGGCTCGCACCTTTTTAACGTGACACAGTATGACAGAGTTGATCTCGACTCCGTTTTAAACCTTAAAAGCAGGAAAGACCTAGTTCCACCCCTTTGTGAGTAGGTGCCGAGGGGGCTAAGGCCCGCCCCTTTTTGGGCGACGCGCGGTGGAATGGGGTCAGGCCCGCCCCTTCCGTCCTGTAGCGTGTCCCGCAGAACTGGGGTCTTCCTCCTGGGTTGGACCCCTGGGACTTGGGCAAGCCAGAGCTTGGGGTTTTTTGTACGAGTTTGGGCCTTTTCTACAGTCAGTGATCCTCACTGTGGCCCAAGGAGCAGACCTAGGTAACAGTCCTCCCACTACCAGTGTTCTTTACATCTTCTACTTCAGGGCGTGTAAACTCAAGCAGGGCGGAGGTGTGTCTGGCAGCGGGGACAGACAGAGGCTGAGGGCAGTTCAACACCCAGATAAAAGGTCCCACGTGACTCAAGTGAGGCAAGGTGAGAGGTTGGGAGTTGCCTAGAGGAGGGAGCGGGAGGTGAAGGTACAGGATCCCTGTACAGGTTTAGGAGAAAAGTTAGTGAGGAAGAGGTGGAAACCAAGGAGAGGAGTGACGGAATGATCCCGGTAGAGGGATAATGGAAGTATGGGGAAGAGATCAGGGACTGGAGAGGGAAGAGATACAGGACTACAGAATTAACGAGGCATGCGCATCCCAGAGTAACCTAGCGTTTTTTCTTTAATTTTTTTTTAAAAGCAACCTAATGCCCAGTTTCTATTGGAAAAGATGCGCTCAGATTCTGTGTTGGGGAGAGGGACTGTCTCAGCTTTAATGACTAAGAAGACCGATAGGAAGGAACTAGAAAAGCAAAAGTACTGAGGTTAAATAAAGAGCGTGGGAGGACAGCGGCAGGGAGACTGTCTGAGAGTATCCCTTCACTTTAAAGACCTGAGGGGGTTGAAGGAGGGAGCTGGACTACGGGGTAGGGGGAGGGCAAAAGTCATAGAGAACCAGCGAGAGCTGGAGGGTCAGGGAGATGGAGCCCTGGAAAGAAGACGACAGGTGGAGAACTCAGTGCCTGGCATATAGTAGGTGCTTGAAAATATCTGGAATTGAATGGGGGACAGGAAAGAGGTATTTGGAGAAGAGTTGGAGGGAATAAACAGCAGATAAGGGAGTTAAGGAGAATGGAAGAAACCAAGTGAAATTTCCGGGAAGAGGAGAGCTGATGAAGAAGGAATGGGCCAAGGAAGGAATACAGCACCAAGGGATACACAAGCCATGTGTACTGAAAGGGAGTTGGAGGAAAAAAAGACGCAGCTGGAGCCAGAGAAGGCCAGAGACCCAGGCAGAGCCCAGCGGAGCTCTCGCGGGGCGGAGCTACCAAGAGGAGACTGGTCGCTGCGGGGGGAGATGCCTGCGTTTCTGGGAGGCGATTGGCAAAACGGGCCGCCCGTCACCGCCCCCTACTTCCTGGCCAGCCCCGGAAACCAGCAGGCGTGGGGAGGGGTGGGGGGGGATAGCGGCAACAGCAGCCCCAGCCCTCAGAGAGACAGCAGGAAGGGAGGGAGGGAGGGAGCTGGGGGGACAACCCCCCCGCCATTCCTACTGCAATGGGCCCAGCCTCCCACTCTCACCTCCCCTCCATCGGCCGGGGCTAGGACACCCCCAAATCCTGTCGCCCCCTTGGCACCGACACCCCGACCGAGGCAGAGACACAGCCACCCGCCACCACCGCTGCCGCAGCCTGGCTGGGGAGGGGGCCAGCCCCCCGGGCCCCCCACCCCACTGAGGTGGGGGCGGGAAAGGGATGGGAGGAAGTGGGAGGAGGGTGCTGAGAGGGACTTGGAGGAGGGGATGGGGGAGAGATTGGGTCTGGGAGGTGGACTGGGGAGAGGGTTGCTGGGGAAAGGAGAGGGGCCCTGAGAGGGAGGAAGGATGGAAGAGACACAGAGGGAGGAGAGACCCGGAGACCCTGTGAATTTGGGATGGGGGTGTGGACAGAGAGTCCTGAAGAGGGAATTCCTGACACCGTCCCCAATTCCTTTTCCTGCCCTTTGGCCCCACATGACTCTTAGGGGGTTGTGGCCGGGAGAAGGAGGTTTATTGTCCTCCCTCCCCCAGCAGAATTTGCTTCCTAGGAATCCCCTCAGACACCTCTATTTCCATCTAGGCACGGGACCTCTCTCAGTGGCCATCCACACTGGGCTAGATCCTTACTGACACACAGATGCTTTGTGGGGGGCCATGTTTTCTACATTGAGTCTGTGCCTTTGACATGTTTAATGGCTTATGTGCGGCTAGCTTCTCCCTATGCTATCCATGGATTGTGGAGAAATGATGTGTTATTTTCCATCAGAATTGCCCATTCTCCTATCTTGTCCAGTCTTTACATTGTTCAAATGTGTGAGTTTTTATATATTGCATCCATTATGTGGTTTCATGTTTCTTGCACATTTTATGCTTTTGCATGTTTACTTTTGCATGTAAAGATTATCCCTTACTGGTTTTGGTTCATATATCATATATTATGTCCACGATCCTGTCATATGCAGTAAGTCTTCGTGTGTGAGATCCTGTGGTTTAGTTGACTAGTGCACACTCCTGTTGTGATCAGGTTGACCTGTGTGCTGCATGTGTTTTCCCAGTCAGGGTTCACACCACACCTATGTGTGCTGTGCTCCTTTACATATTTATCATGTTTATGCTGATGTGACATGTCCACAGCATCTGTGCTTCTGGTTACACATACTATTTATTTCATAATTTTATTGGCAGTATATTTTTGTGAGTCATATTCACACATTAACCCATTTGGCACTCCGTGGTACTAATTATCAATCCTTGGACATTTCTGCTCTGGAGAGGGTCACTTAATGTCGTGTATTAGAGAAAAAGGTGACGGCGCCTTCATGTCCCCAGAGAACCATCCCCATATGCCTTACCTTGCTGACCTTCCTGGCCTGGCCTGTGTCTCTTCACATACTTTCTCTTTCCAGTGACTATGGACAGCCTGTCTGCGTGGAGCTCAGTGCATGCCACAGGGTCAGCCCTGCTGTGCACATTATCTGTTCCCCACGCTTTTTGCACTGTTGGCATGTATTTGATGACAGCAGCATCTCTCCCCTGTGGCATGTTAATCCCCATTCTGTATGTTTCTCTTCTGTGTGAGATGGGATGCGCTATCTTGATTGTTGGTGCTTTCCCTTCAATGTGACCGGATATTGTATGTGCATATTCAGAGTAGATTTACTGTTAGGCTTCTTATGTTCATTGTTTTCTGGTGACTTATCTTTTCACAGTTAATAGTCCTCAAGAGTGTAGCTATTTGATTCCTGATCATCTCTGTCATTAATTATGGCTGTGTGGTTATGTGTTCAGCCTTATAATCTGTTCCACAGATGTTTATTGAGCCCCCTCTCTGCCTCCTTCTATCCTGGGTATTGGGAGTTCCTACCCTCAAGCCACTTACAGACTGGGGAAGGAACAGAAATGCCAGTGAGCAGTTACATACACTGTGGTGTCAAAATCAGTGGTTCTCAGACTTGTGTGCACACCAGACTCACTTGGAGGGCTTGTTAAAATACAGATTGTTGGGCCCAAGGCCCAGAATTTCTGATTCAGGAGATCTGGGGTGAGGTCCAAGAATATGCATCTCTACACTTTGAGAACCAGTGATCAAGATAAAAGTGTAATGAAAACTCAGGCCAGGTGGGGTTCAAGAAAGCTTCCAAAGCGTGAGGCTGAGCTGTGTGAGGCAAATGAAGAGGCAGAAGGGCATTCCAGCCTGTTCACAGCACAGAAGCATGAAAGATTGTGGTGTGTCTGAGGAACTGGAGTTGGCGCAAAAAAGGCTTTTGTGGGGGTGTGGCCGAAGATGGAAGCAGAAGTCAACTTGTCTAAAGGGCCTGTAGACAAGACGGGGAAATGCTCAGATTTGTGTCACAGAAAGATCTCTGTGGTTGCCATGTGGACGACTGTTTCTCTAGTGCCTATTTATTAACCTTTACTGATCGGCAACGGACTTACCTTTGAACACAGACCTTCCTGTCATTGGAAGGGAGTGCCTGTAGCCTTGCTGGGAGTGACAGGTATTGCCTGAACACCATTTTGTGACTTTTGACCCTGCCGCCAACAGTGGGGCAGAGTGGAGGAAGGAGGAAGAACCTATAAGGCAGGTTCTGTGCGCCTGCCTGCACCTCTTCCTCCTGAACTCTTTCCTCTCCCAGGGCAGGTGGTGTGATGTCTCTTTTACTCTCTGCCCTCTTTTTTTTTTTTCACTTGGTCAGGCCTTATGTATTGTGTCTGCCTGACCAGGTAGCCTGCAGTATCCCTGAAGGGGGGGAAGGGGGCAGAAAGGATTTGTTTGCCTGCCTGTGGAGGCAGGATTGATAGATGGTAGCTACTCCTGGTATGTCCGTGGGTTTATCTGGGAATGGGAAGGGGGGTGGGGGTGGCTACCTTGGGGGAGAAGGGTTTTTCTGGTTATGCATTTACTACACATTCCTTCATCTGTTACTGGGCGAGATTTTAAGTTTGCCTTCTGGTGTGAGCAGGTCAGTCTTTGTATGACTGTGTGGGTTTGTGTTTGCATTAGTGACAGAGCCTTTATTCTAGCTAGTGTGCTCTTGAGAATGTCTGTGGGTGTTCTGTCCCTTAACTCTATCTGCTGTGTGTACACCTTTGTGTATATATACGGGAGCAGCGTAACTGTGGTTAGGAATACAAGCTGCTTAGGTTTAAACGAGGAAGTGCTTCTTAGGAACCGTGTCACCTCAGGTAAGTTATTTAACCTCTCTGGGCCTATCTCCTATAAAATGTAAATTGTGTGATTCGTATTTAAGGGTTTAACATAGTCTGTAGATCAGCCCTAACCCAACAGAAATATAATGCAAGCCACCTGTAATTTTTAATTTTCTGGTAGATACATCAAAAAAGGTAAAAAGTAACAAGATGAATTTAATTTTAATAATATGTTCTATCGAAGCCAGTATTCTGAAAGGTTAAGATTTCAAAATGTAATCAATATAAAAGATTATTAGTGGGCTATTTTACATTGTTTTTTTATTCAAAGTCTTTGAAATCTAATGTGTATCTTACACTTCCAGCACATCTCAGTTCAAACCCGGCCACATTTCAAGTGCTCAGTAGCCATATGTAGCTGGTGGCTACCGCACTAGACAGTCGGTCCTAAGACCTTACCAGCTTCAAGTGTTAGCTATTGCGGTTACTACTGTCCTCTTATCGTGTGTCTGAGTTGTGGATGGCCGCGTCTCATGTCTCTTGTCTTTGTGAATGTTTCTGGAGCCTTCCAGGAGAGGGGTGGGAGAGCAGTCCTGAACTCCCAGCCCCCCGCACCCCCATCCCGGAGAGGCTTCCTGGGCAGGTTTTGCTGGGAGCCCTGACCCCACCCTGTGTCTCTGGCCCTTGTCCGCATAGCTTCTGTGCCCTGCCCACCCCTCTCGCCCCTCCCCAGGAGCCAGGCCCACTGTCCCTTTCCCTGTCCCCTGCAGGCGGCCAGAATGGAGCTGTGGCCAGGGGTGTGGACCGCGCCACTGCTCCTCCTCCTGCTGCTGCCTCTCCTGCTGCCCGCCCTGTGGTTCTGCAGCCCCAGTGCCAAATACTTCTTCAAGATGGCCTTCTACAACGGCTGGATCCTCTTCCTGGCTGTGCTCGCCATCCCCGTGTGCGCCGTGCGAGGGCGAAACGTCGAGAACATGAAGTGAGGGCCGGCGGGGGGGGGGGATGGCGTTGGGTGATGAGAGAACCTCCGAGTCAGAAGTGAGCAGTGGATGGGGAGGATGTGGGGTGTGTAGGGAAAGCAGAGAAAGCCCAGGGGAAAGGAAGGCCAGAAGACTGCAAAGATGCCTGGAAAGACAGCGGGATGGGGGAACGGAGGCCTGCTGACGGACCGCGGTGGGTCCTGCTGGAACCCCTTGCCATGACCCCACAGGATCTTGCGCTTGATGCTGCTGCACATCAAATACCTATATGGGATCCGAGTGGAGGTGCGCGGGGCTCACCACTTCCCTCCCTCCCAGCCCTACGTTGTGGTCTCCAACCACCAGAGCTCGCTGGACCTGCTTGGTGAGATCCCTTGTAGGGCACACCTCCCCTCCACCCCTTCCATGCCCTTCCTCCTTCCCCAGAAACTCCTCCTCTAGGGGTCCTCACCTCCCCCTCATCTCAACTTTGCCCCCTGGCTCCCTTCTCCCCTTCCCGCCCCCCCCCCAGGCCTTCTCACCCGCATAGGCGGGCTAATATATGTTTAATCACCTCTTCCTCCCCTCAGTCTCCCTTTTCCTTTATCTCCAGTCCTTAGTAGTGTGGCCAATGCCCCACTTACCCTGACACTGCCTCCTTTGGCCTTCACCCTTCACCCACCCCACCTTTGCCCTAGGGATGATGGAGGTACTGCCAGGCCGCTGTGTGCCCATTGCCAAGCGTGAGCTGCTGTGGGCCGGCTCTGCTGGGCTAGCATGCTGGCTGGCAGGAGTCATCTTCATCGACAGGAAGCGCACAGGGGATGCCATCAGTGTCATGTCTGAAGTCGCCCAGACCCTGCTCACCCAGGACGTGAGTCACCCTATGGAAAAGGAGGGTTGGGGCATTGTGGAGTAGAGCAGTTGTAAATAAACTGAGATGCAGGGCCAGCGGGCCTCAGAGGTCCCATTACAGCGTCACAACCATATTCTGACCCCTCTGTGTGTGGTTCCCCAGGTGCGGGTCTGGGTTTTTCCTGAGGGCACGAGAAACCACAATGGCTCCATGCTGCCCTTCAAACGTGGCGCCTTCCACCTTGCAGTACAAGCCCAGGTAACGACTACTTCCCCTTCTGCTCCTGAGCCCCCCAGCTTCCACCATCCTTTCTTGGCAGAGGCTTGTCATAGGGCCTTGGAAGGGAACTGTGGTCTGTTTGCTTTTCCCTTCCCCCAGGTTCCCATTGTCCCCATAGTCATGTCCTCCTATCAAGACTTCTATTGCAAGAAGGAGCGCCGCTTCACTTCCGGTGAGGGCTCTGAGTAGACCTGGGGCTGGGGGTGGCCGGAAAGGCCATGGATGAGAGAGGTTAGAGGGATTGGCCCCACCAGGGAGGAGGATGGGTCGGTGTCAGAACTGAGATGTCCAAAGGATCATCCAGTGTGACCGCACATCAACCAATAAATATTTATTAAGCACCCACCATACCCTGCTACACGGGTAACACTCGGTCCCTCCAGGAGGGGCCGTTATGTCCAGTGGGAGAGAGAAGGCCTGTGTGCACAAGGCTGTAGTAACACTTGGCAGTAAAGGCTAAGCTGAGACAATGGAGGCTGAAAGGGTGCTGAGGAGGTGTCTGGACTGGGCACGTGGGGAAGGCTTTGTGCAGGAGGGCCTCGGACCAGGTGGCAGCTGGCAAGCACAGGGCCAGTTGTCCAGGGTAGGGAGAAGAGAACTGAAGGGTTGGGGAGGGAGGAGCAGGAGAGCTCAGAAACTGTGCCCCACCTGCGGGCAAAGGCCCAAGTCGACGGGCCATGATGGTGCTCACCCCCTCCCAGGGCGATGTCAGGTACGGGTGCTGCCCCCGGTACCCACAGAAGGGCTGACACCAGATGACGTCCCAGCTCTGGCTGACAGAGTCCGACACTCCATGCTCACCGTTTTCCGGGAAATCTCCACTGATGGCCGGGGCGGTGGTGACTATCTGAAGAAGTCTGGAGGGGTGGGCGAGGCCCGGCTCTGAACTCCCCTCCCATCTCCCCCCACCTCCCTCCCACACCTGCCCGCCCAGTGCGCCCTGATCCTCTCCCTTGTTTCTCCTCTCCCCACTGTTCTCTTGGGAATCTTCAACTTCTGAAGTGAATGTGGATACAGCACCGCTCCTTGCCCCCTCCCAGCTCTCCCCCACGGACTCTCTTGCCTCGGTGCAGTCTCCACTCTGACCCCCACCCACCTCCTGTGCCATGTTGTCTGTGGGACGGTTGCCTCCCCCCTCATCTCCAGTGGCTCACCTACACGAGGGTGGGAACACGCCATCCTTCCCCCAGTGGACCCTCTTCCTTTGTGATCTCTCCCTCTCCACCCCACATTGGCCAGTGGACTCATCCATTCTGTGGAACAATACCCTCCCACAAGTCCATGGATTCAGTGGACTTATCCATTTGTGAGGACTCCTCACACTGTGGCTGGAAGCAATGCCTGAAACATTCCTGGCTTATCCTGGGAACACTCTTCAGCACCCTCACACTCCCTCCCATGGAGCCTGTCAGTGGAGGCTGGACTCTTCTTACTCAGAGGTCTGTCTCATCCTGCCCATACCCAGGTGCCCAGGGGTGAGCATACTCCTAGATGCCAGTTTGGTCTCCACATTTCTGCTTCCCCCTGTCCCTGTGGTACGGTTCTTCAGTGGTCCGGGCCCCAATCCAGCCCCCTGCAGCCCTGCTGTACCATTCTAACCACACACAAGGGAAGAGGCAGACATCAGGTGCTGCATCACTTCTGCTCCCTGGGGAATTGGGGAAAGGAACTGAACCCTGGCTGGACAGGATGGGAGGGCTTTTAATTTATTTCTCTTTCTTTTGAGGCTTCCCCTCTCTGAGCCAGTTTTCATTTCCTCCCTGTGGCATTAACCACTCCTGCCTCCCACCCCAGACCTGTGCCCACAAACTGGGGAGGTGGGTTGGGAGCAAAAGGAGAGGGCGGGACCCAGTTTTGCGTGGTTGGTTTTTATTAATTATCTGAATAACAGCAAGAAACCGAGAATAAAGACTGAGAGAGAGAGAGATCTGGGCACTTTCTGGCTGCATTTGTGAAGGCATTAAAGTAGTTCTCGCCCAGGCAACCTGCCCCAGCCAGAAGACTCGGGTGGGCCTAAGGCACCCATCTTCCCCCCCTTCCTTCAGCTCTTAGAAGTTTCCATCACTCATTGCTTCTTAGTGGCAGATAACCTTATCTGCACTTCCCCACCTGGCCGATCCCACAGGATTAGCAGGGCCAGTTTCTGTATAAATTAGGGGACCGGAGCTCTGGAGAGGTTCCTTTTTGGCCCATTGAGGCCTGGGCCCAGGCTGTTGTCCTCACAGGAGCCTGGTGAATGACAAGGAAGCAAGCAGACACATTGGCTGTAGACTTCTGGGGCTACCAGGGCACTGGAGAGACTCTCACCCAACAATAAGTGGACTGGGGACAGGGCACCAGAAGAATGGGTGAAGTGTGGATATCTAGGGACAGTATGGGAAGACTGAAGTGTTGGGGAAGGGCTTGGGGAAAAGAGAAAAGCGATCTAGGGAAAGGTGTCTCGGAGAGCTGGGGGCAGCTATTGGGCGATGAGGGTTCAAGCAGAGAAGGGCAGGAGGACTCACTCACAGGCGCCTAGCCTCTCCTCCAGCAGCAGCACCTGGTCGCTGAGAGACTCGATCCTGTCACTGCGGCCCCATAGCTCTGCCACCTTTTCCGGCTGTAGCTCTTCCGGTGGCATGGGCAGCACAGCTCGGACCCAGGCCCCAGCCTGACCAGCCCACTACAAAGGAAGAGACACCTCAGGAGTGTTGGGGTGGAACACACCCTGCCGGGAGGGCTTGGCCCCCATCTCCACTCACGTGCTCCAGCCGCTCTAGGCGCGCTCGCAGCTCCCGGATCTCCCGCCTCAAGACGCGCTCATGTTCTGCTTCCCGAACTGAGACAAAAGAGTGTCACCCACTGCCTAGTCGAGCCCAGGCCCTCGCCGCCACCCATACTCCCACTCACCCGCCACGCTGAGGACGCTGGCACCGGTTGGGGGCTCCAGGGTGCCCTCTGTGCAGGTGCGCCCATCTGGGCCCAACACCAGACCTCGGGGACAGCGGCAGGTGAAGCTGCCTGCCGTGTTGATGCAATGGTGCGAGCAGAGGGTGACACCAGTCCTACATTCATCCACGTCTAGTTAAGGGAAAGAGGAGAGGGCTAAAGGGTGGGGGCGAGCTGGTTCCCCGAGGGTGGTGAGGTCCTGGCGATGCTGGAGGTGGGGACGGGGTGGGGGGGGGGCCACTCACCCACGTGACAGTGCTTCCCACCCCAGCCCGGGGCGCACTCGCACTGCTCTGGCCTGACACAGACGCCTCGGTTCAGACAGGGCTTGGCGCAGATGGCTGTGGGTGCAGGAGGGCGGTTCAAAACAGGACCAACAGCCAGCCTCCCCAGCTCTGCAGCGCGCCCCGTCCCCAGGCCTGGGAAGACCCAGTCTCACCTTCATCACAGGTGAGCGCCCCCGGATGCCGCTTCTTCCAGCCCTGGCAGCACACAACGTGGGTCTGCGGCACCTCCCTCCTCACCTCCCTCCACGCCACTCGGTATGTGGTCCTAGAATACAGGCCTGGCTCTGAACGTTGGTTTATGGGCTTTGGTCTGGGTTCTTGAAGTTCTTCTTGAAAGACTTGCAGAGTCCAGGCTCCCTAACCCTCACCTGTAGGTGCTGCAGATTCGCCTTCCATTGCACACAGTCAGGTAGGGCTTATACACTGGTTGGCTGTAGGACTCGTTGTAGTGGAGGGGGACCACCAGCATCTGCTTGGAGCAGACCCCCTGACTGCACCCAGGCCGGAGAAGGTGAGAGACAGACACTGAGTGGGCCAGGCCCTGGGGGCCAGGAATCCCCCTCCCCTCAAGGCTCCACTGAGGGCCCACCCTCCCTGGGGGTGACAGCCCCACCCCCATTCTAAACTTCATGGTTTTGCCACTTGTTGAAGTCCCATCCCCAGCCGGTTTCCTGAAGACCTCATACCTGCCCCCGCCCCCTCTGTCATCACCTCTCTTTAAGGGATCCACCCTTGGCCCCCTGGACTGACATCAGTAGCAGGAGGAACGAGAGTCCGCCTAAGAGAGTGTACAGCTCATCCCTGGACCCCATGATTCTCCTTGACTCCAAACTCTGCAGGCTGCAGGCAAGAAGAGGTTAATGGAGGCCCTTCCCCTCTCCTGTAAGCTCTCCAGCTCCAGCCCCTCCAAGAGCAGTCGGCTAGTGCCCTCTAAGGGAGTCAGCACGTTCATTTGTACACACTTGCACTAGCCACCAGCATCGTCTACACCTGCATGTACATTTAACGTGACCCCTTCGTTCAGCGCACACGGTCCCCGCAGCATCATGCAAGGGCACACCCCAACACACTCCCTCCACCTCCCCTCTGCACAACACAGTTAACTCTCCCCCAGGACCCTCCTATCTGTAACATGCCCTCTTCTGTCTTAAGTTTTCTATCTTCGAAGCCTCAGATATTCACCATTACACCCCCTCGCACCCAAAACCATGCACCTAGAAAATGCACCTTAAATACATCCCTACTACCTCCAACACGGACACAACTCACACTCATTCTAAGGCTCCTCCCCCACTGACATGGTCTCCCCACCTGTCTTTCCCTCTCTCCGGGAGACTTCAAGCAGACCAGCCTCAGCAGCAGCAGCTCAGACTGGTGGGCGGGTTGGGCAGGCTGGGAAGGAGAGGAGGGGCTGGGCCAGACAAAATCCTCCCATTCTTGCCCCCTCCCACAAGCCTTCATAGTTCCTGCTTGATCCGCTCAGTGGGCTCCAAGTCCCACTACCCTCACCACCACCCCAGCGAAGGGCCCCCTAGAAGTAAATTTCCAACCCTCTGAGGCCCCTTATTTCTGGACTCCCCAAATCAGCAGAGGCTACTGGCTCTGTAACACCACTGGTACCCCTGGCCCTTGCCACACCCCTCATCCCAACACCGACTGGGGGAGAAGTGGGGGGCAGGGAGACAGAACTGGCAGAGAAAAGCAGGGTCAGGTGATGGGAGAAGAGGCAAGACCAGCTGAAGAAAGAAAGGAGGGCAAGTCGTCACAAAAGGCCAAGGGCGGCAGGGGGACAGCCCAGGGCACCACGGGGAAATTTCCCCGTTTCTTGATGACATTTGTTAGGGCCTGGGGTGGGGGGCAGAGTTGAGTCAGCCACCACCCCCCATGCGAGAGTAGACAGGGCCCTATTGTCTCCACCAAAATTCCTTCTTTCAAGGAAGAGGAGGCTCATTGTCCAGCCCCTCACCCAACTGTGGCCTACAAAGGTCGAAAAGGGGTACAACGAATGCCCACCCTGACCCTTAGCCCCCTCGTCTAGCCTGGGGGTGGCAGGCGCATTCCACCCATGAGGCTGGGGCACAAACCACTGGAGCCCTGGGCTCAGCCCCCCAAGCTTAGGCTGGGACAGGAAGAGAATTGTCCTCTGCAGGAAAGAACCCACAGAGAATCAGGAACCCACACAGAATGGGCATTTAGAGAGCGGAAACACCAAGGGGGTCCCACCCCAGACCAGGCATCCGGGCACCCAGACCTCAGACTCTCCATCCCCACCCTCCTTGGGGAGCCAGGTCCCCCTCACCTGGAAATGAGCCAAGCCACACTGAAGAAATGGAACTTTATTTCCATTAATACAGGGTTAACACCCATTCAATGGTAGCTAAAAGAGGGGCTGGGGCCTCAAAGAAACTAGGCTCCCAGGGGGTACCCCAACACTGAACATAGGGACTGGGGGGATCCCCAAACCTGAGATGGGCCTCACAGGCCATAGATAATCCCCAACACTGACATTTCAAGAACGGAACTGTCCCCATAGGGGAGCCTCAGAACCCCACTCTCATGGGTAGTCCTTCCTGGGAGTTGGGAGGGCTGAGGAAAAGGGAACATGGGGAGAACAGAAGCTAAAAATGACCTGAGTGGCCTGGAAGGAGACCCCCGCAGCGGGCAGGGGCCGGGTTCTCCTCCGGTACAGCCCGAGACCGAGGAGCAGCAGAGTACCGCAAGTTCAAAACCTGGTTTCTCTCTTCCCAGCCTCGGCCTTGGGAGGGTGAGAGAGCACGGAGCAAACCCCAGACATGAGGTGTGGGAGACCAGGATGCGTCATTCACAGAGGAGAAGAGGAAGGGATCCTGGGAGCCCCAGTTGGTGCGGGCAGTGTGGGAGCAATGGGGTGGTCACAGGCACACCGGAGCCTGACATCTGCTTTCCAAGGCCACCGCTTGGTCTCTGGGCTGGGGAGTTCCTGGGGGATCCCTGAGGACATCCTCAGGAGAGCCAGGGTTCAATGCAGGCCTCATAAAGGGTACGGTTGGAGTGCCAGGCCGTGTGGGAGATCCCAGCCATCGGACACCTCACAATGGCTCCCCGGGCCAAGAGAGTCTTCAACCCGAAAGAATCCCGCAGATAAACCTTCAGGGTGGGCGAAGGGTCACAGGAGACAGACAGACGGAGAAACAAAATGAGTTCCTGCTGGTGTCCCAGGTCCCCTCCCGACAGGGTGAACCCTTCCGCTCTCAAGGGTCGGCGGCAAGGAGGGCTACAGAGGTGGGGCAGTGCATGAAGAAAGGGGAAGGAATCCCAGGGGGCTCACCGGTTGCTCCTCCATCTCCAAGACCGTCTCATTTGCGTCATAGAAACCGAAGAAGCTACAAAGAGATTGAGGGTGGGCAGGGGAGGAGGTTATCAGGAGAGGTGGAGAAAATCAAGGTAGGCTAGGGGACTTCAGGAACTCATGGCAGCAAGGAAGACACTCAAAATGGGGATCCTGTACCTCATGAGGTGATACAGAGGCTACAGCATGGCTTCTACAGAGTCCCATCAAAAATGCATAACCTGAATCTACTCGTGAGGCAACAGCCGACAAACCCCAACTGAGGGACATTCTACAAAATGGCTGGTTCATACACCTCAAAAATTTCAATGTCAGAGACAAAGACTGAGGAAGTATTCCAGAAAAAAAAACAAAGACTAAAAAGACAGGACAAGTAATTGGGACTCATGATCCCAGGTTGGATCTTGCAGTGGATCTTTTTTTCCCCCTATGGGGACAACTGGAAAATATTTGAATCAGGTCTATAGAGTAGCCTATCCATGTTAAGTCCTGACTTTCATCACTGTACTGTGGCTATGTAAGAAATGTCCTATACACAGGAAACAGTCACTGACATACCGAAGTTTCAGGGATAAAGAGACCTCATGTCTACAACCTACTCTCAAACGGTTCACAAACACACCTAGACCCCGTGTGTATGCTTACAGAGAATGGATGAGGGCATAAACATGGTAAAATGTTAACATTCAGAAAGTCTAGGTGGAGAACACGTAAGATTGTTTTTGCAGTACTTTGGCAACTTATCAAGTATGAAATTATTCCAAAGTAAAAAGGTCTTAAATTTTTCAAAAGTACTATTTAATGACATGGGCCATGAGTGGGCACTGGCCATGAAGAACAAACATTACTGGGTAAGGGTGTAGGAGAGCAGCAGGGGCACACAGACCTGGATTTGAACTCCAGCTCTGCCGCACACTCCCAACTGTGTGTGGCCGAGCATCTTACTTACTCTCTTTGTCCTATCTAAAAATACTTCTTTGCAGAGAGGAAGTGAAGCCCCATGGTTAAGTTAGATAGCCTGACTTCACCAGTCACTGGCTCTATGAGGACTAAATAAGGTTTATTTGAAAAGTACTTAGAAGAGTGCCTTGGCATACAAAAGGTGCTATATTACTATCTTCAGAGGGTTGTGGAGGTAAAATGAGATAGAATAAATCCCATCCATGGGCGTCCATGACTCCTTCATTAAAAACCCTCCAAAGCCTTCCCATCTCACTCAAAATAAAAAGTCAAGGGCTATGGCTGCCAAGAGCTGGGGGGGAAGCAGGGATGGGGAGTTAATGTTTATTTTTTTAAGATTTTATTTATTTGTCAGAGAGAGAGAGAGAGCACAAGCAGGGGGAACAGCAGAGGGAGAGGGAGAAGCAGACTTCCCACTGAGCAGGGAGCCCAATGCAGAACTTAATCCCAGGACCCTGGGATCATGACCCGAGCCGAAGGCAGACGCTTAACCGTCTGAGTCACCCAGGCGCCCCAAGTTAATGTTTAATGGCTATGGAGTTTCAGTTTGGGAAGAAAAAAAAAGTTCTAGAGATGGATGATGGTGACAGTTACACAAGAATGTCAATGTGCTGAATGCCACTGAAGTGTACACTTAAAATGGTAAATTTTATGTTGTTTATTTTAGGGGGGAAAAATCAAGGGCCTGACTGCCCTACAAAGGCTACACATCATTGGCTCCCTGCTACCCATTTCATCTCATCTCCCACCCTCTCCCCAGCTCCCTGCACTCTAGCCACACTGGCTTCCTTATTCCTCACACCTGCCCCAGGACCTTTGTGGATGCTATTCCTTTCTCTGAGTCGTTTTTCCCCCCAGATTGTTGCACAGCTCCTTCCTTCACTTAAGTTTCTACTCAAATGGCAACTCTTCCAGGACTTGTCTGGCCACCGTCTGACAAAGGCTCCAGTCATCTTCCAATCCCTTCCCCTGCCTTCTCTTACCACCATCTGACATGTATGTTTACATTTATTATCTGTCTCCTGCACTACTAGATCATAAGCTACGTAAGAGCAGGGACTTCTCTTTCATTTACCGCTGCATCCCAATGGCCCAGAAAAGTGCCTGGACATACATACAGTGCTCAGTAAATACTTGTTGAGGACTAAAGTAGCTTAGGTGACATTTCAGATCACTCATGATGATCTGCAACAGAGGCCCACACATAGCACAATGGAGCCATGGATTTTCCTGAGGAACAGGATGGAAAGGACAGGGCTGGAGGCTATTACGGAAGCCCAGGTACGTAAAAGAGTTGGTAAGAAACATAAAATGGCATGGAACTATACACACACATCCTACAATGAGAATTTCCTGGTTTTGATATTGTGCTGTAGTTACATAGGATGCACTCATGGGGGGAACCGGATGAAGGATACATACCCAGGACCTCTCTAAACTATCTCTGCGGGAGCCTGGGTGGCTCAGTCATTAAGCGTCTGCCTTCGGCTCAGGTCATGATCCCAGGGTCCTGGGATCGAGCCCTGCATCGGGCTCCCTGCTCAGCGGGAAGCCTGCTTCTCCCTCTCCCACTCCCCCGCTTGTGTTCCCTCTCTCACTGTCTCTCTGTCAAATAAATAAATGAACACTTTAAAAAAATAAAATAAAAAAATAAACTATCTTTGCAACTTCCTGTGAATTTGTAATTATCTGAAAGTTAAAAGCTTTAACAAAGCAAGGGTTTAGGGATGGAGAGGAAGCAGAGTCTGCAGGCCTTAGTGACTGGCTGGATACAAGGAGTTGAGGGATGACTCCCACGTTTTGGTCTTGAGTGACAGGATCCGTGGAGGGTGGGGCATGAACTGGACAGGGGGAGGTACAGGCCAGTTTCAGGCCTGAGATGAAAATTGTGGGGGGCTGGGGGATGTCCTTAGCCCATCTTCAGGCCACACAGTCCCTTATTACCTAGACTGCCAGGGGGTAATAACACCATCATCAGGGCCCCCAATCAGCACCAGACGGCCCACACGAAGAAAGTTCTTCCTCCATGCTGAAGAGTGGGAAGAAAAGAGCTTGAGTCAGTCACAGGGGTCGGGCCAGGCTGGAGAGGGAAACATAGGGGGTCAGAGAGGCAGAAAATGGGACCCAGGTAGGAGCCTAGGGTCTCACCTGTGGCGTTGGGATGATCTCTTTCACCATTGATCAGGGCCAGGAAGCTGCTGGCATTCAGGTACAAGTCATCATGGTGGGGGTCTAGGTACAAACAACAGTTAGAAAGAGAGTCAGAGGGGCACCTAGGTGGCTCAGTTGTTAAGCGTCTGCCTTCGGCTCAGGTCATGATCCCAGGGTCCTGGGATCGAGCCCCACATTGGGCTCCCTGCTCTGCGGGAAGCCTGCTTCTCCCTCTCCCACTCCCCCTGCTTGTGTTCCCTCTCTCGCTGTGTCTCTCTCTGTCAAATAAATAAATAAAATCTTTAAAAAAAAAAAAAGAGAGAGAGAAGCAGGGCAAAGAGGCAAGACCAGAGGCTGGAAGGCCAATCAGGGGACTACAATAATAGACAAGGTGAATACTAATATAACAGTAACAACAATAATAATTGTAAACACTACAGCAAACACCTTTACCCAGCACCTATGATGCCACGTACTGTTCAAAGTACATTAAGTTCGTTAATGTATTTAATCTTTGCAACCCCCTATAGGGTAGATACTATATTATTATTTTACAGGTAAGGAAAACAGTCACAACCAAATATTTACTATCTGGCCCTTTAAAGAAAAAGTTTGCTGACCCCTGCCCCAGACTACACTCTGAAGTAATAAGGTAATACACATAAAGTGTTCTGAACAGTCCCTATTCACATAGTACGTGCTCAATACATGTAAATAACTATCTTCAGCATCACCGCTGTTGGTTATGGTACAGGGAAGCAGCAGGCCCCACCCCTAGGGTGCCCCCTCCATGCAGACCCCAGTTTGGCATCCCCTATTCACCGTGCCAGTAGTTGCAGATGGAGAATTCCTGGCCCCAAGGGCTATAGCAGATCCGGTAGAGGTTAGACCTCATGGAGGTAGGGAAGAGCCACTTCAAATAGTCCGTATCTGGCAAGAGAACAGCAGTGTCCAGTGGCCCCAAACCTCTGTGTCCCCAAACCTCGGGGCCCCCTATAGAGCCCACCATCCCCACTCACCTCCATACTGTCCCATTTGTGGAGAGGAGAGAGAGATGAAAGAATCCACATTGTGCTCATCCATGACGGAGAGCAGTGCCCGGCACACCAGGCCCCCTGGAAACAGAATGCCACATTAGGCTGAGACTCAGGCACAGCTAGGCCAACAGCCTCCCCACTCGCCCCCCCCCCCAACAAGTCCGTAAGGAGACTGAGGCCCAGAGAAAGCAGGCACACCCTGGGGCAAAAGGTTACACGTCATGTAAGTGACAGAGCCGGAATTAGATTCTGGGTCTTCTGACTCTTAACTGTAGGGTGCTTTTTACTGTCCCATTATCCCTTATGTCCAAGAACCATGGGTAATGGCAAAAGGGAGCAGTAGTTGGGGAAGCCTCCCTCCCACTGGGGACACAGAGCGATAAGACCCAGGTGCTGAGGGAAGTCAGAAAAGTAGGTCTCAGGTACTAGGGCTCTGGCTGGAACATCGGGGTTCAGAAAACGGGACACTAGGAAGTGTCCCTCAGATAAGGATCAAGCCTCAGATAGGGCTTAGAAGTTGGGAAGGGGAGGGCGCCTACCCTGCGAGTAGCAGATGAGATGCACCCCTTCGGGGGCCTTTGCCATGATGGGGGCCACAGCCTCTCCGAACCCTTGCACCTGTTCCCACAAGGGTCGCAAGCTCTCTCTCCCATCGAAGAGATCGAGCACTGTCACCACAGTCCCAGGGTGTGTCTGTGGGAAGGGGGCAATGCTGCAACAGGGGATGGACTATGAATCCCCTCCACACCCCCCCCCGGCCAGCGTCCACATGCCTACTGCGCCCTGCTAGAACCCGGCAACTCATCCCTCGACTCTCCCAACGCCGGCACCAGCTCCTCAAGGAACAGAGCAGGCCCAGAAGGGCAGCTTTCAGTTCCCCATTCTCCTTCCCCCCCGTCACTACAGACGCCTCCAACGCCCCACAACCGGGTTTCCCCTGCCAGACCTCGTTGATGTATTCCAGCAGGTGGCGGAAGCTGTATGAGCTGTCAAAGAGCCCGTGGACCACGATGACCGGTTTGTAGGAAGCGCGATGGGGCGCGGGGGCCGCGGGCAGCAGCCGCGGCTGCAGGAACGGCAACAGGAGCAGGATCCCCGCCGGGGAGAGCCGCAGCCCCCTGAGGCCCAGCATGCTCCCGCCTGAGAAGGGGGCGATGAGGGCCTGTGAGACAGATGGCAACACGCTCTCCCCTCGGAGCAGACGCCCGGCATTCGACACCTCCCGCCCGTGCTCACACTAGGTCCAGGTCACAAAATAGCCCGCTTTGAACTTACTTCAGGGCTGCAGAGAAACACACCCCCCTACACGTCGACGCACGGACACGCACCCGAAACCCCGCCCCCAACTCAGCGGGGACTCAGTCCCTAGGCCCAGGATCTTCCTAATGCATCATCCCAGCCATGCACGACCCTGGGTTTTGCAAGAAAAGACCCCTGAGCAGCAGCGCAGGCTCCTGGAGAATGCAAGCTCCCACCTGGCCTAGGTCCGTGAGCCTGGCTCCGCCTGCTAGTTACTTCTCCCTAGATTGGAACCCGCGGGGGGGAGGGGAAGGGTGTAAGGAGAGCGCGCGCAGGGGAATGACGGATGGGAGAGGGGAGGCTGCTAGGGGGTCGCGCTTCGCCGTCACGTCCGGGGCTTTCCCTGGCAACCGTGCCCGCGTCCCCTGTAACGCAGGCCGGGACCGGAGGGGCAATGGAACATTCCACTGCCTTCCGGGAGCGGGGGAGGAAGCAGGCAGAGCGATCCATTTAGGCCCGCGGGGAGAGGAAGAAGCGGCAAACATATCCTGGGAATCGAGAGGCCAGTCCAGGCCTTGCTGCACCAGCGACCCGAGGGTCCGATTTCCTGGCCGTGATTCGCCCCAATTCCCCCAATTCAGGCGTCCAGCTCCGCTGCGGAACATGAAGTTCTCTTTCCCCCAGGGTGGGGGGTGGGGGGGAGGGCGCTGGGGAATAGACCGGGGAAAAGCAGCCCTCCGCATTTCGTCCTACGCCGGATCAGGGCTGAAGCCAGCCCAGGCGGACCCCACCCTACCCCTACCCGCCCGCCGGCCGGCCCCAGGTCAGCGTCTTACAACTCTTCATTATGAAGTGCGTGTAGTGCCCTTGTGTCCAGGGACGCGAAGAGTCCTCGAGGCCCCTCGAGCTAAAAGTGCAGCCTGGCCCAGTTTCTCCTGGCCTACTCTACTCCGCGCCCGGTATACGACCCACCTCCAAGGGGCGGAGGGCCCCCGGGGCAGCGCTGACTCACGCTCGCGTGGTTTCCACCCGTCTTTCAACTTGAGGGACCCCCACAATCTGCCCTTAGCTGGGAGCTCCTGTGGGCGGCTTCCGACGCAGACCCTCGCACCGTGTCCAGACCCCCGAGCTCCAGGCGCCCGGCACCTCCGCCTGTGACCCCTTCCCGATACCTGGGTGGGCTTTTACTTAGCATTTAAAGGCGCTTCCCTTGAGGAAAAAGGTTTTCGAAGCTTGTCTGAATCCCTCCCTCTATTCACAAGGTCTTTGCAGGTCTAAAGTCTCAATAAAACCGATTTGTGCCCCGGGGTGTGTGATGTGAGGGTGGGGTGGCGGTAGGGGGTCAGGAGCGCACCCGAACGCCTTGGAAACTAGAACGACCAGTTTGGGGCCGTGACCTAAATGTCTGGAGCCTGGGACTGGTCCAGGCGAGGGCCTCAGCTCTGTAGGCTCCGCTTGGACGCGGAGGGGAAGGACACAGCCCGGGAGGGCGACTGCCTCAGGCGGGGGATGGGGAGGACTAATCTGAAGCTGGAGGCCGGGGACTGTGTTTTTGCAAAAAGCCCAACTCCTGTAAGTCTCAGTAGACTGCCTACCTTCACCTTCCTTCCCTATATAAGCGCTCCCAAGATACGACGAACAAATAAAGGACCGGAATTACAGCTGTGCTCCGACCCCCCCCCCCACCACTACCACACACTCCTGTCGATTCAGGAGGTGGCCTCGCGTCTTGGCAGGGGTGGTGGGTGGGTGGGTTGGATTTTAAAAAATAGATCTGAACACTGACGCGCCCAGGAACTCTAAGAAGCCCAATTATCAAAGGGGGAAAGGGAGACCAAGCACATATTCCCAAAACAGAGTTGCCAGAAATGAGCTGATCCATCCCCTCCTTCTCCCAAAGTGCTCAGCTCCTTCACCCTGGAGGAAAAGGTATCTCCGTATCCCCCAAGCTTCCTCTCTGTCCTCCCACCCCCACTGCCCCAGCCACAGGCCCAACTCCCGCTGAACCACTATAAACCCAAGCCCCCCACTTTACCTGCAGTTCACCCCAGGCCATAACCCTGGGAACTCTTCAAGCCATCGCAGGTCTCAGCTCTGCAGTTCTCCCTCATACACAGTTATCTTTCCTAAAGTGGGGGAAAGTAGAGCTAAGGATTTGGAAGAAGATCCTGAGAACTTTCAGGGACTCTGAGGGAAGCTGAGGAGGGGGGCCCCTGACTAGGGTGAACCAGATCCGGTGGGGACTGGGGTACTGAATCCACTGAACACCTGCTCACTTCCTCCCACGATATAATCACTACAGCCAGTCTTAGAGGGGAAGACTCTAGAGAATTCTCCCTCCCTCCTTCCCTCCCTTGGTCCCACCCGCCCTTCCTGGTCTTACTTGCCTCCCTGTTTCCATGACAACTCCAAGGGAGCCCAAACTGGGGGCTTGAATGCCCGGGTGAGAGGAGGAGAGACGGAGTGAGGGTACCTCGGAAACTCTCCCCCTCCCTCTCCTCGGTCCCTTTAAGCTCCCCCCCCTCCCTGCTCTCCCTCCGCCCCCCGCCGCTGTCTTCATCTCTCCATCTCTGTGCTGCTGCCGGCTGCGCAATCTGCACACCGAGACTCCGACGCCAGCCAGGGACCCCGACTCCTGCTACAGGGACCCTGTCCCAGCGAGACCACAGGCATGTCATCGGAAAAGTCAGGTAAAAAAACAACAACAAAACCTGCCCTTTCCACCATCTCCAGACTCTTCCCCCCATCCTTGGCCCCAACCCCCTCCCTCCCTTACCCCTGGGGGGGGGGGGGGTTTGATTCTGTTTCACTCCCCTTCTGTCCAGCTCTCAACCCCCCATCCCCCTTCTCTTTCTATATCCCTCCCTTCTCTTCCTTTCCTCCTTCCAATCTCAGCCCTCATCCCCTTGCCAGCAACACGGAAAGGGGACAGGTTGAAAGGGTGAGGGAAGTACAGAGTGGCCTAGCATCAGCCAGGTACTGCAGGGATAGCATCATTGGGAGTGACAGATGGACAGATGACACTGGCTTGCATGGAGACATCCAGTGGAGATATATAAAGATATGATCAGATGGAGGTTGTCAGGGGAGTGAAATCCAGAAGACCCTTCTTTATCTGCCCCAAAAGAGGAACTGACTGGGATTCCCAGAGAGGCTAGGGCACCCCGCCCCAGGACAAGAAGGCAGAGTGGAATATGTCATCGCACATGTGTTTATACAACTGTTGACTTGAGCAAATGTTAACACAGTGTTGCATGTCTACACATGTGCACACACAGGACTAGCTCAGATGGGCAAGCCCAAGGCAGCCGTAGCTTGGGTGGCCAGTGAAAGCTAGGTATGGGCACATTGCTGTAGATGGAGAAGAGTGGAGGAGAGTTGCGACCTCAAAACTAGATTGAAAAAAAGAAGGGGGGGGACAGATGGCCTAGATACAACCCCTTTCCTGCCCCAAGACCAAGAGATGGCTTCTCACCCGTCTCCTCTGTCTCTCCCATTATCTTTCTCCATCCCTGGCCCTCTGTGTCTCCCCTTTACCCCCTTCCTTATCTCTTCTCTGCCTGTCTTGTCTCTGTCCCCATACCCTCTCCTCCGCTCACCACCCCCAGGCCTCTCAGACTCAGTCCCCCACACCTCTCCACCACCCTATAATGCCCCCCAGCCCCCGGCCGAACCCCCCGCCCCTCCCCCACAGGCAGCCCCTTCCTCTCACCACCACCACCACCACCACTACCACCAGTCCGGGACCGCCACCCTCCCGCGCTTAGGGGCAGGCGGCCTGGCTTCTTCCGCGGCCACTGCTCAGCGCGGTCCCTCATCTTCCGCCACTCTGCCGCGGCCACCACACCACGCCCCGCCCGGCCCGGCCGCCGGGGCGCCCCCACCCGGCTGCGCTACCTTGCCCCGCATGCCACCCGACCCTTACCTGCAGGAGACTCGCTTCGAGGGCCCACTGCCCCCGCCGCCGCCAGCCGCCGCCGCGCCGCCCCCGCCAGCGCCCTCTCATACTGCCCAGGCTCCGGGCTTCGTGGTGCCCACGCACACGGGGGCGGTAGGCACGCTGCCACTGGGGGGCTATGTAGCCCCCGGCTACCCCTTACAGCTGCAGCCTTGCACTGCCTACGTGCCGGTCTACCCGGTGGGCACGGTGAGTACAGGGTGGACAGGGTCCCGGGAGGAAGGGCTGGAGACACACTGGGGGCTGGTGGGATAGAGAAACAGGGCCACGGGACCGGGCAGGTTCCTAGGACAAGGCCTAGGGAGAGGAGGGACTGAGGAAAGGCTTGGGAATGTGTGTGTGTGGTGGGGTGAGGGGGAGGATCTGGCGGTCAGTTGGGATCAGAGATCAGGGTCTGAGAAGGGGAACGGAGCACAGAAGTCCAGAGGACGTTTGAAAGAAGGAAAAGATTGAGGGGGAGAAGAAATGAAATCTGGGGACCAAGGAGGAGAAAGGAGAAGAAACCTGGAACTGACTGAGTAGGGAAGGCAGATACTTGGGGAGAAGAAACAAGGCCTGAAGTGAGCCGGGGCTGCACTGATGGGGCCATACCTTCCGGGGAGGGAGTGTGGAGACCGCTAAGAATACAGGGTAATGACAGCAACCAAGAGAAGAGAGGGACCTACGCCGAATTCATGGGTGTCCTGGAAGGGTAGTGGATAAGTTCCTTTGAGAAGCAAAGTGCAAGAATGGTGCCTTAAAAACCACTCTGCCAGACGCAGAACGTTGGTGGGCTAAGAGAGGATGGGAATGACGTTCTGTCCTCTCCCTGCACAGCCCTATACAGGCGGGACCCCGGGGGGAACAGGAGTAACCTCCACGCTCCCCCCGCCGCCCCAGGGCCCAGGGTTGGCCCTGCTGGAGCCGAGGCGCCCGCCGCACGACTACATGCCCATCGCGGTGCTGACCACCATCTGCTGCTTCTGGCCGACGGGCATCATCGCCATCTTCAAGGCCGTGCAGGTGCAAAGGGGGAGTCGAGGGCGGCGTTTGGGAAGGGCGGCCTCACTCGGTTTTTCCTGTTCTAAGGGAGTGCTGGATGTTCGGGGGAAGCATCTCAGAGGGCGCAGCAGCTCTGATCCTCTTGCTTCCGCCCTTCCCCCGCAGGTGCGCACGGCCTTGGCCCGCGGAGACATGGTGTCTGCCGAGATCGCTTCACGCGAGGCCCGGAACTTCTCCTTCATCTCCCTGGCGGTGGGTATCGCAGCCATGGTGCTCTGTACTATCCTCACCGTAGTCATCATCATTGCCGCGCAGCACCACGAGAACTACTGGGACCCGTAACGACTCGCCCGGCCCGGCCCCACCCCGCGCCCCTCAACCTCCCAAGCGCGTTCTGCAGCCACGCCGCGGATCCAGTGGGTGCCCCGCACACCTGCCTCTGGGGCCACCAAATTTCGATACATCCTAAACTCGGCCTCCACGGAACTTCTCGCCTTGCGGGCACGCTCCGAATCCAGTTCCTCAGGAACCCCGAAAAAACCCCCACCCCCAGAAATACCACTTCCCAGGATCCCCGCCAAATGCCCGGCCCTCAGTCACTCCAGTCCCCCGCCGCCTCTAAATGCAGCGCCCCCAGCCGAGCTCCTTCGGTCTCCGCTCCCCAGCCGGAGACTGGTCCCCAAAGCCCCGCCTCCTCTTTAGGCTCCGCCCCGGCTCCGACAAAACCCCGCCTCCAGGTCGGCAGGCTCCGCCTTCTTTTTGTCCCCGCGGGGTGATTCAGTCCAGTGATTGGGTTGTGGCCATAAGGCTTCTCCCCACACTGACAGACTCCTCCCCTTCTCCTGGCGCAGGGACCTAGCCCCGGGGTAGCCACGCCCCCACGCTCTCTCATCTTTTCGTAGTACAGTTTTGTCTCTTCCACCCCGGTCTCTTCCTATTTTCTTGCTAATCCCAGAACCTCTACTTTTGGTATTTTTGGAATGAGATTTGGGAGGTTCCCAGTTTAGGACCTTTAACCCTGGGATGACGAAAGCCCCCGTTCTCTGTAAATATTCCCTTCCACCTATCCCAACCAGTGGGCAGCTGGGCAGAAGGTAACCCAGGGTACGGACCTCCCAGCGTCGGGAGGAGCCAGCCTGCTCCCCGCTCCCCTCGGCAGTCCCCACCTTGTTCTGATTTGTGTGTGAGTGTGTGTGTGAATTTCTGAAAGAATATTAAAGAGACTAAGTGGATTTATCACCCGCAATTCCAAAGACTGCAGCCTTGCAAAGACCCTCCTCTTTTGTTTGCCCCTTTTACCTCCCCTTAGCTTCCCTTCCAAGGGAAAGAGATAAAGAAAACTGACAGAGACAAAAGTGGGAGGAGCAGATCTCCAAGACACCAGAAAGACAGACACAACCCTGGGGGCTGGGGGCAGGGGCAGGGATCTCCTTAGGAATTCCACCAGGGAGATCTGGTATGAGGTCCATTCTTGATGGGGATTTCTTTCCCTAGTACACATTCCCACTTCCTACTAGACTGGGCTTAGGGCTGTGAAGAGAGAGCATTTACAGTTAGACCCAATATCTATCCCCAGAACTCCAGGAAATCAGGAGAAAAGGACAGACTGTTCTGAGGAAGTTGGTCAGGGACAGGGTGGCAGAGAAAAGATGCCAACTGCCTACAGCTGTTCCTGCCTTTGAGCCAGAGGGTGGCAAACAATTTCGATTAGAGCCCTACGTGGTTTGTTGTACCTGTAAAAGCAAAGGGAGCAGAGTGCTAAGGGAGGCCATCTCAATCCATTCAGGTTGCTGTAACAAAAATACTAGACTGGGTGGCTTATAAGCAGCAGAAATTTATTTCTCACAGTTCTGTAGGCTGGAAGTCTGAGAGCATAGCAGAGTCGGGTGAGGGCCCTCTTCTGAGTTACAGACTTATCATTGTATCCTTACTGGTTAAGGGGCAAGGGAGCTCTATAGGGTCTCTTTTATAAGAGCCCTAATCCCATTCATGTGAGCTCCACCCTCTTGACCTAAGCACCTTCCAAAGACCCCACCTCCTAAAACCATCAAATTATGCATTATGATTTCAACATATGAGTTTTGGAGGGACCACAAACATTCAGAACACAGCAGAGCCCCAGGGAGGAGATCACTAGGCTCTGAAAGTCCAGCTGGAGCTAGTTGCCCTCTCCTAGCCTGAGGTCAACCAGGAGGCCTCTGGTGGGGGTGGGGGCGGTGCATAAGCAGTGGACTCAGTATCTTCAGCTGTACACCTGCAGGCCGGGGTTCTATGCTGAATTTGTGCATTCATACAACATGAGTCTGCAGGATGCTGGCGTGACATCTGCTGAAACAAGGGATGCGATCACTGACCTCATGGGTTTTAGGATCTAGAAGGAACGCCATCCACTGAGACAGGAGCCGTGGGAGGAGGATGGGATGGAGTAGGGAAATTGTGAGCTCTCCTTTGGACGTTTCAGATCTTACGTGCTTCGCTCACCAAACAGATTGAAAAGAGAATTCACATTTGCAGCTTCCGCTTCCTCACCACCTACTCACTAGCTGACCCCCCCCCCCTTAAATAAGTATTGTCAGGGATGTGTCTGTGTCTCTTTCTTTCATACCCACTATTTCTTAACCCTTTTTTTTTTAATTTCTTAACCCTTTAAAATATTCTTCCACTCCCCACTCTACTGAAACTGCTCTCTCAAATCGTACCCAATGACCAGAAGTTACCAAGAACCAAAATCAATGGTATTTGCAGAGTATGTGCACACTGCCTCTCTGAACCCTCCTAGGTCTGTCCCTTGACCCTAGACTCTCCACTCCCTCGGTCCAGGGACATGTAATCTTTGCCCCCATCTACTTCCGCACATACTTCTAATCATCCCCCTCCTCCTCTCCTCTCCTTTTTTCTCCTCCCTTCTCCTAAGTATCCATCTCTAGGTTTTTTCCTTTTCTGAGACGTTCCCTTAAAAATCTCATCTACTCCAGACTCAGATATCATTTCTAACTAAATGTTTCTCTGCCATAGACTGAGTGTTTGTGTTCTCCCCCAAATTCATATATTGGAATCTAATCCTAGTGTGATATGGGGCCTTTGGGAGGTGATTAGGTCATGAGAACAGACCCTCATGAATGGGACTAGTACCCTTCTAAATGAGACCCCAGAGAGTTCCGTTGCCCCTTCCACCACATGAGGACACAGTGAGAATTCAACCTTCTATGTCCCAGAAGGGGCTCTCACCCTATACCAAGTCTGCCAGCACCTGGATCTTGGACTTTCCAGTCTCCAGAACTGTGAGGCATTTCTGTTGTTTATAAGCCACGCAGTTTATGGTATTTTGTTATAGCAGTCTGAGTTGACTGAGACATTCTCCAACCTATATATATGTAGGCATTCTTCCAGCGCCAGTGGAATATGGCCACATGGACCACGCTGCTGATCCTCTAAATTTGGCATGTTCCAAACCAAAATTATGAAATGCCATGGAAAACCTGCTTCCCTGTTTCTGTTAATGGCACCATTTCCCCATCACCCTTGTCTGAAAACTTGAGGCTTCCTCCATCTTCCTCCTGCCTTTACTTTTGGTGTACTGTCAAGCCAAATCAATTCTATCATCATAATATCTTTTGAATCTGTAACTTTTCCTCAGCCCTTGTCTGAAAAATGACCTCATCTAGGATTGCTGCAACAGCTCTTCTAAAAGGTCACCCTACTTCTTGCCTCTTGCAGCTCCCGGTTTCCCTCAACACTGCTGTCCCTAAACACATTTCTTTTATAGCTCCACTGCTCAAAAGCCCTTCAAGATTCCCTATTGCTTACTCAATTATTTATAAAATTGTAATCTGGCCTTCAACCCCTTCCATAATTTAAAAACATCCAGCTTTCTCTCTTCAACCTAATCTCCAACCAAACTGAATTACTTATCATTCCCACCCCCAGGTCCTTGCCCAGCTGTTCTCAAATCTTAGACCTCATTCTCTAAACTCTATCTCTTACAAACCAAATTGTTTGCTGCTTGTCAGGTGTTTCAGACCACATCTGAGCTTGTGCTCATGATGTTCTCCTCCTTCACATCTGCATCTCCACTTGGCCAAAACTTCAGGACTCAGATTAATTCACCCCCTGACTCAAGCCAGAAGGAATTTCTCTCCTATGGTTTGAACTAAAGCAGTGGTTTCTATAAACAGAGCTCCAGACATTCCTTGGAGCACAGATTCTCATCCCTGGCTATACATTAGAGTCACCTGGGAGCATTTAAAAATCCCAAAGCCCAGGTCACATCCTGAACCAATTAAATCACAATCTCCGGAGGTGGGACTCAGGCATCAATATTTCTTTAGACATCCTCAGATAATTCCAAGGGGTAGCTAAGGTTGGGAATTACAGGCTTAAAGGCAGTTTAGGGACCACAAAGGGAGAAGGGGGAAGCCCAAAAGGTGTGGCTTCAACTAGAGCAACATTCGTTAACAGAAAGTTCTGCAGGTCTAACACTATACATTGTTTACTTTATCTGCATTTTCCCATCTCTTCCCACCTGAGATCTTGATGCACACGTCTTACTTTGAGAGCTGCTTGAAGGCAGGAGCCAAATTTGGCTTTTCTCTGGTTTTTAGATCCTCATCGGATAAAACCTCTTGTACCAATCTTTGAACTCAATTGAATGGAAGAGAATTAGGCAGAGGAAGAAGTGACTCACAATGACTTCTTCCAGATCACTTCACCCAGACTCCTGGAGCCTGGAGACATATTCATTTGATTCTGGAGTGAAGTGAAGGCATATTCCAATTTGATTCTCCACCCACTTTATCTCAATTCCCTCCCAGCATGGTGCCCTTGGTTCTTGCACCACCATGGACAGAGATTCCATCCTCTGGGAGAGGCTCTGGCCCCTTCTGACATCTACACGGGAGATTTAATTCCCCCATGATTTGATTCTGGGTCATCATTCCCCCTAATTCATATTGAAAATTTAGTACCTAGGTTACTGTCTTCCTCTCTACCACCACCTCTGTCATTTCATTATTTTGGGTGGCTTTGATATCCCTGTAGATAACCATCTAGCATAATGGTCAGGTCCTGGCCTTCCTCACTTCCACGGAGGTTTTTCCCCACTCCTTAGCCACTCTTCTCCCGCTGTCATACCTTCAACTTGGTTACCATCAATAACAGCCACCTCTCCCAAATCTGTTCAGTCTTTGCATGTCACCCCCTCCTCCACTCAGCATTCCATTCCAAAATTCTTCAATCCCATGAAAGATCTTCCAACCATCAACTCTCTCACACTTCATTATATTTGATCCCCTCAATTTTTCATTCCCCTCATTACCCAGTGTAGATCCCAAGGTTCAACACTACCATCACCTCTCAGCCCTTGCCCTATATTCTTGGCCCTTCTCCTTCAGACACATTTTAGCCCTGGTTAAATGCAACTCTGCCTGTTCCACACCTGCACCCAGCAGCTGAATGTGTCTGAGGAAAAACACACAGTCATATTGACTGGTCTCACTTCCTTTCAGTCCTCAGAATGGCCTGCTCACATTTCCCCAGGCAGTTCACATTCCCCAAATCTGAGACCACAATTTCACAAGATGATGACCTTTCTTCCTATTCAGTGAGAAAATAGAAATTTTCAGAAGACAGATGTCAAAGAGGTCACTGCCTATGTTCTCCTCTAGGATTTTGATGGATTCCTGTCTCACATTGAGGTCTTTCAACCATTTTGAGTTTATCTTGGTGTATGGTGTTAGAGAATGGTCGAGTTTCACTCTTCTGTATATAGCTGTCCAATTTTCCCAACACCATTTATTGAAGAGACTGTCTTTTTTCCATTGCATATTTTTTCCTGCTTTGTTGAAGATTATTTGACCATAGAGTTGAGGGTCCATTTCTGGGCTCTCTATTCTGTTCCATTGGTCTATATGTCTGTTTTTGTGCCAGTACCATGCTGTCTTGATGATCACTGCTTTGTAATATAGCTTGAAATAGGGCAATGTGATGCCCCCAGCTTTCTTTTTCTTTTTCAACATTTCCTTGGTGATTCGGGGTCTTTTCTGATTCCATACAAATTTTAGGATTGTTTGTTCCAGCACTTTGAAAAATGTCATTGGAATGGGCCAAAGACATGAACAGACATTTTTCCAAAGAAGACATCCAAATGGCCAACAGACACATGAAAAAGTGCTCAACATCGCTCGGCATCAGGGAAATCCAAATCAAAACCTCAATGAGATACCACCTCACACCAGTCAGAAGGGCTAACATTAACAAGTCAGGAAACGACAGATGTTGGTGGGGATGCGGAGAAAGGGGAACCAACCTACACTGTTGGTGGGAATGCAAGCTGGTTCAGCCACTCTGGAAAACAGTATGGAAATTCCTCAAAAAGTTGAAAATAGAGCTACCATACGACCCAGCAGCTGCACTACTGGGTATTTACCCCAAAGATACAAATGGAGGGATCCGAAGGGGTACGTGCACCCCAATGTTTATAGCAGCAATGTCCACAATAGCCAAACTGTGGAAAGAGCCAAGATGTCCATCAACAGATGAATGGATAAAGAAGATGTGGTATATATATAAATGGAATATTATGCAGCCATCAAAAGGAATGAAATCTTGCCATTTGCAACAACATGGATGGAACTGGAGGGTGTTATGTTGAGTGAAATAAGTCAATCAGAGAAAGACATGTATCCTATGACCTCACTGATATGAAGAATTCTTAATCTCAGGAAACCAACCAAGGGTTGCTGGAGTGGTGGGGGGTGGGAGGGATGGGGTGGCTGGGTGATAGACATTGGGGAGGGTATGTGCTATGGTGAGCACTGTGAATTGTGTAAGACTGTTGAATCATAGACCTGTACTTCTGAAACAATTAATACATTATATGTTAAAAAAAAGAAGAAGAAGAAGATAGCAGGAAGGGAAAAATGAAGGGGGGGAAATGGGAGGGGGAGATGAACCATGAGAGACTATGGACTCTGAGAAACTAACTGAGGGTTCCAGAGGGGAGGAGGTGGGGGGATGGGTTAGCCTGGTGATGAGTATTAAAGAGGGCACGTACTGCATGGAGCACTGGGTGTTATGCACAAACAATGAATCATGGAACACTCCATCAAAAACTAATGATGTAATGTGTGATGATTAACATAACAAAAAAAAGAAGAAGAAAAATGTCATTGGAATTTTTGATCGGGATGTCATAGAAGGTATTGATTGCTCTGGGCAACATAGACTGTTTTTTTTTAAGATTTTATTTATTTATTTGACAGAGAGAAACACAGTGAGAGAGGGAACACAGCAGAGGGAGTGGGAGAGGGAGAAGCAGGCTTCCTGCAGAGCAGGGAGCCCAATGCGGGGCTCGATCCCAGGACCATGGGATCATGACCTGAGCCAAAAACAGACACTTAATGACTGAGCCACCCAGGCTCCCCCAACATAGACATTTTAACATTTTATTCTTCCAATCCATGAGCATGGAGTGTTTTTCCATCTTTTTGTGTCTTTTCGAGATACATCTCCAAAGTCTAGTGAAACAAAAACAAAAATGAACTTTGGGGACTTCTGTGCAGCAAAGGAAACAGTCAACAAAACAAAGAGGCAACCCACAGAATGGGAGAAGATATTTACAAATGACACTACAGATAAAGGGCTGGTATCCAAGATCTGTAAAGAACTTCTCAAACTCAACACCCAAAAACCAAATAATCAAGTCAAAAAATGGGCAGAAGACATGAACAGACACTTCACAAAAGAAGACATACAAATGGCTAACAGACACCTGAAAAAATGTTCATCATCATTAGCCATCAGGGAAATTCAAATCAAAACCACATTGAGATACCACCTTACACCAGTTAGAATGGAAAAAATGGATGAGGCAAGAAACAACAAATGTTGGAGAGGTTGTGGAGAAAGGGGAACCCTCTTACACTGTTGGTGGGAATGCAAGTTGGTACAGCCACTTTGGAAAACAGTGTGGAGGTGCCTCAGAAAATTTAAAAATAAAGTTACCCCATGACCCAGCAACTGCACTCCTGGGTATTTACCGCAAAGACACAGATGTAGTGAAAAGAAAGGCCATATGCACCCCAATGTTCATAGCAGCAATGTCCGCAATAGCCAAACTGAAAAGAGCCGAGATGCCCTTCAACAGTTGAATGAATGAAGAAGACGTGGTCCATATATACAATGGAATATTACTCAGCCATCAGAAAGAATGAATACCCAACTTTTACATCAACATGGATGGGACTGGAGGAGATTATGTTAAGTGAAATAAGTCAAGCAGAGGAAGTCAATTATCATATGGTTTCACTTATTTGTGGAACCTAAAGAATAGCATGGAGGACATTAGGAGAAGGAAGGGAAAAATGAAGGGGGGGAGTCGGAGGGAGAGATGAACCATGAGAGATTATGGACTCTGAGGAACAAACTGAGGGTTTTAGAGGGGAGGGGTGGGGGGATGGGTTAGCCCGGTGATGGGTATTAAGGAGGGCACGTACTGCATGGAGCACTGGGTGTCATATGCAAACAATAAATCATGGAACACTACATCAAAAACTAATGATGTACTGTATGGTGAATAACATTACATAATAAAATTAAATTTAATTAAATTAAATTTAATTTAATTTAATTTAATTAAAAAAAGAAAGAAATTTTCAGAAGAGAACTTCCTCCTGGTTTCACCCCCAAATCTACTAGGCCACTTGCATCTCGGCTGTATTTATTGCCTTCTCCTTGTTACTGCAGAGAAGCTGACCTGCTTCCAGCCACCACCCCATCTGTGTACTGGGATCCTGTCCCTTCTCACCTCTCAGAAACAGGACTCTTGAAATTAACTCCTATCTCTCCTGCACAATCAGTTTCCCTCTCTTTACTGAAACATTCCCATCATCATGCAAAGATGTTGTAATAATATACCTCGTCTTTGAGAAGGAAAAAAAAAGCCCACCTCATTTTTTTCTACTCATCTATGCAGTGAAAGCACAACATTCAGAATAGTGGATACCCCTTGGCAGGAGAGGAATTCCAATCAGAGAGGAGTATACATAGGGAACTTTAACAATAACAGGAAGATTTTCTTTTCTCTCTTTAAAAATTTATTTATTTATTTTAGAGAGACAGAGCGAGGGGGTGGGGCACAGAGAGAAAGGAGCAAAGAGCATGACACACAGCTTGATCCCAGGACCCTGAAATCATGACCTGAGCAGAAATCAAGAGTCAGATGCTTAACAGACTCAGCCACCCAGGCGCCCCAGAAAGATTTTCTTTCTTTTTTTTTTTTTAAGATTTTATTTATTTTTTTGACAGAGAGAGACACAGCAAGAGAGGGAACACAAGCAGGGAGAGTGGGAGAGGGAGAGAGAGAAGCAGGCTCCCTGCTGAGCAGGGAGCCCGATGCAGGGCTCGATCCCAGGACCCTGGGACCATGACCTGAGCCGAAGGCAGACGCTTAACGACTGAGCCACCCAGGCGCCCCAAAGATTTTATTTCTTAAGCAGCATGATGTTCATTAAATTACTTTGTAATATATATGCACCAAGATTGAGAAACCCTGGGCTAGACCACCAGCAACTTTTGACACAGCTGAATGATCCTTCCTCTTTGAAATGCTTTCTTCACTTTAATACTCTTTCTGGATCCAATTAAAGAAAGTATTATATTCCCTAGTTCTTTATTTTCTGCTCCTTCTGTCTTCACTGACCACTCCTACTTCTCTTCTAGACTCCCACATATTACAGGGCCTCAGGACTCTTCCCTTGATCCACTCCCTAATCCAAGCTCCCATGCTACCATTGTTCCTTGACTAGCCCCTTAACTGGATTTTCTCCTTCCATTTTTGACTGATACAGTCCTTCCCCCATGCAGAAATCAGAGTGATCTTTTAAATCACCAGATGATATCACTCACCTTGCTTAAACCTTCTGATGGCTACCATTTATACACTTAGAACAAAATCCAAAATACTCACATTGGCCTATGAAGCCTGCCTGAACTTGTTCTTCTCTACCTCTTTGACTTCATCTCCTCCCGCCTCTTGCCTTGCTTACTCTGCTCCACCCACTCTGGCCTCCTTGCTGTTCTCATAACTCCTATGAATTTAACATAAAAATCCTATTCCCTCCTGCCTTGGGGCCTTTGCACTCCTGTTTTTATCTTCCTGGACACTCTTCCTCCAGTTATCTGCGCACCTGTTCCCTTACAGCATGCATGTCTTTACACAAATATCACCACCACAAGGAGGCTTTCCCGCATCACTTGATTAAAAACAGCACAATGCCTGGTATTGTGGTCAATACCAATAATGCATGGTCAAGATTCAGTAAAGAGCAGCTTTTATCATTAAATGTTTCACTGTGGAAAAGTCTGCCTTTCACAGCTTCATCCTGCCTGAAAACCCTGCCTATAAGGGATATACAAGCAAAATGTTTTGGGAGCAAAGAGGAGGGAGGAACAATTTTGACATAAATCCCAGCAGAACTAAAACCACAGAAACCACCAAAGCTAAACAGAAGGAGAAATTTATTTAGCCTTTGGAAAGCTAGAATTTGTGTCTCTCATGCTGATGATAAATGGCAGAGAGTAAGTGCAGCATATGGTTCCATGTGGTGAGTATGGAATGCAGGGGAATGTGAGGGTATAAAAAATTCCAACCAGTTTGATGCCTTGTGACAGGGCAGCCTGCACTGAGTATTGAAACAGTCTGGGAAAGCTGAGATTGACAAGCCAGAGATGAATAATACTGACTGTAAAGTGGCTTTCATTTCCTTATCTCGCCTGCCTTGTATTGCTTCCTTCACCTGCAATAAATCCTTTCTATCTCTGCAGATCAAAATTACGGCCATCCTCCAAGGCTCAACCCTCTGGACTCCTTTTCAGATCACCCCCAGTTGGAAATAACTTCCCTGCCACTTACCACTTTCACTATTGCATCTGGAGCTTTTGTTAACTATGACACCTTACCCTTTATTAGACTGCTTGTGGGGATCTCTGTATTTATATCCATTTTTCTTATTTATTATTTTAATTAACATATAATGTATTGTTGGTTTCAGAGGTACAGGTCTGTGATTCATCAGCCTTATATAATACCCAGTGCTCACTACATCACATGCCCTCCTTATGTCCATCCCCCAGTTACCCCATCCCTCCACCCCCCTCCCCTTCAGCAACCCTCAGTTGGTTTCCTATGATTAAGAGTCTCCTATGGTTTATTTCCCTCTCTGGTTTCATCTTGTTTTATTTTTTCCTCTCTTCCCCGATGATCCTCTGTTTTGTTTCTTAAGTTCCACATATCAGTGAGATCATATGATAATTGTCTTTCTCTGATTGACTTATTTCACTCAGCATAATACCCTCTAGTTCCATCCACATCATTGCAAATGGCAAGATTTCAATTTTTGATGGCTGCGTAATATACAATTGTGTGTGTGTGTGTGTGTGTGTGTGTGTACCATATCTTCTTTATCCTTTCATCTGTTGATGGATATCTAGTCTCTTTCCATAGTTCGGCTATTGTGGACATTGCTGCTATGAACATTGGGGTTCAGGTGCCCCCTCGGATCATTACATTTGTATCTTATAAATACCCAGTAGTGCAATTGCTGGGTCATAGGGTAGCTCTATTTTCAACTTTTTGTATCTCCATGTTTCGTTAACAAATTCTGAGTACACAGTAAAGATTATTGAATGAATAAGAATCTTACTTCACCCAGGGCAGGTGTCACATGCTATGTGTGTTTGAAGACAACAGGTAACAACCACCAGCTCACAAATTATCATGCACCAGCTCCTGAACCTCTTCTCGGTTTCTGCCATCAGGTTAGATCTTTGATGAAAGCAAAACAATGCCCCCATGGAGCAGGAACAGACCCATAAGAAACTGATGGTTGCCAGAGGGGAGGGGGCCGGGGGGTGGGCAAAGTGTGTGAAGGGTAACAGGGGATACAGGCTTCCAGTTATGGAATGAATAAGTCACAGGGATAAAAGGTACATCATAGGGGATATGGTCAATGGTATTATAATAGTGTTGTATGAGTGACAGATGACCTCTACACTTGTGTGAGCATGGCATAACATATAGACCTATCCAATCATTACATCATATGCTTGAAACTAATGTAACATTGTGTGTCAACTATACTTCAATTAAAAAAAAACCCACACACAAAATGCCCTTATGGAATAGGGCAAGGAGAGTAGCAGAATATGGCTAGGTCCTCTGAGCCACCTTGGAAGGAGGTGACTCAGAAAGAAGGAAAGACGGACAGAGGTGACGCCAGGTGGGATTTAAAAACATTTACAGGTAAATCCTCAGAAACTTGTCAAATATGGGTCTTTCCCTCAGAATGATCTTCAACAGCATTAAGTGCCCCCTGTAATGACTTGGATGAAGGGAGAATTTTTCCAGCACAGGAGTTATTGTCCATAATCACAGATTGCAGAAGCAGTGACCCCCCCACCACCCAAGTCCTTCCATTCTCCCAGATGTCCCTTTGACGTTGACTTTCCTAACATAGAGTCTTCCTTAATCTCATTCCCTTTCCAGGGGTTCCTGTGTGCTGCTCCCCCGCCCCCATCCCTCTCACCTGAGGCAGGGGAAATGTCTTAGACAGACACAGGGTAAGTCATGTCCCAAAGCATCCATACAATTAGGTGTTGGTGAGGTTTGTCCTTGCAACACCAAAAGAAGAAAGAGAACAGAGGACATTTGTAGTAGGAGGTTGGAATTGAGTCTAGTCACTTGGAGAAGGTTCCTTTTCATCTCCTCCCCTCAAGGCTGCTCTTCTTCCAGTTCATTCTCAAATCTTTAGGGGAAAGAGAAAGGAAACATTACTCCTTCCTCACTCCCCCATCCAAGCTTCTACCCCAACAGGTAAGCAAAATTTCACTTGTCATCCTCTTTTTATGTCCTCCTCAGATCCCATGTTCTCTAGTCAGGCCTGGGGATATAATCCTCCTAGCTTGTTTCCCTGCTTCTCTTCCTGATTCCTCAGTGACTATCTCTAGGGAGCTGAGCCCCAGCATAATGAGACTCAAGGGGCAGGGAACCAGAAGAGAGCAAGCAGTGAGTCAGTTAACACTCATGCAGCAACACTTTGTGGAAGAACCAATGCTCTTCCCCATTTCTGAGCTCTCCACATCTTGGTCCCTTCCTACTCCTCAAGTTGAAACCTGGGGGAGTCTAAAGATCCACGGATTTCTCCTCTGAGGATTCTGAGTCCTCTTTTGTAAAACTTAAATTCTGTGTTTTCATTTTGATGAAATTCGAATTTTATTTATTTAAAAATAAAAATATTTTCATTTTGGATGATTTGGATTACTTTTCTTAGGAGTTTATGTGCCTATATTTGTATGTGTTTCTAGTCAGGTGACAAGGGATCACCTGAAGAGACACAGTCGACCACTTAATTCAGTGGTTTTCAATATGGGATCTATATAGAACTGAGATTCAGTTCTAACTCATTCTTTGAAGGGCAGCAAAAAATGTCTCACCCCCAAGAAATACCCCCTAATCCTTCATCCACTCTCATAGCATCTCACATGTTATGTGTGTTTGAAGACAACGGGTAACAACCACCAGCTCACAAATTATCATGCACCAGCTCCTGAACCTCTTCTCGGTTTCTGCCATCAGGTTAGATCTTTGATGAAAGCAAAACAATGCCCCCATGGAGCAGGAACAGACCCATAAGAAACTGATGGGTCTTATGCCACTGTAATTAGTGCCACTGTAATTAGTATTCCCTTGGCCAGACTAGAAGTTCCCTGAGATCAGGGACTGTGTCAGTCTCATTCATCTACATATCCCCACTTCCTAGCACGCTGCCTGGAACATAGCAGGTGCTCAAGAAGTATTTGTTGAATGAATGAATGAATGAATGAGATGACACAAAAGAAATAGAGACAAGGCCTCTGTCCTGCAGAGTCTGTTGGAACTGAAACATAAACAGACAAAATAAGAGAACATTACAAAGCAATATATTTGTAGCAGAGTAGTTTCTTTTCATTGAGAGAAGCTGATCTTTGAAGGGTCATCATAGTGGCCCTCTCAGTTAAGGCACACAATACTAATTAGCAAACTTTGTCCAAGGATTAGGGCACAATCAAACCTTTTGTGACTCCTTCTAGACATCCTGCCTTTTCCAAAAATCCTTGAAATGGAAAGGGAGAAAAGGTGGATTAATTTTCAATAGGAGGCCAAGGATCACAAGAATCAGAGTATTTAGCCATAAGGGAAGAGGTGGCAGTGGGCTAAGGTTATTCTGACACAGAACCCAGAAATAAAACTTGAGAAAAAGTCTAGGTTAGTGACGTGAGTCTCAATACAAAACAGGGAGAGGACTGTCTTGACACAGTTCTGTGTGTACTGATGAAACTACCTCCCCTTCTGGCTGTCCTGGCATGGTCCTTGTAGTCTGGGGCACAAGGTCAGGTTATCAGAGAGCAAACTGAATAAGGAGCCAAAGTGAGGTACTAAGAATGGGATTCTCCTTCCCTGAAGAGCTGTGGTGGCCCAGCCTGTGCTGGGAGCTGGTCAAGCAGGCTGAATCACAAAAGGGACCTACATCTTTTATAGGAGGAGAAGGACCAGTTTTCCACTCACACACCCAATGGGGCAGGTTTTACCAGTTATATATGCAAAATATAGTACAAACTGAAGGGGCACAGAGCAAGCGTGACAAGAACGGGGTGAGTTATTCTAGAATCATGCTATTCAAATTGTGGTCCATGGATCAGCAGCATCACCATCCAAGATCTCGTTAGAAATGCAGAATCAGCACAAATGAACTATCAGGACTTCATCAAGATAAAAAGGTCTTGCACAGCAAAGGAAACAGTCAACAAAACTAAGAGGCAACCGACAGAATGGGAGAAGAGATTTGCAAATGTCTTATCAGAAAAGGGGCTAGTATCCAAAATCCATAAAGAACTTATCAAACTCTACACCCAGAAAACAAATAATCTAGTCAAGAAATGGGCAGAAGACATGAGCAGACATTTCTCTAAAGGAGAAAAACAAATGGCCAACAGACACATGAAAAAATGCTCAACATCACTTGGCATCAGGGAAATACAAATCAAAACCATAACGAGATATGTCCTTACACCAGTCAGAATGGCTAAAGTTAATAACTCAGGAAACAACAGATGTTGGCGAAGATGTGGAGAAAGGGGAACCCTCCTACACTGTTGGTGGGAATGCAAACTAGTGCAGCCACTCTGGAAAACAGTATGGAGGTTCCTCAAAAAGTTGGAAATAGATCTACCCTATGACCCAGCAATTGCACTACTAGGTATTTATCCAAAAGACACAAACATAGTGATTCGAAGGGGCACCTGCACCCCAATGTTTATAGCAGCAATGTCCACAATAGCCAAACTATGGAAAAACCCCAGATGTCCATCGACAGATGAATGGATAAAGTGATATATATACAGAATGGAATACTACTCAGCCATCAAAGAGAATGAAATCTAGCCATTTGCAAGGACGTGGTGAAACTAGAGGGTATTACGTTAAGCGAAATAAGTTAGCCAGAAAAAGACAATTATCATATGAATTCACTCATGTGGAATTTAAGAAACAAAACAGATGAACATAGGGGAAGGGAAGGAAAAATAAAATAAGATGAAAACAGAGAGGGAGGCAAACCATAAGAGACTCTTAACCTTAGGAAACAAACTGAGAGGGCGCCTGGGTGGCTCAGATGGTTGAGTGTCTGCCTTCGGCTCAGGTCATGATCCCAGAGTCCTGGGATCAAGTCCCGCATCGGGCTCCCTGCTCCTTGGGAGCCTCCTTCTCCCTCTGCCTCTCTCTCTCTGTCTCTCATGAATAAATAACATCTTAAAAAAAAAAAAGGAAACAAACTGAGGGTTGCTGGAGGGGAGGGGGTGGGAGGAGGGGGTACTTGGGTGATGGGCATTAAGGAGGGCAGGTGATATAATGAGCACTGGATATTATATGCAACTGATGAATCACTAAATTCTGCCCTTGAAACTAATAATACAGTAAATGTTAGCTAAACTGAATTTAAATAAAGAATTTAAAAATTTTTAAGTAAAAGAGCATCTCTTGAAAAGTAGTTCAAAACAGGTTGAAAAATAGGGCAGAGAAAACTCCAAGTCAAGAGGAGCTAAGGAAACATGATTAAGTGGCATGTGATATCCTGGGCAGGATCCTGGGACAGAAAAAGGTCAATGGGCAAAAAGTAAGAAATCTGAATACAGTAGACTTTAGAGAAAGGAAGGGAGGGAGGGGGGAGGAAGGAGAGAAAGAAGGAGGAAGGGAGGGAAGAAAGGAGGGAGGGAGGGAGGGGGGGAAGGAAGTGCAGAGTCATAGACCCCACTTCCAGACTTCCTAAATCACAACCTGAGATTGAACAGGTTCCCCAGGTGATGTGCATGCACATCAAAGTTTTGAAAAGCACTAAGATTTCCTGAGGAAAAAGACTTGAAAGCCAATGATGAATATGAGGGAACAGGTAAGGAGAAGCTTCAGGTGATCCCACAAGGGCATAGGGGCAGCTGGGGAGAAAGGGGCCTGATGAGGATTTCTCTTGCAGCACCCTGGACTGAAGGGTGGAAGGAACAGGCTGGGTGGCTCTGGAAGGGAGCCCTGAACCAAGCATAAGAAGAATAGCACAGGTGGGCCTGAGGTCTTCAGATAAAAAGACTGCTACCGCTACCATTCCCTCACTCTCCCTCATGAACCCCAATTTCCCATTCCAGGACTTCTCCAGACTTTTAGTCTCAATAACCTGGCCAGTCGGACCCCGCCTAGTTCGGTTTGATTCGGCCAGGATCGGTTGCTAAGGCCTAGAGCTTCCCGGTTGCGGGGAGGGGAAATGATGTCACGTCAAAAAGGCGGGCCAACCAGCCCTCTCCGTCCTCGGGATTGGCTGCCAGGAATTTGATTACATTCGCAGCCTCGCGGGCTCCAGCGTTAGCTGTCATTGTCCCCAGATGCTCCTGGCCCTCGGCCGTCCTCTCCGCCTGGAGCAAGACTCTGAGGACTGTACTCAGGAAGCACTTAGCTCCGGAAGGAGAGGGGATTCAAATGGTCCGGCTACTGCCACCAGGCTAGGCGTTTTGGCCGCCCAGGTACTTTTTGACTCGATCGGGTGTCCGTAGTTGGGGCAGCTACCCGAACCGCAGGGATTTGTGGAATTTATAGTTCTGGATTAGGTCTGGATTAGTTCGTGGGTGGACTGGAGGAGGCTCGAGCCCGACAGAGATTTTTGAAGGAAAAAAAAATAATACTTTGAGGACTGGGGGCCTGGGTCCCAGAAGGACGGGAGAGGACGAAAAGGGAATCTAAATAAGAAGCCTGCCGTTAGCATTGTTTTGGTTTTCTTTTTAGGTGCTGACCTGAGACTGATATCCCATTCGACCAAAACTGTTCACCCACGGTGGAAGGGACCAGGCAAGCCAAATGGAGACGCCACCGGTCAATCCAATGGGAGAGAAGGACACCTCTCAACCACAACAACAATGGGAAAAGAACCCCCAGGAGAACCTTGATTCAACTGCCCAGATTAGGCAGCAGCCCCAAGACCCTCCTACTGATATCCTTGAGCTGAGAGTGAGCCCAAATCCAGTCAGCCAAATTCTAGAGAAACCTCAAGGGACTGAAAAACTGGCCTCTGGACTTCAAGGAGACTCTGCGAAGTCTCATGGATCAACCAGTGAGATGCCAGAGCCCCTTCAAACTTCTGATCTCTGGTACTGTCCCGATGGGAGCTTTGTTAAGAAGATCATAATCCGTGGCCATGGCTTGGACAAACCCAAGCTAGGCTCCTGCTGCCGGGTACTGGCTTTTGGGTTTCCTTTTGGGTCAGGACTGCCAGAGGGCTGGACAGAGATAACTATGGGGTTAGGCCCATGGAGGGAGGGGACTTGGGGGGAGCTCATAGAGAAATGCCTGGAGTCCATGTGTCAAGGTGAGGAGGCAGAGCTTCAGCTCTCTGAGCACTCTGAATCTCCTTTCAGGCTCACACTGGCCTCCTTCACTCAGGGCAGGGACTCCTGGGAGCTGGAGGCTGGTGAGAAGGAAGCCCTGGCCAGGGAAGAACGTGCAAGGGGCACAGAATTATTTCGAGCTGGGAACCCCGAAGGGGCTGCCAGATGCTACGGACGGGCTCTTCGGCTGCTGCTGACTTTACCCCCACCTGGCCCTCCAGAACGAACTGTTCTTCATGCCAACCTGGCTGCCTGTCAGTTGTTGCTAGGGCAGCCCCAGTTGGCTGCCCAGAGCTGTGACCGAGTGCTGGAGCGGGAGCCTGACCATTTAAAGGCCTTGTACCGAAGGGGGGTTGCCCAGGCTGCCCTTGGGAACCTTGAAAAAGCAACTGCTGACCTCAGGAAGGTGCTGGCGGTAGACCCAAAAAACCGGGCAGCCCAGGAGGAGCTGGGAAAGGTGATCATTCAGGGGAAGAAACAAGATGCAGGGCTGGCTCAGGGTCTGCGCAAGATGTTTGGCTGATTAAAAGTTAAATTTTAAAAGAGACAGGAACCTGTGAATTGTGGTTTATCCTGTGAGATTTTGCGGAGACCCAGAGGGAGGGTTTCAGCCCATGTCCCATTCCCAGCTTTTGCCTTCCTAGGGAAATAGCAGTGGTCTCAGTGCGCCTCTTTCCCTCCTTTACCAATAAAAAGCCATATGATCACGTGTGCTACATTTTGGGGGGCTCATCCATATCCGAGGATGAATGCAAGATACATAAACTACTAAATTTAGGACTGCCGGGGAGATGGAAGGCCTTTAAAGCCCAGGAACTACAACTCCCAGGCTCGCGCTGGTTGGCTCCTGTTCGGCGCATGCGCAAACCGTGGTCCTGGTGAGTGGGAGTGCTATCCTCCTGCCGCGCTCCCATTGGCCCGGCCTGTCCAGCCGCCTTATGTATTCAGCACCCAGGTCTCTTACTGGTCGGTAGAGCCTCCAGGACGCCCCCCCCCTTTTTTTTAAGAGTCCACTGATTAGTTGATGACGGGGGGGGGCGGGCCTTGGGAACGGTCTCAGGGTTGGGGGGCGGGAGGGAAAGATGGCGGAACTGATGCTCCTCAGCGAGATTGCGGACCCAACACGTTTTTTCACGGACAACTTGCTGAGCCCGGAGGACTGGGGTCTGCAGAGTGAGGCCTTGGGGAGGGAGGAGGGCTGTGGCATGCTGTGCTCCTGAGGCACGCAGGGAGGAAGCGGAGGTCTACAGAAGAAGGCTGGGCAAATACGGAATCCATCACCCGAAGGAGGGCGGAGCAGGGGGGCTCGTCATGCTTTCGGGGGATGCGGGAGTTGGGAAAGACCTCCGCTCCCCACGGAAACGTCGAGTTGTTCCGGGGTGGGGGAAGGAGGGGCTGAAGTTCTTTGGCTGTATCACGTTTCAAGTGGGCGGGCGGTAGGTCTGGCTGAGCCGAGCCAATGAGGGATGGGCCCAGGGCTGTGTGTGGATCTGTAGGCTGGGCCACCGGACGACCCCCCTGAAGCTCTGCATCTCTTGCAGACAGCACTTTGTACACTGGCCTGGATGATGTGGCGGAGGAGCAGACGCAGCTCTTCCGCTGCCCAGAGCAGGATGTCCCGGTATTGCGCCCCCAGCTTTGTCTCTAATCTTTGGCGGGTGGGAGTTGCCCTGGAACCAGGACTCAGCCCCAGACCAGAGCTCATGGAGCTGTTCAATCTTCTGCACGTTCTTGCCGTCTAATGTCCTCCTTTATTCAGTTTGGCAGCAGCTCCCTGGACGTGGGGATGGATGTCAGCCCCCCTGAACCACCTTGGGACCCCCTGCCTATCTTCCCAGGTAAGATATCCTTTCTGAGGGGCGCCTGGGTGGCTCAGTTGGTTGAATGTCTGCCTTCTGCCTTCGGCTCAGGTCATGATCTCAGGGTCCTGGGATGGAGCCTGCATCAGGCTCCCTGCTCAGCGGGGAGTCTGCTTCTCCCTCTGCCCTGCCCTCCATTCTCTCTCTCTCTCTCTCAAATAAATAAATAAAATCTTTAAATATATATATATGTGTATATATATATACACACATGTGTGTATATATATATATCCTTTGTGATTCCCTCATCCTTCCAAAACCCTCTCTTTCCACTGTTTCCCCGGAACTGTGGAACTCCCTGGATCCTCACACCTCCTCTTCGTAAGTGCCTGTGCACTCACTCCTCTCTCCTTCAGTCCCTTATTATGTGTTCTTTTCCCTTTGCCCCAGGTGAGGGATCCCCACCTCCATGTCTTTAGCCACTTTTTGGACTTCTCAGGCTCTGCCTCCTGCTGATTCCCTAACCCTTTTCTTCCAGATCTTCAGGTGAAGTCTGAGCCATCCTCCCCCTGCTCCTCTTCCTCCCTCAGCTCCGAATCATCCCATCTTTCCACAGAACCCTCCAGCCAGGTGAGAGCCATCTCCCTCCTTCTGTTTGTGGCAGGGACTGTGTTCCATTCCCTTCACCCACAGATGCTGAGAAAATGTTTTGTGTGCTATAGGTCATAGAGTGGTGGTGGTGCCTTTGAATTTCTTTAATATTCTCCTTTTACATGTCTTTGCTGTGGTTGTCTAAAAAGATGGAGTCTTTTTAACATACAGAGATATGTAGCAGCCATGGTGGGGCTGGGAAGAAGAGAGCCGTTAACTGCTGAGAATTCTAGAATTGCTCTTGCCCAAGTTGTCCACTCTAAGGCAATATTTAAAATCATGAGACCTCATCAACCCTCCCAGAAATAAAGTAGAAAGAGAAAACGAGGGGCCAGAGACAGCTTTGGGAGATGCTTAATACCATTCAAACCAGAATGTCAGATAATTAGTAAGCTCTAAAGCTTTTGTTCTTGGTCTTGCTCTCAACACCTTCCCTTGTTTTCTTTTTTGTGCCCCCCCCTCACTTCACCTCCCACTCTCACCTAGGCCTCTGGTGTAGGAGAGGTGCTGGTTGTGAAGACAGAGTCCTTGGCACCCCCACTCTGCCTCCTAGGAGATGATCCAACATCCCCGTTTGAAACCGTCCAGATCAATGTGGGTCCCACCTCTGATGACCCCTCAGGTAATAACAGCCTTCCACCACCCCCAGGCTTTACCAAGGCAGAGTATGTGTGTGTGTAGATGGGGGAGGGGATGCAGGCAACAGAACAGGGAGGAAAAGATGGGGAGGGGAAATGGCAGATGACCAGGAAATTTAGGCCAGGAAGGGGAGGGATAATTTTAGGAAACCACAGCAAAGGCAGCCCTGAAGAGATGGGGATGGTTTTTCTTTTTTTTCTTTTTTCCTAATCCCTAGTATCCTGTTGTGTGATTTAACTTCTCTTGCCTTGCATTTAAAAAAAAAAACAAAAAAACTTATGGACAGGTTGGGGCATATTTATTTATTACTTTTCCCCCAATGTTTTATTAGAAAATTTTTCAAACATACAGAAGAGCTGAAATACCATATACCCAACTCCTAGATTCTACAATTAACATTATTTGTGCTATTTTTAAGTGTTGCCAAGTTTATTTCCTCTTCCGTGTTTACACAGTAAACATTTATTGAGCACCTACTCCATGCCACATACTGGACAGGGTGCTGGGGCTGCAAAGATGAAAAAGATGTGAGCACCACGCTGACCCGAGAATCCTGTAGTGTGGTAGGAGGGGAAGGACACGCACCAGTCACTGAAGGTGTGTGGGCATTCTGGGATCGACATCACAGGGTGCCACAAAAGCTCATAAGAGGGGCAGCTCACCTGATGGGGGCTGGATCAAGGATGTGCTCCTGGAGGAAGGGTTTCCTGAGCCAAGTTTTGAAGGACACACAGAGATTAGCCAGAAGATGAATAGATGAATGTGGAGATGGGTGTGTGTGTCTGTCTAGGGAACTTGTATCGCAGAGTGGATGTGAGGAGGGAGTGGGAAATGGCAAGAAGTTGCAGAAGCTTCAGGGCCAGGTGGGCACCCTGCTAAGGGACTCTTAGCTTTTATCCTGTGGGCAGTTGGGAGCCTCTGAAGAATCAAGCAGGAGAGCAGTGTGATTAGGAAGATGACTCTGGTGGCAGAGTAGAGAGACTGGGTCGTGGAGAGGCAGGACTGGATGCAGTTAATCGAGGAGGATATTTGGATGCCGAAAGGAGGCAGAAGGAATGAAGTAGAATGGATGAATTGCAGTGACTTCCTGCATAGGATTTGAAGAGGATGCCTGGATTTCTTGCTAGGGCAGATTGGTACCATAAGAGCCCGAGCCCCCCGCTCAGAGAGGATGATGAATTCAGTGCTGGGCATGTTGAGTGTGGACTGCAAAGTGGCTTCAGGGTTTCCTGGCACTGCCTCTCTTTGGTTGAACTCCAACCAGAAGCTAGAGGGCATGGGAGTCCAGTGATTTAGTCCATGTTTTCCTCCCCGGCCTCAGAGTGGGGCAGGGAAGAATGCACAGTGGGTCCAGAGAGATAAACAGACCATATCCACACATTATTAAAAGTTACAAAGAGGACAAACAATATAAGGATTGAAAACCTTTTCACGGCAAATTGATTGTTGATGACTTTGCCAAGGAGTCAGATTCTCCCCTAAATAAATTAGGTATCTTTTGAGGGCCTGTGCTTTACCCATCAGTTTGATAGGAAGCATCAGACATAATCCTTTCTTTTGGAGAGTCTCATGAGGTCATAACATGTGGTTAATAATCAAATAGTGGTCACCTCTGAGGAGGGATCTGGGTGGCTGGTGGACAAGGAAGGGAAGGAGATCCACTTCACTGAACTACCCTTTGGTCCTTTGGAGTTTTGTATCATGTGACTGTATTACCTATCCACAAATAAAAGTTAAAATTTTAATATAGCAATATTGGCACTTACATAATTAAGTCCCTAAATGAGTGGTGTGGACCAAAGGTAGTGACAGACTGGTGAGCTTGGGGCTGAGTCTGGCCCTCGGATGAGTTTTATTTTGCCCCCGTGGGGTGATCAGCAAGTCTCACAGATGGACTTAACAGAGACCAGGAAAGCTCAGAAGTGACTGAGTCTTTGCAATTTGGTGCCTGGGAGGGCAAGGGAATTTGTGTGAAGGGACAAGCAGTGAGCCCCATGAGTGGGGCCTGAGAAAGGAAATGACCAGCAGGTACCCAGGGAGTCAGGATCAGGACACGGGAGCAGTCAAGGATAGAAATGCAGACTTGGCTGTTGTTAGCATAGGGACGCATGCTGGCTTCTAGAGGAGAAGAGGAAGTCCTGGGTAAAGAGGTAGGAAGAGAGCCAGCCAGTCAGCAGCCCGTGGCTCCTCCTCCTCCTGGACTGCATGCCTAGAGCCAGCTTTATATTCTGGTACAAGGGGAAAGGACCGTGTCTTCTATCCCCTCTCTCAATCCCCTTCTCCTCCAGTATTTTGTCTCATCCTGACCCCCCACAGATGTCCAGACCAAGGTAGAACCTGTCTCTCCATCCTCCTCCATCAACTCGGAGGCTTCCCTGCTCTCAGCAGAGTCCCCCAACCAGGTGAGCATCAACTTTTCTTTCTCCTTCCAGACCCTCCAGTGAGTTCCTTCTGACTCTCAGAAGTATGAAAGCATTCTCTTTTTCAGCTCCTTCTCCTTGACACTCTTCCTGACTCACATATCTTCTGGAATACCCAACACAGGCTTTTATAGGAGAGGAGGTACTGGAAGTGAAGACAGAGTCACCGTCCCCTCAGGGGTGTCTCCTGCGGGATGTCCTAGGCCCCCCACTTGGAGGTGTCCAGATCAGCATGGGCCCATCCTCCGATGGCTCCTTAGGTAATGGGGCCTCCTGACACCTTGGGATCCCTGGCAAGAGGCCTCTAGTCCTGACCTTCGTTCCTTCCCTCCCCTTCCTTCAGGCAAAGCCCTACCCACCCGGAAGCCACCCCTGCAGCCCAAACCTGTGGTGATAACCACCGTCCCGATGCCACCCAGAGCTGTGCCTCCCAGCACCACCATCCTTTTGCAGCCCCTTGTCCAGCCACCCCCAGGTACTAAAGGCGGTGAGAAGGAGCTGATCTGAATTGACTTTCTCGGGGAGCTCGCAGCCACTGAGGCTCCCAGCGCTTGGGTACTCAGGTGCGGGTGTGGACACAGTAACTCCACGTGACTTACAGCTCTCACCTCCTCCTGTTCACTTGCCCCAGTCTCCCCAGTTGTCCTCATCCAAGGTGCTATTCGGGTCCAGCCTGAGGGACAAGCTGCCCCGGCTCCAAGGCCTGAAAGGAAGAGCATTGTTCCAGCTCCTATGCCTGGGAACTCCTGCCCACCTGAAGTGGATGTAAGTAGTGGGGAGGAGAGGGGTAAGGCTAGTTCATGGGAAGGGAGGAGGCAAGTCTGTCGTGGGAGAGAATTGTTCAATGAGGAGGGAACAAAAAGTGAGGAAGCAAACCCATCAGATGATCCTGAAGGTCAAGTGGATCCCGGTTCATAGACGAGTATCAACATCAACTCTGTGTAGTTTTAAGATCCTTAGTTTTGCTCACTGTAGATGGAGAAACGGGAATGGTGTCCGTAAATCTAAGGCAGGGAAGTCATACTGTGTTATGGTTGTGGCAGTAGTTGGAAGAGGGAGGCTGTTTCCTAGGGAAAACCAAGTAAAGTGTTCTTTAATTATAGCAAGGTGAAGCTGTGGGCCCTTAAAAAGAACTGAGAGAAAAGATCCGCCCCCCCCCCCATCTAAGGAAAGGAACTGAGTTTCCACCAGGAACCAGGATGGAGGAAGTTCTTCCTGCAGTCTGACTTCTCTCAGCTCTGTGGACCACGAGCATGGAGCGGTTGAGAGAAGGGCTCCTTCCTCGAACTGTTTTGGCAGAGAGGAGCAACCCCTCTCTGGCTGTGTAGGTGGAAGGCAGGAGAGTGGCCAGCAGGAGCAGTGGGGTGATCAGCCCCTGAAGTCAGGAAGCATAGTTCCCCTCTCCCGCCCATCTGTCATTCCTCCTTTGGCCCTCCGGGTACCCTAGGCAAAGCTGCTGAAGCGGCAGCAGCGAATGATCAAGAACCGGGAGTCGGCCTGCCAGTCACGGAGGAAGAAGAAAGAGTATCTGCAGGGCCTGGAGGCCCGGCTGCAGGCCGTGCTGGCCGACAACCAGCAGCTCCGCCGGGAAAACGCTGCCCTCCGGCGGCGGCTGGAGGCCCTGCTGGCTGAGGTACGCTGCTCTGTCCTTGGGAGGCCCTTGGGAGGCCCGTGGGAAGACTGGCTCCTCTGGGCCAACTTACCCTCTCTCTCGGCCCTTTCTCCGCACCTTAGAACAGTGAGCTCAAGTTAGGGTCTGGAAACAGGAAGGTGGTCTGCATCATGGTCTTCCTTCTCTTCATTGCCTTCAACTTTGGACCTGTCAGGTGAGACCTTCCTTGCCCCCCAGAGCTTCGGGGTGGAGCCCACCTTGGCACAGGGCCTTTCACCGCACTCACGCCCACATAAGGGCTGGCGTCCTTGACACCGCCGGTGCGTCCGGCCAGTCCCTTCTCATTCCGTCATTTCTGTCAAATGGTGTGTCCTCACCTGGAGCAGATGGTGCTAATAACATTGGCAAAAGTAGTCACTTTTAAGTGCTTGCCGAGTTCCTCAGACTTCCTGGCTCTATGAGGTAGGGATGGTTCTCATTCCTGTCTCACACGTGAGGAGATCCACTCTTGTAGAATAGACTGGAACCCAGACGGGCTGTCTGCAGAGCCCAGGATCTTAAGCGGCCCCCTGATAAAGCCGGAATTCCTCACCCCCTGTCCTTGCTTATCACCAGCATCAGTGAGCCTCCTCCGGCTCCCGTCTCTCCTCGGATGAGCGGAGAGGAACCTCCGCCCCGGAGACACTTGCTGGAGTTCTCAACGCAAGAGCCACTTCAGGGAGTTAAACCCCTCCAGGGTTCCCCCCTGGGCCCTGAGGAGCCCCAGCTCAGCGCTCCAGGCCGGCCAAGTTTCAGGTGAGGAGAGGGCCCTCCCTTTCACCGGTGCTGAGTGGAGCTTCTCCCCAAAAGTTACCTTTTCTATTTGAGGGGAGCCAAAGTTCTCTTGCCATCATTACCCGTTCTGCTGGTGGAGGGCTGCAGCCTCCGATCATCGCCCCCTTCCTGCCTCACTCCAGGAACCTGACAGCCTTCCCCGGGGGTGCCAAGGAGCTACTGCTGAGAGACCTGGACCAGCTCTTCCTCTCCTCTGACTGCCGGCACTTCAACCGGACCGAGTCCCTGAGGTGCGCGGGACTCCGGGTGGGGGCCGCTCCATGGGCGGCCGGTCCAGCTGCGTGTGCTGAAGCACCAGCCCTCCCAGCCCTCCCAGCCCTGTCTTCTCCCTGCTGTGTGCAGGCAGGGCAAGTGGGAGCCTTGCCCCACCTCTGCTTCCCTAGGCTTGCTGATGAGCTGAGCGGCTGGGTCCAGCGTCACCAGAGAGGCCGGCGGAAGATCCCCCACAGAGCCCCAGAGAGACAGGTAGGAAGGGCTGGGGCTGGCTCAAGCAAGGCCCGCTGGAAGACTGAATGGCCTAGGGATTTTGAGTTAGCACCTCGTTGTGGAGGTTTGAGGGATCATTTGGGGTAAGTGGAGGGGTGGGTGTGTGGTGACATCAGCTTCCAGGGGCCGCTCTCTCTCCCTTTTGCCTTCACCCTCTTCACATCCTTAGATACTTCTCCTTCCAGAAGTCTCAGCTACGGAAGAAGTCGCCTCCAGTTAAGGCAGTCCCCACCCAACCCCCCGGGCCCCCAGAGAGGTGAGTCTATGGGGGTGCTTGTCTGTAACTAAGGGAGGTTGCACTCCAAAGAGCTAAACTCCCAGAATCTGTCCTGCGCCCATCGTCATTGCCACCAGTGGCACTGTGCCTTCCTCATCCCCGGGGGTCTCCTGTCTTTTTCTCTCATCCTCTCCCACCTTCCCCAGGGGGACCTGGGCACTGGGCTTAGTTCCTCCCAAATCTTCTTTCCCGACCCGGCTAGGGATTCTGTGGGGCAGCTGCAGCTGTATCGCCACCCGGACCGTTCGCAGCCGGAGTTCCTGGATGCAATTGACCGACGAGAAGACACGTTTTATGTTGTGTCCTTCCGAAGGGTGAGTTCCTCTCTGCCCCATCCCTGTCACCCTGGGGTCCCTAGCAGTCTGTCTTCAGGCTAAGGCTCTAGAGTTGGGGTGGGGAGCCTGTCCACGTCTCTTCCTCCAGCCTCCCAGCCTGGCCCTTTTGTTTCCCAGGACCACTTGCTGCTCCCCGCCATCAGCCACAACAAGACCTCTAGGCCCAAAATGTCCCTGGTGATGCCTGCCATGGCTCCCAATGGTAATCCTCTCCCTGCTGGGTCTGGGGAGGGGTCCTGAAACTGAGGACGGGGGAGGTGCTCATAGATCCAACATGAGGAGTTAAGGGGGAAATGGAGAGAGTGGGCCATTCTGAAGAGAGGCTAGACTCCTGGGTGAGAAGAAGCAGGAAATGGGTGGAGAGAAAAACAGAGCTCGGGAGACATGGGAGGAAGACGAGGGTGCAGGCCGTCCCTTGGTGAGGGTGCTCGAGTAGGTGTGGGCAGAGGGGATAGGCTGGGAACTGCCAGATTCTCACCTCCTGTTTTCTCTTGATGTCCTCTCCCCTGTGACCTCCATCATATGTGTTCTCTGTGACTCATCAATGTCATTTTCTTTTCCTGCCCTTCTCCTCTCCCTGCACCAACTCCATCCCTGACCCTCTCATTGACCTCCTGATGTGGATCTGCCTCCTCACCGTGGCCCCTCCCTCCCTATCCACCTCTACTTTTCTCCTCTGTTTGCCGGCCCTTCTCCTCTTCCTTAACTCCCTCCTTCTCACAGAGACCCTGTCAGGCCGGGGAGCCCCGGGGGACTATGAGGAGATGATGCAGATTGAGTGTGAGGTCATGGACACCAGGGTGATTCACATCAAGACCTCCACGGTACCCCCCTCGCTCCGAAAACAGCCGTCCTCGGCCCCGGGCAATGCCACAGGTGGCCCCTTGCCAGCTTCTGCAGCCGGCCAGGCCCGCCAGGCCTCCCGCCGGCCCCTCTACCTCAGTCACCCCTGACCTCTGCACCTCACCTGACTTAGAGCTGGGCGGGGGCGGGCGGCAGGAGGTGGGGGTGACCAAGTGGGGTTTTTCAAAGTTCTCTGATCCCTGGGCTTGGGGCAATTGGTAAAGGAAAGACGAGGTGTGGGGTTAAGCACTTATGTGGAGATGAGCGGGTTCACCACCCTTCTTGCCCCCTTTTTGGAATATAGGGCTCCTCTCATCTCTCTGAGCCCCTCATTCCTGCTTCTGTCTTTGAGGGTACTGAGTGAGATGAAGTTTTGGGGTGGGTGGCCTCCTACACACTCTTTGTTCTTTTGTTTCTCTATTTGGGGGGGTGGGGTGGAGGTGGGAATTTAGTCCCCAGGAGGGACAAGGGACATTTTTACATTTTGGAGCTAGTCACTGGGAGTAAAGGAGGGGTGGTGGTGGGAGATCAGGTTTATGGATATGTACTATCTTTTATTATTAAATAAACAACTTGGAGGGAGTTGAAGGAATGGTGGCTGCCTTCCTGGCTCATGACGGAGAATTTGGGGAAATTGGCTTCTGGAGGACCAGTGTATCGGAGAACCAAACACCGAAGACATAGCTGGCTCAGGGGTGGGGGTGGGGGTGGGATCCCAGACCTCATGTCATCCGTTGTCCCCACCCCTACAACACTGGGGTGTGTCTGTGTCTAGCGAGGGGATGAGGGTGGGATATCTCATGGCGTGACAGCCCCGAGGACACAGATCTCTGGAATGTGTCTGAGTAAACATGAAGGACAGGCGGCCCCACGCCCTTTGGGGTGAGCAGCCTCCCTGGGTCCCCTGCATTCTAGCAGGTTCTCCCGCCCTTCCCTTGATTTCCAGGACGAGCAGCTTGAACAAACAGCAGAGCTGAGGCCAGAGGGCTGTAAGCCAGAAAGGAGGGGCCACAGTGGAGAAGGGGGTGGTGTTTGGAGGGAAGGGCGGATGTTGGGGAGCATCTTCTCGGCCCTAAACTGGAGGACAGAGACTTGAGAGTCCAGTTGAAAGAAAGGGATGAGAACGAATCCTGCAGGAAAGGCTGTGCTTCTAAGTAGGAGGAAGGGGGACAGGGTGAGGGGCCAAATCTCACTCCACCTGGGGGGGTCCCGTGAGCGGCTCCTGTCCAGCAGCGTCTCAGGCCTGGCCCTGCAGGAATGTCCTGGGTCAGCTAGAGGGTGTGGGCTGGGCCTGGGCTCAATGCCCAGATGACTGGACAGGGGCCGCCCGGGCCACAAGCCCAGGCCTGAAGGAGGAGGGGAGAACCTCACGTGTCCAGCCAGGCTCCCCCGCTCCCCATTACTGTGTTTGGGGTGAAAACAGACTGAGTAACTATGACAACCTGGAACTAGGGCTCCCAGGAACTAGGCCTCTCCTCCCTCCGGAGCACAGCCCTGGCTTCTGGGCCTTCCCGTCCCCATCCCTGAGCTTCATCCAGGCAGTGAGCGCAAGGACAAGGATTTGGGAGGCAGATCACCTGAGTTGGATTCCCTGCTTCACCTTTCGTTAGTGGATGTCCTTGATGTGTAACTTAAACACTCTGAGCCTTAGATTCCTCATCAGTAGCATGGAATACTCCCACCTACTTCTCAGGGTTGGGGTGAGGGTGAAAGATGTCCACACTGCCTGGTCCATGAAAGGCACACCTGTCCCTTGTCCCTTACACCTGTCTCCACTTCTCCTCTATTCTGCTCTTACCCAAGCTGGCTTCATCACCACTCCGTCGTGCTCCTGTCCTGATCGCAGCGCAGGGCAGCGCAGGGCAGTGCAGGGCTTGAATGCTGGCGTCTCTGGCTGGGGGCCCTGGGGTGGGGCCTGCCGCACCCCCGGCTGAGTGGCAGGGGACAGCTGCCACTCTGGTGTGGACTGGCAGTTGACTGTTGGCTGAGTTCGTGGAGGGGGGGAAGGCATAGGAGGGGCCTGGAGCCAGGGGGTGCGAGGTGGGAGGGTGAAGGCAGGTCAGTCTCTGGCTGCTGAGCTCCAGGCCCACGCTGGATCCGAGGCCACAGCCCGATCCCAGGCCACCGGGCCGCTCAGCGGACGGCTGCGGTCACTCCTGCACCGCCTGTTGGCCCCTCCTGTCCCAGGCCCATTTTGTCTTTCTGTTGAGCTGCTTTCCTTCCTCAGAATCCCACCTTTTGTTCCCCTTATTATCCCTGACCCATCGCCTCTCCCTCTTGGCTCTAGATTCCTCTCCCACCTCTCTTTGCCCTCCGCCCGGCCAGGAGTCATCTCCTTCTCTTTTGGACTCTAGTCTACGTTGCTCTTGCTGGTCCTCGCTCCTTTTGTATTTTCCCCTCCCCCCCCCCAACTTCACTTTCTTTTCCATTTCTGTTTTCTTGTTCTTGTCACCTCCTGCTGCTGACCCTGTGCTCAACTCCTCCCTCCCCACACCGCCCCCTCCCCAGTTCCCTTTGCACTCCTTTGTCCACATTCCTGGTCCACAACTTCCTCTCTTCTCCCTGGCTTCGGCCCTCTCCCCCTCCCTCCCCCTTCCCCACTCCAATCCCCTGTCCTGTTCCCAGCTGTGGGGGCCAGGACTCAAGAGCCTAATGTTTGCCTCATCGTTCTGCTATGGCTTCTGGATACAGCACATCTGGATTCCGGGGCCCAGATGTGTGGTTGCCACAGCGACCTCAGTCCCTCTGGTAAATATAGGCGCCCACCCCCGCCCCAGAGCAGAGAACAAAACAATTGTGTGACTTTCTTTTGTCACGAGATAGAAATGTCCTCCCTCCTCCCTTCTCCCCACACCCGTGTCTCCAGGCAAAGGAAGTTTTAAGGGTCCAAACCCTTCCTTCTGTGGCTCTGTTGCCCCCTTTCCAGTCCTAGCCTCTTGGTTCTCTCCCATCTCTCATCTCAGGCTGTGTCTTCTCTCTGAGCTGCCCTTCCCCACCATCTCCTCAGTAGTGGAATGTTGAGTCCCCCAGCTTAGACTTGGTGATTTCTTTTTACTGAATCTGCATAATTGGATGCAGGAAAAAGCTTCAAAAAGCCAGATCTGCCACCCTTCCTTCTCAAACAAGTTCTTCCAGAAGCCCCTTCATTTGTTTGTGCCCTAAGTCTTCCATCTTTCCAAGGCTGTTTCTGGGGGAGGAGAGAATCAGAAAGCCTGCTTGAGGCCCACCTTCACCACCACTAGCAAAGTCCCTTGGACGGGTCACCTGACGTTTGTGGTCCTCCATTCCCTCCGCCACAAAGTGGGATTAATCAGATGCCTGCACTGTGTTGGAAAGTGTTTTGTCAACGGAAGCCCAGTACAACTGTTCTCTCTCTTCCCTTCTCTGGGACTGCTCCCTTGGATCACAGCCCCTGGCCTCTCCTCGTTCCCTCTCTTCTTTTACCTTCAGGTCCTTGCCCTTAATTGCCCTCGTTCTTCTTTGTGTTCCTTCCCTTCCCCTTGTCTTTCCCTTTCCTTCCTGTCTATACCTTTTATCCCGTATCCTCCTGAGGTCAGGACAGGAATAAGGAGGTTCATTCAAGGATGGAAGCCCAGAGCCGAAGACACCTGCTGGACTGAGGATTCTGAGACCATCCAGAGACGTGGACAGCTGTCAGCAACCCCGACCTCTCTACCCGTCACCTGAAACACCTCGGTGAAGGCCACCAGCTCTGCCCACTAGGCCTCCCTGCCTCCATGCCTGGGGCTCCTACCAGACTCCCTTTCCCCATCCTTCCCACCCAGCCGTCTCACAGTTCGATAGTGACAAGCATTTATTAGGCATCTGTGCTATGCGAGGTCTGGTGCTTTCCTGATGAGATGCAAACATATGTGAGATAGGAGTTCCTCCAAGAGCGTAAATCCAGGGGCTGAATCAAATTTTAGACAATGATGACCTCAGAACCTGGAATTATGTCTGTTAAGCTTCCAGTGGCTTCCTCAAATGCCATGTAACCATGTAAGTGTTTGCAACCCCACTCTCTTCTGAGACTCTGGTATCCCTTCTGTCCCTAGCCGTGGACTTCCAAAACACCCCATGGCCATCCTTAGAGCTCTCACATCTCCAGGGTCTCCTGGCCACTCTGCGGACCAGCTATACTTACGGTGGCTGTATTTAGTAAATAATAAAACCAAGATTAAGGCATAGGGCAAACAATGGATATGACCATGGGACAGAATTACTGAAATCCAGGGATGTAAGAGAAAATCCATCCTCTGCGCAGTCTGCTCTCCCAAAGTCACACTGTTTCAGACCCTCCCTCACCCTTTCATGTGCTTTCCCCTCCCTGCCCTACCCCCACCCCCCAGGATCAGAGGGAAGTTGTTACCTACTCCAGGCTCTGGAGGCTTTGGGCCAAGGCAGAGGAAGGAAGCTGAGCCCAGTTCCGTCCAAGATGCTGACTTCATCCTCCCCATCAAAGCCAGGAAAAAAAAAACAGCTACACACACCCAGACACACAGACACACACACCCAAACACACGGACACACACGGGGACACCCACGCAAGAGTCCGAGAGTCCGTGCAAGCCTTTGCCCTCAGCCACAGCTTGCTAACTGGGCATGTGGCCGCCACATGCTGACCCAGGAACAACACAGCCCTGCAACCAGGCGGATCCAGTCTGGGGTGCAGACACCTGTGCTCCAACCCCCGTGGCAGACTCAGACACATACAGGTTCCTTCAGGTCCCTTTCACCCATCAGCTATGTCGGGGCCGAGCTCTTCCCTGACAGTGAGGTTTGTTCCAGGGCAGGAAGAACTCACCTCGTGAAACCTGGGGTGGGGATGCCTCAACCTGGGTATTTCCCTTCTGTGACAAAAGTGTCTTCAGCACCTGGTCAGGGCAGTGAGCACAAGGGGAGATGGGGCCAGAGAAACAGCCAGCAGCCTTACAAGGGGGTGAGTCTGCTGCCCTGTCCTCTGGCATCGGTCTTCCTGTCTCTGCCTGAGGTCAAAGTGCTTTCTTCCTCCAGCCCCCAACTCTCCCTACCCCTGCTGCTCCCCTGCAGCACCCAGATATTCACCCCTTTCAGCTTTCCTCTGACTTCATCCTGCCATACATACCCCCACCCCCATATTCTCCTCCCGCCTCTAGCTCTGTCTCCATCCCTAAGCCTCTCTCCTAAACCTCCTTCTCAACTTTCTGGCTTCCCTTCCCTGTCTCCCCTGAACCCCAACCTCCTCCCCAAGTCTTATATATCCTGGTGCTCAGCCAAGCCCAGCCAGTACCCAAGCCTCATCTGCCGTTTCTCTGGAATTTGCTGAGGTGGGAGAATGAAAAGGGGGCAGTGATCCCAAGCTGAGAACAGGCAGTGGACTGAGCGGAACAGACGGGGAGAGGCAGTGCAGGGACAGGGCAAGTAGGAAGAGGAGGTGAGATGAGGCTCAGGTGAGAGCCACGGGACTAGGCAGGGATGGGTGGGGACAGGGAGTTCCAGAGAAGGACCCATGTCCTTGGGGAGGGATTTGGGCATGGGATGGAGGTTTCCTTCCCCTCCCCCTGCCCCCTGCTCTGCACCTCCAGGAAAGACTGGCAGGAAGACAAAGAGCTGGTGCTGGGCAATAGGCAGGTGGGGCAAGATCCAAGCTGGAGCAAAGTGGTGGGAGAGGAGGTGCCAGGGGAGGAGGAGGGAGAGGGACTGGCCATGGGGAAGGGTGTTGGTAGAGGGGAGAACCCCATGAGAGAGCAGGAGCAACAGGTTTGGGGAAAAGGTGAGGGGAAAGGAGAAATGGCATAAGGATCGGGGGTGTGAAGTCGGGCAAATATTGGGGTGGGCAGAGTACAGATGGGACGGGGAAAGGGTGTGGGAGGTAAGGTCAGGGGTGCAGGGGGCAATACGAGGGTATTGTGGGACTCGGTGATCCCAGACAGGGAGGGGAGGAGGGGTGGCATGCGATGACGTTGGGAGGGCCTGGCAGGGACTAGAGGGGTGGGAGGACCTGCCCTATCTCCGCTCCCCTCCCTGACCTCATGCTGGTCCTCCCCTTCTCCTCCCCCTGCTCACTGCAGGCTCCCTCCTTCTTGCTGTCGCTGCTGAGAGAGATCGACGGTTGGGTCGCAGTTCAGTGAGCCCCTGCTGCAGGGAACAAGCAAGGGGACCTCCAGGCAGCTTGGGGCTGCCCAGGTACAGTAGCCCTGCCCTGTCTTAAGAACTCCCCTCCCAAGGTCAGGAACAGAGCAGGTGCAGAGGCACTGCAGTCGCCTGTTGCCCAGGTAAGGAACAGAGCTCTGGGAAGAACAAGGGAAGAGCTGGGAGCCTTGTGGGTTCTACCCTATCCCTGCACCCCCAGCAAAGGTGTGGCAGGAGAGCTCTCAGGAGAGCCTCACAGAGCTGAGACTTTCTGTTAGGACAGAGGGAGTGGGACCTTGCACTGGGGACTAGACTCCCTGTGGATGGCATGTCTGGAGGTTGGGTCAGTGTGTGTGTGGGCAGGGGCGTGCCCACGTGGAGTAGGGGGTATGGGTGCCAGGGTTTGGACAGGATCAGGTGGTGGCATCAGGGTGGAGGTGGTTATTGGTGAGGTAGGACTCAGCAGTGATGGTGATCGGGAGGGGGAAACCAGGGGGCTAGAGGCTCAGCTAGGGGCCAGCTGAACCTCAGGAGGAAAGGGCTGGTGGAACCCCCAAGTGCTCTGGTTAGAGCAGCTGAGCTAGAGCTCCCGGAAGGTGCCAGAGGGGGTCTCTCAGCATGTGGGTTGCGGGTCTGGGAGGGAGGTCTGGGGGTCTTAAGCCTTTGGGAAAGGTTGAAATGGAGCAGAGTCAGGATTCCCAGGTCTGGGGAGGGCACAGAGCCTGCCGAGAGGATCCTAAAACTTGTTCTTGGCTGAGAGCTCCCCACCCATGACTCACGGTTCAGCGGGGTTGGGCTGACGGAGAGATGCCTCCGGGGGCACAGGGGCTCCGTCTTCCTTCCGTCCCCATCCAGGCTCTCCCTGCTTCTGTCGGTCTAAACCTCCCCCCACCCACTACACGTGACTCGCCCTGGGTGGGGTGGGCGGGCGGGCCCCTTATCTTGCCTGGAAAGAATTTAATGGCTTGGAAACAACTGGAAATGGAACTGAGAGGAACTACTGGGAAGCAAGTCGGAAACACGGCAGCTGCCGGCTGTCTGGCTGTCCAAGCCCGCTTCCAGTCCCCGCCTGCTTCCCACATCCCTGGCTCCCTCCCCGCCCCTCCCCTCTCTCTCCCTGCCTCCACTCCCTTGGGGACCTGGCACCTCAGTTCCTCCAACTCCCTTCCTCTTGAGTCCTGCTCACTCAGTGCTGGACCAGAACCTGCCTTCCTGTCTCTCATTGCCCCCTTACTCTTTTCCACTGGGGGCCCAGGAAATCCTTTCTCTTACTTTTTCCATTCCTCTGGCCCACTAGCTCCCCAGAATGAGGGGCATCTGGATACCCCAAATCTCCCTTCCCTGGCACCTCCTTACCTCCTGGTTCCAACCCAATATTTGGAACCCCCTCATCTCCCTTCTTCCTCTCATGGTCCTGGAATCCTTCTACTTTCACCCCTCATGTGGCATGAAGGGCAGAGGGAGGCCGGGGGGGGGGGCAGATCCCCCATCTCTGGAACATCCCTCATGGAAGCCAGCCCTTCTCCACACCTCTTGGGACCAGCAGTCCCTGATGAGCGAAGTGTCAAAGTTGGCCACACCATGAATACCAGGCAAGCTGAGTCACAGCTTGGGATGATGCCCCCACCTCTGCCAGCCCTCCAACTGTGGGGAGGGTGCCAAGAGGGTGAGGCCACATCCCCCCTCCCCACTGCAGAAAGGAGCCCCAGACAGCAGTAGGGGGGATGATGAGGGAGAAACATAAGAGACACCCAAGTTCTTTCCTTTCCTAGTGCTGAGAGAAGAGGGGAAATCTTCCAAGAGTTGGAGGTGGGAGCTGGAGAAGTGGCCATGACAGGGCAGGAGAGGGGATGGGGAAGGAGGCTCTGGGTCCTGAACTGTGGAGGCTACTCCTCTCCTCTGAGACCTGCCTCACTACTTTCCAGCTTCTCTCCTTCCTGCTGCAGAGACTCTCTCCCCCTCTCCCCCAACCTGGGGAACGATGCAAGATCCCATGGCAGGGATGGGTACTGGACAACTCGCAAAGACCCCCAGGGGTGTGGGGCACCAAGTATCTTCTTCTTCTCCCTGGAGCAGAGCCTCCTGTTTGGTTCTTCTCACTCCAACTACATTCTCTGACTCACATAGCTGCCTTCTGAGCCGATGAGAAATCCACTTTCCTAGGCATCACCCAGTGAACAAGTGTCTAGGAAATGTGAAGAGGAGATTGTGCGCGCGCGTGTGTGTGTGTGTGTGTGTGTGCCTGCAAAGACGCAGGCTGATTTGTTTTTTTGTTTGTTTTTTCAAAGATCTTATTCATTTATTTGACAGAGAGAGACACAGCGAGAGAGGGAACACAAGCAGGGGGAGTGGGAGAGGGGGAAGCAGGCTTCCCGCCGAGCAGGGAGCCCGATGCGGGGCTCGATCCAGGACCCTGGGGTCATGACCTGAGCCGAAGGCAGACGCTTAACGGCTGAGCCCCCCAGGCGCCCCGACGCAGGCTGATTTGGATGGATATGTGTATCTGAGTACAAGTGTGTTCATGTTTGTGTTTGCGGATGAGTGCATACTTGGGTATATTTGTATATGTCCATGTATTTGTGTGTGCATGCACCCCTTGGTTTGCATGGCCTTAGACAGAGTGACAGGATCTGAGGGTAGGTCAGAGCCCACCTTGTACCCAAATCTACACTCCAAGTGGACAGGCTGAGACGCCCAGGGAAGGGCCGCTGTCTGCCTGCCAGGCCTCTGCCTGGGCTTCTTGGGCCTCTTAGTGCAGAAATGCTCTTTCCCTGTCGTCCAGCCTTCCTTCTGTCTCTTCTGGACTGGTGGCAGGGTGTGATGGCTGGTAGCCCTGACACTCCTTTTTCCCAGACTCGGAGGAGAAGTTTCAGAACAGCAAGCCAGGAAATGTGTGTCGGGGGGTGTGTGTAGGTGTGTGTGCGGTGGCTGTGTGTGTGCGGGGGGTGCGGGGTGTGTGTGTGTGTGTGTGTGTTAGGCACCGTCCCTTCCCTCCTCCACCAGTGTTTCCACACTCGCCCTGCCCTCCTCTCTCCAGCCTCTCTGGTCCCGAAGAGCCGGGCACCCGCCCACACCCCTCCTTAGCCCTTCACCCCAACTGAACCCTCCACATTCCATTGCTCACGACAGCCCTCTATCCTGGCTCACCCTGAACACCTCTCTAACGCTGGTCTCCCTGTGCTCCCCAATCCTTGCCTCAACAAACACAGCTGGGTGCCAGCGCCCAGATCAAGAAACAGGATCTTCTTAACACCTCAGAACTTCCCTGCCTCGTCCCCCCCCCCGCCCCCCATCACTAATCCTCCAGGAGCACCACACTGCTGACTTATGACACTACCGATTAACGTTGTCTCTCCTCAGACTTTATATACATAGAATTTTTTAAAAGATTTCACTTATTTATTTCAGAGAGGGAGAGAGAGAGAGCAAACATGGGTGGGGGAGGGGGAGAGGGAGAAGCAGGCTCTCCACTGAGCAGGGAACCCGAAGCGGGCGACCTGAGCCAAAGGCAGATGCTTAACCAGCTGAGCCACCCAGGTACCCCCATATACATAGAATTTTACAGCACGTTCTCTTTTGTGTCTGGCTTCTTCTGCTCAACCCCATATTGGTGAGATCCATCCATGTTACTACATAGAGTTGTGGTTTGTTCCCATTGCTTTATTTTACTTCACTGTGTGAATAAACCACGCTGTAATCTATTCTACTGATGTGAGATATTTGGGTACTTCCCAGTTTGGGGCTATGGTGGATCAGAGTGTTAGCATATAGCTCTGGTAGATTTTGGGGATTATGCTCAACAGTTTTCCAAAGTGCTTGTACTGTCTGGCCCTGCCGACATCCACATCTGGCCTTCTCTCTAGCCCGGCTTCTGCCTGAGCTGCTGTTTCTGTCCAGCTTCCTGTCCCAGACACTGTCCGTGGTCCTAGCCCTGACCTTGGTCCTGTCCTTGGTTCCAGCCCTGATGCTAGTTCTCAACTTAAATTGAACTTTTCATTCACTCATATGGTCAATATTTATCAAGCACCTCATATGTGCTAGATGGAAGGGTACAATAGTCAAGAAAAAATCAAGTGCCATGCCTGCCCTCATGGACCTTACCGTCTAGTGGGTACGACTGAGTGTGGGCAGGAAAGCGTTAGAATAATCCCACCAATAAGTGTACAATTATAAATTGTTATACGTGCTACAAGTGGGAATTACATGGCTCTTTTTTTTTTAATCAGTCCTGTTATATGGCTCTTTGGTATCACATGTTAGGGGGACCTGGGCAGGAAGGTTTCCCTGAGGAAGCAATGTGGGGCTGAGATATAAGGGATGAGGAGGCCACGAGGAAAGGGAAGAGTGTTTCACAGAGAGGGAGCACCGTATACAAAAGCCTAGGGTTGGGAAGGGTGTGAGGGACGCAGGTCCATGGGACTGGGGTGGGGAGAGGGAAGGAAGTGTTATGGGAGATGAGGTTGGAGAGGTCAGCAGGGACCAGATGATGCAGGGCTGTTTGTCAGTGTTTGAAGGGAATTTAGAAAGGAGACACTGGAGAGTTTTTAGGGGGAACGGGACATCCTAGTTGCCTTTGTGAGACTGTAAGAGGCAAGAGTGGAAGCAGAGGGACCAGCTTGGAGGCAAACGCAGTTGTCAAGCAAAAGCTAGGTGATGGCTTAATCTCTAACTCAAAGAGAGAGCAAGAATAGAAGGAAGCAGATTAAAGGATGTTTATGAGAAGATAAGGGCAAATATCACAAAGTATGGTGGCGTTGATGGCAGTTAGGTTTCTAGGTTGTTCTAGGTTTCTAGGTTTCTGGATGAATGGTGGGGCCATGAGCTGCAGTGGAGAACACAAGAGAAGGGATGGGGTACAGGAAGGGTGACCATGAGTTCAGTTTCAGACATGTTGAATTTGAGGTGCCCAAGAAGAGTCGCCAAGTAGCCAGTTGGATACATTGCTTGGAGTTAAGAGGAGATGACCGGGCTAGTTTATAAACTGGGGTATAGTTTGGAAATTAAAATCCTGTGTCTGGGTGAAAATACCTAGGTGAGTGACTAGAAAAGTAGGTCTCAACTTTGGCTGTACATTACAATCACCTGGGGTGCTTTTAAAAAATACTGAGTACAATTTAGTGCTTCCGTTACTCTAGGCACATCTCAAGTGTTCAAGAGCCACATAGCTCTCCTGGCTACTGTACGGACAGCCGGATACAAAATGTTATGACATGGAAGATGTGATCAACAGTGTCCAGTGATTTTTGACACAGGTCAAGTAAGATGAAGACAAATGTCTCTCATTTTGTGACACTGAGATCTTTGGGCGATCTTAGGGAGAGCTGTTTGATAAGTTGAAAGGAGGTGGGGCAGCCGGATGGGAGTGCACTGAGGCATGCGTGGGATGGGATATGGGGAATGGAAACAGCAAATACAGATAAATCTTTCGACAACTGAAGCCATGAAGTAGAGGAGGGAAATATGTGCTGGCTGGAGGGAGTATGAGATTGGGGAAGGTTTGGTTGTGGTTGTTGTTGTTTAGAAAGAGAGCACGCGCGCACAGGAGCGCGTGCGCATGTGTGCGCAAGGGAGGGGGAAGGGGCAGAGGGAGAGAGAATCTCCAGCAGACCCGAGGCGGGGCTCGATCTCAGAACCCTGAGATCATGACCTGAACCGAAGTCAAGAGTTGGATGCCTAACTGACTGAGCCACCAGGCGCCCTGTTGTTGTTTTTTTAAGATAAAAATTTCATATTATGAAATACACAAATCAAAAGTGTATAGCTCAATTAATCTTTGAATATGTATACATCTGTTTAACCACCACCCAGATCAAAGTACAAAATATTTCCAGTAATCCTGTCTTCTAATAGTAAAGAGTAACTCTGCCTGTTTTTGAAACTCATGTAAATAGCATCATTCACAAAGTTCTCTTTTTGTATCTGGTTTCTTTTGCTAGCATTATGTGTGTGAAATTGTCTATGTTGTTACATGCAGCAAGAGGGTGTTTTCATTGCTGTGTTTCATTGTATGATTGTGCCACAATTTGTTTATCTGTTCTATTAATGGAACTTGTTTCATTTGGCTGATATGAAAAAAAAAATCTCACGAACATTCTTGTACATATCTTTTGGAGAATATATGGAGTCATTTCTGTTGGATATTTACCAAGAAGTGGAATTGCTGGGTTATAGGCTATATGTCTTTGTAGATACTGCCTAGCAGTTTTCCAAAGCGGGTGCACATACATTAGTGCTTCCTGCTTGCAATCGATGAGAGTTCTAGTTGCTTCACATTCTTGCCAATATCAAGTAACAACAACCCTTTTAATTTTAGCCATTCTGATGGCTATATAATGGCATCTTGTTGTGGTTTTAATTTGCATTTCTCTGGTTACTAGTTTTGTTACACACCTATATATATGTTTGTTTTCCATCTGTTTATTGGTCCTTTGGATATATTCTTTTCTAGAGTACTGGTTTAAGACTTTTGTCAATTTAAAACACTGGGTTGCCTGTCTTGTTTTTGTTTGTTGTTTTTGTTTTGCAGGGGTTTCTTATTTTAGATTTTAATCCTCTCTCTCACTCTCAATATCTCTCACTCTCTCTCCCACCCCCGCTACCTCCTGGCATTTCTCATATATTTTATCCCAGTGTATGGCTTTTATTCTTATTCTCCAAAAGGTGTCTCTGGATGACCAGAAGTGATCAATTTAATGAGTCCCAGTGTATCCATCGCTTTTTTTATGGTTAAGTTTTGTGTGAAATATTTTATGGTTAAATTTTATGTGGTTAGGTTTTAAGAAATCTTTGCTTACTCTAAGGTTGTAAAAATTTTCTCCTCTTTTTCATTTGTACAATATTGTTCTGAAAGATACTGCTTTACCTTTCATAATTAGGTCCGTTAGATTCACTTCAAATTAATTTCTGTATGTGGACATAAGGGAGAGAGAGATTTTTTTTCCATTTGGATCTTTCCTCATTTCTCAAAAAGAGCATCCATTCTCTTTTTAATTGCAGTGCCGCCTTTGTATGTGGTCATGTATCTGGACACTACTCTGTTCTATCTATCCTTGCACCTTTATCAGTTTTGATATTTGGTAATGTAAGTACTGAGGAAGAAGGATTTTCTCAAACGACAGGGGATACTTGAGCTCCTATAAAAGCTGACAGGAAGGATTTTGCGGAGAGTGAGGGATTGAATAAAAGGGAGAGAGAGGATAATCTTCACCTAAGAAGATAGTAGGAGCTGGGTTCCAGGTGCTTGTGGAAGGATTGGCCTTGTACACTCATCTGCTAATCCATTCAACAAGAATGTGTTGGGGAGCCCCCATGTGTCAGACACAGGCATACAGCAGTGCCAGGACAGACGAGGTCCCTGTTCTCATGGGGTTCCCACATTAGTAGTGGGAGACAGATAACAGACAAGTACCCACAGGAACAGGTGATTCAGGCAGCAGTAAATGCCATGAAGAACATAGGCAGGATACTGCCTTAGAGAGCAATGGAAGCCCATTCCGACGGGGCACCAGGGAAGGTCTTGGGATGCAAGACACGTGAGGTAGGATTTGAACCAAGAAGGAGCCAGTCTTGAAGAGCATCCCAGACAGAAAGAATGTACGGCTAAAAGGCCCTTAGACTAATGTAAGCTTGTAGTATCTGTAGAACAAACAAAAGACCAGTGTGGGTGGACCAATAAAGAAGAAAAAGAGGGGGGCAGGGAGCTGGGTAATCAAATGACATCAGAAAGCAAATAATACATTATATGTTAAAAAAAAAAAAGAAGATGAAGAAAAGATAGCAGGAGGGGAAGAATGAAGGGGGGGAAATTGGAGGGGGAGATGAACCATGAGAGATGATGGACTCTGAGAAACAAACTGAGGATTCTAGAGGGGAGGGGGGTGGGAGGATGGGTTAGTCTGGTGATGGGTATTAAAGAGGGCACACTCTGCATGGAGCACTGGGTGTTATACGCAAATAATGAATCATGGAACACTACATCAAAAACTAATGATGTAATGTATGGTGATTAACATAACATAAAAAAAAGAAAAAGAAAAGAAAAAGCAAGGTAGAGACCAAATCGGCCCAAGGAGGCTATCCCTTAGGGTTGGGCTGAATGTGGAGTTTCCCATGCATGTGAGTTGGTAGATTAGTTGTGGGTGATGCGACTGTGGGTGTGTATATTGGGGGAGGTGGGGAGCTATCTTGTCTCCTTCTCTGTGAACCTGCTCACATGTGCCCTCTCTCCCTGCAGCCTCCTGAGTGATGCCAGCCCAATGGTTCCTAATCTCCAGACTGGCCCTCTTGGTACTGCTGGGCACAGTCAGAGCAGGCCCTTTCTCTCCACGGTCCAATGTGACACTCCCAGCCCCACGTCGCCCTCCCCAGCGGGGGGGCCGCACAGTGGAGCCAGTAGGGGGAAGTCCCTCTTCTCAGCTTTATGAGCACACTGTGGAAGGAGGGGAGAAGCAGGTAGTTTTTACCCACCGCATCAACCTGCCCCCTTCAGCTGGCTGTGGTTGTCCCCCGGGCACAGAGCCCCCCGTTCCTGCTTCAGAGGTACAGGCCTTGAAGGTCCGGTTAGAGATCCTGGAGGAGCTGGTGAAGGGCCTCAAGGAACAGTGCACTGGGGGATGTTGTCCTGTTGCTGCCCAGGCTGGCACAGGTGAGCAGACAGATGATCAGGGGAGGGGGCACAGAAAAAGAGGAAGGTGGGGAAGTGGGTCAGGGTTAGGTGGGCATCACTAGTCCATAAAGGATCTTGGTCTGAATTAGAAAAAGGCATCTTTTCTTCCCCTTTAGGGGTGGTGAGTGCAGCCCAGGGCACAACTCAGAGAGAGAAGCCACCAGACTAGGTGTCAGCACTTCCTTCCCCTGACCCCAAGCATATGTTAGGGCCTTGGCAGGCCACATATATTGACTAGGAGTACCTGGAAACAAAGATGACCCTATGAAATGAGCCTGGCCCTGCTGGAGGGGCGGACAGAGGGGAGCACCCTATGGGCTTGGTCTCCCTCCCCAGAGAGACTGAGTCCTGCCTCCCTCTTACTCCAGGCCAGACGGATGTTCGTAGCCTCTGCAGTCTCCATGGCGTGTTTGACCTGAGCCGCTGTGCCTGCTCCTGCGAGCCAGGCTGGGGTGGGCCCACCTGCTCAGACCCCACAGGCGCTGGGGTGCCCCCATCCTCCCCACCCTCAGCCTCCGGGACCTGCCCAGATGACTGCAACGATCAGGGTCGCTGTGTCCGCGGGCGCTGCGTGTGCTTCCCTGGTTACAGCGGCCCCAGCTGTGGCTGGCCCTCCTGCCCCGGGGACTGCAACGGCCGTGGGCGCTGCGTGCAGGGCGTGTGCGTGTGCCGGGCGGGCTTCTCGGGCAACGACTGCAGCCTGCGCTCCTGCCCCCGGGGCTGCAGCCAGAGGGGGCGCTGCGAGGACGGGCGCTGCGTGTGCGACCCGGGCTATGCAGGCGACGACTGCGGGGTGAGGAGCTGCCCTAGAGGTTGCAGCCAGAGGGGGAGCTGCGAGAACGGCCGCTGCGTGTGCGACTCCGGCTACGCGGGAGACGACTGCGGGGTGAGGAGCTGCCCTAGAGGTTGCAGCCAGAGGGGGCGCTGCGAGGACGGGCGCTGCGTGTGCGACCCCGGCTACGCGGGAGACGACTGCGGGGTGAGGAGCTGCCCCCGGGACTGCAGCCAGAGGGGGCGCTGCGAGGACGGGCGCTGCGTGTGCGACCCTGGCTACACGGGCGACGACTGCGGCTCGCGGAGCTGCCGGTGGGACTGTGGCGAGGGCGGGCGCTGCGTGGACGGCCGCTGCGTGTGCTGGCCCGGGTACGCGGGCGACGACTGCAGCACCCGCACGTGCCCGCGAGACTGCCGGGGCCGCGGGCGCTGCGAGGATGGCGAATGCATCTGCGACGCCGGCTACAGCGGGGACGATTGCGGAGTGCGCAGCTGCCCAGGGGACTGCAGCCAGAGGGGGCGCTGCGAGGACGGGCGCTGCGTGTGCTGGCCCGGGTACACGGGGCCCGACTGCGGCTCGCGCGCCTGCCCCCGCGACTGTCGGGGCCGCGGGCGCTGCGAGAACGGCGTGTGCGCGTGCAACGCGGGCTACAGCGGCGAGGACTGCGGCATGCGCACCTGTCCCGGGGACTGTCGCGGCCGGGGCCGTTGCGAGAGTGGTCGCTGCGTGTGTTGGCCCGGGTACACAGGCCGGGACTGCGGCACGCGCGCCTGCCCTGGCGACTGTCGTGGGCAAGGGCGCTGCGTGGACGGCCGCTGCGTGTGCAACCCCGGCTTCGCGGGCGAGGACTGCGGGAGCCGTCGGTGCCCTGGGGACTGCCGCGGGCGCGGGCGCTGCGAGGATGGCGTGTGCGTGTGCAACGCGGGCTACGAGGGAGAGGACTGTGGCGCGCGCAGCTGCCCGGGAGGTTGCCACGGGCGCGGCCAGTGCCGGGACGGGCGCTGCGTGTGTGACGATGGCTACTCGGGCGAGGACTGCAGCGTAAGGCGGTGCCCGCTAGACTGCAGCCAGCACGGCGTGTGCCAGAACGGCGTGTGCACCTGTTGGGAGGGCTATGCAGGCGAGGACTGCAGCCTCCGTACCTGCCCCTCCAACTGCCACCAGCGCGGCCGCTGTGAGGGCGGGCGCTGCGTGTGTGACTCAGGCTACACCGGCCCCTCCTGCGCCACCCGCACCTGCCCCGCTGACTGCCGGGGCCGCGGGCGCTGTGTGCAGGGCGTGTGCGTGTGCCACGTGGGCTACGGCGGCGAGGACTGTGGGCGGGAAGAGCCTCCAGCCAGCGCCTGCCCTGGGGGCTGTGGGCCCCGGGAACTGTGCCGTGCGGGCCAGTGTGTATGCGTGGAGGGCTTTCAAGGACCCGACTGCGCCACTCAGACGTGCCCTGGGGACTGCCGTGGCAGGGGAGAGTGTCGTGAGGGCAGCTGCGTCTGTCAAGATGGTTATGCAGGGGAAGACTGCGGGGAAGGTGAGCACGCAGGTTCAGGGACTGGGAACCAGAGCCAGTGGGAAGGCCTGAGCTTGAGGCCTAGGAGCCCAGGGACCTGGGGGAAGAGTGAAGGAGGTCAATTATTGGGCAGGGGAGTGGGGGGGGCAGTCGTAGAAGCTGAGGGCAGGTGTCCACCAGGGACAGCAGAACCACGGGGGGCATGCTTGCAGGCAGGCCCCGCTTTCAGATTTCTGATGAGCAGGTTGGCGGCTCCTTTAGTTGCTTTTAGGGAGATTCTGTGTTTCTGGAGATGGGCAGGGGGGAAGGTGAATGAGCCCCCAGGGCCTGATCAGGCCTCTGCCAGTTTTGCACCACCTCCAGAGAGAAGCGGGAACAGAGATTGATCTTAGGGAGTGGCTCTGAGTAGGGGGGGCCTTTGATGATAGGGGTAGGGGGTGGGGGGCTGCCTCGGACTAACCACCTTCCCATATCTCATTCTCCTGGGCAGAGGTGCCAGCCATTGAGGGCATGAGGATGCACCTCTTGGAGGAGACAACGGTTCGGACAGAGTGGACCCGGGCTCCTGGCACGGTGGATGCCTATGAAATTCAGTTCATTCCCACGGTGAGAGCTAAGCTACAGGAGTGGGCTGAGGGGGCTGAGGGGGTGAGACTCAGGGGAGGGAGTGCTCGCCTCAAGCAGAGAGTTCCAGGTAGTCAGTGGTTGAGTCCACACTGGCTAGGTTCCTGAAGCTGCCATAAAGGCCTTCTCATCCTACCCCACACTGGGTCCAGAAGGCCTCTGAAGCCTCGGGTCACTGCTGCTGGGACTACCTCTGGTGACAGTGAGCTCAGGACTTCCTGAAGCTGTCCAGTCCATTGTTGGTCATCACCGGTAGGTAGTTCTTTCTGTTGTTGCTGAACCTAAATCTGCCCCATTCTACATCCATCCGTTGGCCCAGCGTCAGCATGTTGCCTTTGCTTTCCCAGCAGCTTCCACCACAGGCTTTCAGGTATTTGGAGACATCAGCCATCACCGCTCTCTTCATTCTCTCCAAGCCAAACCCCCTGGTTTCTTCACCCCTTTTCCCTAAGGCTTTGTTCTCTGACTTCTTCACTTCCTGGGTTCCCTCCTCTAGTGCCTCGTGGTTTTTGCATTTGCCCCCAAAATGTGAAGGCAGGGAGGAGTCCTGTAGTTCTCCTGGCTAACTCTGGATAGCCTGGCAATTTTCTCAGAGCTGATGTATATTAACTTGTGGTCACAGAAACTGTCATCTGTTTTTGGGTTTTTTTTTTTTAAGATTTTATTTATTTATTTGGCAGAGAGAGAGAGGCAGCGAGAGAGGGAACACAAGCAGGGGGAGTGGGAGAGGGAGAAGCAGGCTTCCCACGGAGCAGGGAGCCCAATGTGGGGCTCGATCCCAGGACCCTGGGGCCGTGACCTGAGCTGAAAGCAGACGCTTAACGACTGAGCCACCCAGGCGCCCCCTGTCAACTGTTTTGATCATGTTTGTTTTTAAAATAAGTTTTATTATAAAAGTTATGTAGGCTCAGTATAGAAACTTTAGAAAATGTAAACAAGGAAAAGAGAAAGAAGGAAAAAAGATGACATTCAACTATATACACTTTTTTAGCCTAAATATAGGCCTTTGCATGTGGCTCTGTTCAGTGTTATCTTTTTTGGTTTGGGCCAAGCTGCTAGGCTGTTGCAATAATTTGAGTCTGTGAACTGGTTCTCCCGCCTCCGTGTCATCAGTGTACTGCAAAGCATTCTTTCTGTCTCCTTCCAACTCGCTCTCAAAATATTTGGGGCACCTGAAGGACAAAACCTTGTGGCCTCTCACTAGAGACCCCCTTTTATGCAGATTGGGCTTTTATGATGTTTGGCCTCCCAGCTCCAAATCATTTGACATTTCTACTGTCTAACTCATGTTTTCCTGCATCTTCATGCAAACACCCTGGGTGAATAGGCCATTTACCCTAATCTCCAAAACTCTGGAAAAATAAATAACTCCCAGGGCCTAAACCCTAGGAGGGCTTTAGAACAGAAGGGACAGCTCAGAGGTGCTGGCTGCCATCCCCACCCTAATTGGCCTGGTCATTCTAAGTCTTCTTATTAGAGCCCCAAGACCAGACCCCTACCAGGCTCTGTCTCTCCTCACTGGCTGGGGGAAGCAGAGGCAGAAATTCCTACTTTGCAGCACAACCCATATAGCTTGGGTTTTTTCCTTCTGCTAAAAAAAAAAAAATTGTTTTTGTTATAAAAATAATTTAATCACAAGACAAGAATTTGGCAACTAGAGGAAAAAAAACAAATAATTCTTGGCTGCTTCACACTAAAACAAGCACTGTTAACATTTTTAAGTGTTTCTCCCACTCTCTTCTGTGTGTATATTATTGACATAGTGCTGATCTTGAGAGGATGGGACTTTTAAAAGGAACTTCCCTAAGAACTTCAGGGAAAGAAGAATTAAAATAAACACTTGAGATAGAAAGAGCTTGCAAGGCAGCGGCGTGGTCCTCTGCTCTTAGTAAATATGAACCCACCGTTGGGTGTTTTCAAGAGGTGCGTCTTTCCAGCTGAAGCTCTAGGCTTCCTCCCTCACCAGGGACCAGGTGGGGTCGAGCTGGCCTCTGCCCGGCTCAGCTCATCTCTGGTTATGAGCCTCTGTCACATTCTGGGTTCTCTTTGAACCCGGGTGTGGAAAAGGCTCCTGTAAAATTGGCCCCCAGACACCTCTCTTGGACTGCACATTAGCCTGTGCTACTGGCCCTCCAGCTGCTTTCTAAGCTTTCCATGGCTGGGCCCCTGCCCTAGCCAGCGCTCTCTGTCCATCTCTGCTTGGCACAGAGTGTATTGGTAGCTGGCTGTCCTCTGGCACTGCCATCTTCTTAGAAGCCTATCTCCCCTTTACCCCCTTCCCTTTTCCAGAAGCACTTCTGTCTCAAAGCCCAGCGCTGTGCTGTTCCTGGCAAAGGGACACACCTAGTCACTGGAATGATCCTCAGTACTCGCAAGAGGAACATTCCTCCTTCTCCCTGTATACGTGGCATTGCTACTCTGACTCAGTGGTTCTCAAACCATATTCCCTGGACCTGCAGCATGAGCATCACCTGGAAACTTGTTACACAGGCAGACTGTCAGACTCCAGCCTCAGATCTACTGCAGCTGGAGCCTAGTAACCTGCGCTATAACAAGCCCTCCAGGGGATTCTGTTGTACCCCAAGCCTGAGGACCACTAACTCAAGGAATGTTGTTATTTTGCAAAAGGCTGGTTGCTCTCTGGATATGAGAGGAAGCAAGAAGTAACTGAGGGAGGTGAGCCCTTGAAGAGGAGGAGGGTCAGGCACTCTTTGTCCGGGTATATTCTGCAGCCTAGAACCTGGGCTATGCCCTGT